>NC_088644.1:20221653-20309153 GCF_964019385.1 Sycon ciliatum
AGATAATAGTGGCTAGGATAACAGTGGCTAGGATAACAGTGGCTGGGATAACAGTGGCTAGGATAACAGTGGCTAGGATCAAATGCCGTACTTCTGTGTTGCTCTGCAGTGCACGTACCTTACAACACCAGCACCTTTGTCGGGTTCATTCCTAGGTGGCAGCGTTGGGGCATTTTGACTGGTTCTGCATACATTTAGAGCAGATATGAATCATTGCCAATTTCTCCACTGTTTTCATGGCATAATTATTTCAACCACTTGGTGTGCTGTGTAACTTCCATACATGAGTAAGTGTTGAGACAGAACAAGGTAATAGGTGTGTGATTACCCTGCATACACAGTAGTGCCCATATCCATTTACATGTAGCAGTTATGTTACTTATGTACCCCAATGCTGCGACCATGACTATGCATAAATAATTAGAACAGTAGCATAGGTACACATGATGTACGCTTCTAGAAGATAGAACCACGTGTTAAGATTATGTTCCACTACTCATCATCACTATCAGTCATGTCCTGCTGGCGCTCCTCAATGTGTTGCCTAGACTCGCCCTTACCACACAGAACTGTAATCGATCGTCTTGTCTTTCCGTCTGCCTGTTTCCATTGCATGTTTATAGTGTTACTTTCCTTGCAGCAATGTTACGTGCTGCTCGCTCCTGCTGACCTTTGCTCGCGCCCTGTTTGATGCTGCCTGATCGATGCTTCTCTTCGCAGCTGCTTGCTATAGACTTCAGCTGCTATAAGTTGGCTGACTCGGGTAGAGTTGAGTGCAGTAGAGTAGAGGTTTAGAGTAGAGTGTAGAGTTTTAGAGTTGAGTTTTAGAGAGGGAGTCTGAGAGTTTATTATTGAGAGTTCCAATACCGCTCAAGCGCACTTGTTCGCTTGAGCGGGGTTTTGCATTGCAGTTTCCTACCTTTCCTTTGCATTTTCACTTTTACAATACCGGACCTTTGTGCTCCACCACCCTGATTTCTCTGTGCGTTGGGTCTGAGGTACGCCTGAGCGGAATGACCAAGAGGCGCACATATACTTTGTGCCAACGGGCTTGGGATAACTCACACGTAGGGACGATCGGACGACCACGGCAGGTGCGTGCATGCATACAAAACGGAACGATGTGTGACGTTGTAGATCAGCCAGTTTCTCAACAAAACCCAGAAATTGCAAAGCCCAGGTTAGCCAGAATATGACATTTCTTATTGATAGCTTGCATACCGTCCTACCGGTAGGACCACGGGTCCTACCGGTAGGACCCAAGAAATCGAGCTGCAAAAGTGCTTTTGGTTGAGAAATTTTTTGAAACAATTGTTGAGATGAGGTCTTTGTCAGGCAAAGTAATGGCGCAAAATGCAAGGCTATGTCCAGTGCATTGCGTATGCGCAATTTTATCGATTGTCAAAATGGCCGCACATAATCCTGTCGGTGCGCTAGCAACTCTGTCCAAAGTGAATAGACCAATCCCGAAAAATGGCACATCAATTGTGGTGAGGTCCTAATGTTTTTATTAGCTTGCCAAGGCCGTGGAATGCATAATACCATACTCTGTTTCCATGGTTACCATGGGTTGTTACCATGGAATTTCGTAGTATGCCTTGTGCGATCACGTCTAAAATTTATGGACTCCTTCATTAGCCCCTTAGCAACAGTTTAGGGTCAAGTGTTAGGTCAATGTTAGAACAGAGGCCATGCAGCATGTCTGTGTATGATGGTCCTACCGGTAGGTCCTACCGGTAGGGCCGAGGTCTATGCAAGCTATCATTATGGAGACCATGGGACACAGACTTGCTAAGTTGCTGAGCATGATGCTATTCTTGAAGGTGAGTTGTGAGGGGATTGAAAACTATGGAAAAACCTTTATACTTAGCACAATCACCCATATTCAGCATGGATGCAGGGGTAAGTGTCCCTTCCCTTGAGGTACAAACATAATAGTATTACCAATGCGCCTCAGCATTTACGAGACAGAAACTCAAGAAGGAAGGCTAGGTCCGCATGACCTGCACACTATAGTTTTCTCGTGCCCCATGGTCAGAACTCGCAACTGCAATTTTATTTATCATTAACCCCAGTTTAGCATGAAGTGTGCCAATGTAGCTTCACTCGAGATGCTGCACTGGATATCCTATACTTACCGCTCATCATGGATCTGTGAATTGAAGTTCTCATTTATTACATGCAGACCCCTACATAAAGAAATAAATAAAGAAATAAACATAAAGTTGCAAAATCTCAGTTCAATGCAAAGGTGGCATCTTTTACTCAATAGTGAATTTTCCGCAGAAATTTAGCTCTTGACCGACCAATGGGAGACGGCTACTGTGTAATTGTACATCAGCACCGGCCTCACAAAGTAAAACACTTTTAGCATTCATCATGGCTGATAGAACGACTAGTATATAGCACAAATGATCTAGCTCATCTAAATCTCTACTCAATTAACTTTTCCGAGAGCAGCATATGGGCCGCGATCAGCTAAAACATGTCTTTGGGGTTCGGTAAAAAAAGTTGAGAAATGACGGGAAGAAAAAAATGTTTTGTCGAGCGCGTTCAAGCTGCGCTTCACTCATCATGAACCAGTGGTGACCATCTTCTCAAATTTTGTTCAAACACTTGTTTGGCGGTGTAGTTCAAGTAGTTGGCGAGTAAGGTCCCAAAAACTGTGTTCTGGAGGAAAACAAAATTTGAAAATTTTCACTCTAAGACATGTTTTAGCTGATTGCGGCCCATATGACGCTACATGAGACTTGTTCTACGTTCCTGTGTCTCCCATTGCCGTTCAAGTGTTTTGATAGCCTGGCTTACTTAGGGTCGGGCAGTCAATGAGATCACGTGATGGGCCCATTGGATTTACCGTAACTCGGGTATCATATTTCCCCGATTATTAGTCGCACTCGCAGGCAGGCATAGTGGGATGGTCTAAGACCATGATTGAGAAACAGAGGGTACCAGGTTCAAGTCCTGCTTGGAAGCGGAAGGATTTTTTCCAGCCGTGCTGCGACCCACAGTTAATTGGGAACTCGTGGCCTGGCACGAGGAAAACATGGATGCAGTGAATGGGATTTTCGGTCTTTGACCACTTGCTGGTGAGCTGATCTACTCACCTCCCACCGCTTTAGGAGCTGCATCTGCGCCTTGATCCTTGAAGGGTGGTGGCGTTCCTACGGATGCGGAAAACCCGGCTTCCAGCCGAGTCTCACGCGAACCGTGAAAAAAAAAAAATTTTTTTTAGTCGCACTCGATTACAAGTCGCACCCCATTTTCAGGTTTCAGCAATATTGTTTTAATATACTGATTTCAGTAGTAACTCATACTCGATTGTAAGTCGTAGCCCCCTTTTACCTTTGCCTTTTTGTGTGAAAAGGTGCGACTTATATTCGGGGAAATACGGTACTCTCAAAAGTAAGAGTCACTGCTCTACACCGGTGTGACCAGCTTAGGAAGAGTGCTAATTTGTTTGAACACGGAAATTACTATAATCATCAACACACACTATAAAATAAGGCAAGAGCCAATGCTGGGCCCAATGCAGTCCCTATAGTTGTAGTACATACTCAACATAATGACTAGCAGTCTGCCGAGGTGGTAGAGTTGGACGTGGATGGCTCACCGTGTCGGTGGGACGAGACGTTCTGCACATAGATAATTATAGGTAGCAAGATGCATCAAGTCTATGCAGCAAGTACATTACAGCAAGTCTGCCGTGACAGTAAACTTTAATGTGCGTTCTAATGGAGGACAAAATGTGCCAAAGCACTTGTGGTAACCAGGTGTACGTCTTATCCAAGTCTGCGCTAATAGATTATTACTGTACCCTTGTTGTTGGATCGACTGGCAGGTTGCGGACAGCAGTGAGATCAACCGATGTCTACAGATCGAACAGCTGTGGTCAGCGGCATTGTATGCATGCACTCTACCATTATCATGTTGACAAGGCTCGTGATGGCAAACACTCGGACTTTGAGCAAAACAAAACACAATGGAACTTCTCGATGACAGACACCCTTGACCTGACATCGGTGACCAGAATATAGCGGCTCCAAGATTATTAGAAAACAGCACTGATTGTTTGGGAACAGCTGGGGCTGAATGATGTCTGCTTAGGGACGTTTCACTGAACTCTTTATTTGTCGAATTCTAGTAATTGACCAAATCATACCGTTCGTATACTTCCGCCGTGGAATCGAAAACATTGTGCCGCACATTTTGCTCATTTCTGCACAAAAAAACATGCATGGAAATATTGATACAAGAACAGAAAGTGTAAGTGCAGTCTTCAATTTTGTTAGCATAAGAATGTTTTTTTGGCCATTCACCACCCAAACGCAATGATCGGCCCTGAAGGAGCACAATATCTGCTGGAGGGTTTGCAGTATACAAGTGGATGCTTTGGCAAAACTGAGGTGATGTATTTGTCTGCCTATAGAGTCTGTCCATTGCGAGTCAAAATAGTATGCGCTTTGTTTTCAGAGGCCAACCCAGGCTTGTGATGTCACTCCAAATAGAACATCTCAAACTTGATGGAACTACATTATGCTCTTTGCAGTGGTGGTACAAGGATGTTGTTTCACATTTCAAAGTTTGAAATTGCTCCCATGTTGGAAGTCCATGCATACCAGTTATACTTGTGCACGTAAGGGCTGTGGTGTGTAAATACATGTACTGGGAAACTAGCACTAAATGTAAACGTGGAGTTGCATGTCACAGGCTACGCACGAGGCTTGCTAAGAAAATGGTCCCCCCCCCCCCCCTCACACATAAACATGCCAGCGATCAAGTTCTCATGGGTACTTTACTAAATTTTAATGATTCCTCCTCAGATTAGCCTAGCAGAATACTATTAACAGTCAGTGGTGGTGGTACATAGTATAGTCTGATTAGCCTAGCAGTGGTGGTGGTGGTACATAGTATAGTCTGATTAGCCTAGCAGTGGTGGTGGTGGTACATAGTATAGTATGATTAGCGTAGCAGTGGTGGTGGTGGTACATAGTATAGTGTATGATTAGGAATGTACTTACACAAGTATTTGAGGCGGTGGATATCTGTACACGCATAAGTGGCAGGACACAAGACAAAAGGAATCCAGTGCATGAATCTAAACATTTTCAGTATTTACTATTTATCCCTTCCTAAGAAAAAATGAACAAAAACAAATGTACAGTTGCTGGCCGGTGCAACAACAACAAAAAGCGACCCCGTACTACTGAACTACTACGAGTACGAGCTAGCTATTATGTGTCGTCCTTGAGGCATCCACACAATGCTTTTAGATGATTGCCTGTGAGCGTCCAGTCAGTGCCACTGAATACAGTCACCTGAAGACATGTGGCCATGTGCCATATCTGGAAACTGAGCCCCACCCAAGTGTGTACAGTATCGTGTGGAAATCTTAGTATAATGATCATAATGAAGTGGCCAATGGCATGTGAAGAGATTAAAGACAAGACATCCAATATGGACTTGATCGTTATCTAGGCACATCCCAATATTGCCCAATGCAAAGCATGACTATGTGCTGCTGGTCATGCACGCACGTATCTTTTATGTCCTAATATGGCATTTGACCATATCCCTTACCATCCAACATATCCATGCTGCCACCTCACCAACAGACAAGTGCATAGGTGAGTTTGCAAAAGCAATTTACCTGCATGTAGCTTCCTATCCATAGTTATTGTAACTTTAGTCATTGAATGACATCATTGCATTACAGCTGCATTCATAACAGGTGGGGGTAGGCACCAGTGTGGCGTAGGGTACACACAGCACTACTACAAACTCTGCACTGTCCTTTATACAGATCAGGCTACACTCAGTGACTGTCACAATGCACACATGCATACACACACACTCTCTTTCCTCTTTTCTTGCATGCGGAAAAATCACAGTCAACCTCCTGAATAACAACATTGGGTATTAGAACGACACAATCTTCAGACCTAGTGACTACTTGACTGGATACATTCAACCTTACGAATACCGACAACTTGCTAATAACAACGCTTTTTTCATGCACAATCGAGGGTTGTTATTGGCAAGGTTGACTGTATGTCGAACTTCAGACCTAAACACCAATGATCAGACCCGACCACTGTAAATGTAAACAATAAGATAGAAGCTGCAACGCATGAGAAAACATTGCGCCATCTTCTGCTATACTTATTTTCTGCACCTAGCTTCTTTACGCCTGTCACAAGCAGCTTTATGCTGCCTTCCTTTCTAATAGGGAGTGGTAGACTCCATGGTGAAAATGGATGTTCGACTTTTCCATAAATGGTGGAAATACTTTTGAACTGTATTTAAACCTCAGTGGCATATGCTGTTAACTTACGTTGTTGGCGGTGGCTCTGGAGTTTGTGGTAGTGGTACTGGTAGTGTTGCTTCTGCTGAAACAGCCAAGAGAGGTTCTGGTCGTGTTGCTACTGCTGAAGCAGCCAAGAGAGGTTCTGGTGGCGTTGCTACTGCTGAAACAGCCATGATAGGAACTGGTGGTGTTGCTACTGCTGAAACAGCCACGAGAGGTTCTGGTGGTGTTGCTACTGCTGAAACAGCCAGGAGAGGTTGTGGTGGTGTTGCTACTGCTGAAACAGCCACGGGTGGCACTGGTTTCACCTCTGTTTCTGCTGCTGCTTGTGGAGGTGTTACAAGTGGCACGGGCACGGGTACTGATATCACCGGGGGAGTTGCAGTAGTAGACCTACACAGTATTGTGGTACATATAACACCAACAAACAATCTCCAGGATACTCACAGATAACTATTCTGTCTTGCCTATCAAGGAAGTCGGGACTCCTAAATAGGAATGACATTGTGTTCTTTCCATAGAGAATCTCTGAAAGGCAGATGTGCTTGGCGGTTTATGGTATCACTCAGAACAGTACTAGCTAGCAAGTCATATCTTGCCATTCTCTTGCAAAATGAAAACCATCACAATTCACTGTTTTGGTATGAAAGGGGAACTGCACACATTGACAAAGAGGAACTAGGGCTAAAAATCTAAATTTCACTTTTTAGTGGTCTTCGGGGTACTGAGTTGGATAGTCTTGGTGCTAGGAAGCCAAGGCCCTCCCTTCGGGATACATGTACTCCCAATCGATCTCGCGCACTTTCCCCAAACTGGGTGAGTGCGCTGAAAATATCACTGAAAGTGAAATATCGGTTTCATAGAAGGGCACACAAGCAAATAGGCAAATCTAGACGGGGATGTGCGGGTGTGGGAAATTTCACTGAAAGTGTCATATCATTTTCATAGAAGGGCACACAACGGCAAATAGGCAAATAGGCTCGTATGCAGCTACCCAGGACAACGGAACATAAGGTGCCATCCGGGAATGCGAAAAAGCTCCACTTACGCGGTTCAGGGGAATGGAAGTGCAGGGAAAAATGTACGGCGTCAGGCGAAATAGCACGTCATAGTACATTTGAGATCAGCGGGAAGAAGATGACGACATCCACTAATTAAGTATCTGTGCACACGAATCTGCTGCGTGTGTGACTCTGTGTGTCAGCTATGATATCATCCCCTGTGGTTCCATGCCTAGCATGTATGTCTGAACTATCCTGCAAAGTTTGAATGACGTAGGTTGAGCGATCGCTCCGCGAAACATACTTTTTGAAATTATCTTCATAGTATATCTTCCACCATTGAAATTTCGAATTTCTTGCTGAGAGGGGTGGCTTGCAACCTCGATGGCTTGTTCCAGGCATGCTTTGGAGCCATCTCCTGTTGAAGTGGTGGCGGGGATCTGCCCTGCAACTGCTACAACAAAAAATGATTCGATCTGAGAAAGGGTGAGACCGCGAATATCGGTTGAATATTGAGTATTTCATGCCTTTTCATGACGAAGATGGAGTTCTTTTTGGAGATGGACGTCGAAGCAAAGGACATGGTGTCCGACTTCTGGGGTCTGGTGAAGCCAGGGATCATTTGTCCAGTCAGGTCGGCAGCCTAACCGTCGGTAAGCTTGTGTTTGGATCCCGTTCTGCTCGATGTGGTAGATCACAAACAATTTGATATCGCACAAATTGATCTCAGCATCGTGCGTACGGTATTTTATATTCAGAAAATCCCAAAGTGTCTCTGTGTGGCCGTCCTATGCCACGAGAAACTCCAATCAGGCTCCCATGTCCTCTGCGTTCATGATTGAATGTCCACTTCGTTTGAACAACGAACACAACAATCGAGGACGGCTTTGCGATGAAAAATACAGCTATACTGGAGCTGAAATAAAGAAGAAAAAAACGTGCTGGGATGAGACTCGAGTACACGCATACTCTCCCAGCAGGTGAAATGCAAATTTTTGTGAAAAATGCGTGTCGCCGACTGACCAGTAATTTCGCCTGACGGGAGACGAGACCTAACAGGTTGCTGCATGCACCCAGTTTCAGGGAAGTACGCAAGTTTGATTGGTAATATTGGACAAGCCGATCGCAGCTTTCTTGGACCAAAACCATTAGTTTTGACTCAGCACCCCGAGGGCTACGTGTAGTGAAATTTTGACTTCAGGTTATACCTGCTCCTTGCCCGCTATGCATTGTGTCCCACCACAATTCACTGAGATATTTGTATCAATCATTTAGCCAACCACCTCAGTGACTGCCCCTCTTCTTTTTTTAAATCTAAATCATGCTTTTCCGTGAGGCACTTGCCAATACTACATACTTTGAACTGTTTTAAAGAGTGCCTTACGGATCACTTAGTCCATCCTTTAGCTTTGGTATGTAGAATGGCAGGTATCTTGGGTGTTGCTCATATCTGTGTGGAACACATCAGCAGTGATAAAAACATACATACACTAGAGAGGTTTTTGTAGTCAAGCTATTTCCAATTTGTTCCGTGCTTTGCAAGTAAATGGTTGCACTCCATGCAATCCGTGTCAAAGGTGTGTGTCATTAGACCCTGTATGTGATATATTAACTATTGGCTATTAGTTACCAAAGTTAAACAACTCACTTTTACACACATGTGCTGTATGTGCGCGCGCGCCAACCGCTCATATACACTGTCAAACCCATGTGCCAACCCACGACATGCACACACGCAAAGGCATACACACATGCTGCACACACACACACACACACCTCAGACCTCAGACCTCAGACATGCCCATCGCGGAAGCGATGATAGCGAACAGCTATGTTAGACATAGCAACTTGTGCTGGGATTACACCATTCAACAGCTTGCAAGGCTGATGAATTGACCGCCACTATTTTTAGCCTGGTATCCACCACACAGCTGTTTGAAGTGACTTTTTCTGGCCAGTGAATCCCTATTTTTCATTTTTCATTTTTTTCTACACACACACACACCACACCACATACTCCGGCATACACTGGATGTTGGTAACCACCCAGGAGAATGAAAGAAAAGTCAGGAAGAGTCCGAGAAAGAGAAGAAGGACGTGTGCGACCATAATCGTCGGGAATTGAACCCGCACACACACACACACACACACACTTGTACTTGTTGCTCACTACCAAAACTGGTCACGTGTGTCCCCCCGGGAGAGGGGAGAGAGACTCAAAAGGAATCTTGGAAAGATGACTCAATTCGTTATTGAACCGCCCAACGACCGACACCCTCTGAAATCCCCAAAACTCTGGGTGGACTTGAAAATGACCCCACTTATGGGCTCACCACACCTCAGTAAGTGGGTGAGGACAAGGTGCAGAAAAAGGATTGACGGCATCAGGGTATCCGTCCCGGGATCCAACTGCAGTTACCCCTGCCCCCAGTGAAGGTAATACTTGCTACTAGAGTGAGTGGCTAAATCAGAGTGGATCTGATAAAAGCTTCACTAGCACCATTGATTACACAAGAGTTAATCTAGCCAGAAGCAGTCCATGGTTGACAGGTATGTATACTTCAAACAAAAAGTATATGAACCCTGGAACCAACAAAGGTGGCAGGTACAACATTACACCTTCAAGCAGCCGAGCCTGTTGGCAACAGACCCAACGCAATCAGGCATAAGTGTACCTACCAACCGAACTAGCTGGCACACACACACACACACACACACACACACACACACACACACACACACACACACACACCAGGGCATAGCTTAAGGATTTCATTTAGCTCGGACAAATGTCCTTCCGTTTTGAAATCTGTCCGGACATGCCCGGACATTTTCCACAACACATTTTCAGGGTGTTTCTTCTTTTTATTTTTAGTAGTACTGAAGTATATTCACAATGACTCATTATGTGGACGTATCTCACACATTAAATAAAAAAGTAAATTATCGTATCCGTTCCCGAAGAGAACTCACGACGGCCGCTAACACCCGATAAACCCTAGCGGCAGATGCAGCGCCTAACGGTGGGGGTGAGTGGGCAAGTCTCACAACCACTGGCACAAGTGCCGAAATCGACCCCATTAGCTGCATCCATGTACCCCTTGTGCCTGGCCACAAGTTCCCAGTTGACTGTGGGTAGCAGCACGGCTGGAAAACCGCTCCCAGGCAGGACTTGAACCAGGTACCTCTCGTATCTCAATCATGGTCTTTGACCAACCCACTGTGCCTGCCTGGTTCTCACACATTACTATGTACAATTCCCCAATTTATTTGTGTTAGAAACTGAACTATTTACTGACGACAAATGTATGTACAAGAAAGCGTTGCAGTCAAGAATTTTGCGAACGCGATATGCTCCTTGCAGAGAAGGTAAGTCAGTTCGAATTTGCGTCGTGCAATAGCGGCAGCACTATCGTCTATCTTGCACAGTGCCTTCGCAATTGGAGCGAATTCGAGGGCATTTCGAGTGGGACACTCTTGCCTGCGGAAAAGATTCATTGCTCGTTTATGCATCTCCGTTCCAGCATGATCCTTGAACGCTGATGTTCTCAAGTTCTTGGATCCGGTTATGAAAGCCTCGCTGAAGTATTTACAATTGCGGACTCTGTCTACAAACTTGATGCACACGGAAGACTTCAAACATTCTGCTAACAGCCGATCGTTCTTCTGCCAGTCACAAATCAGCCAGGCGGAAGTAAGTCAGCTCTGCATCATTGTCCGAGATCCACTTATCGCAAGTAGCGGCCTTCACACCACGGACTTGTTTGCCCGGCGGCAAGTCCTCTGAATCTCCCTTTTATCCCTTTTATTTCGCTTTCCACAAGACATTCTAAAACTTAAAAGACTATCTGCATTCCTGGTCAGTGAAAGAGTGAAAAATAAAAGATGACATCTTCCTCTCGAGTCAAGAGCGAACAACTGCACTGCAGACTGCAGTTCAACCCATCGATTCAAGTGCGAAGTCGACACCATGTACAAAGGTCGAAAGTGTGAATTGACTGTAGCAACCGCGTTGCTACAGGCGGATCAAGTAAATCTGGTGAAGTACGCCTGAGGCTACGGTGTAGACGTGTTAGTTGTACGATATGCAAGTCGCATTTGGCACGAAGCTCCGAAGAAAGCCCAACTCTGCATAAAAAGGTCGAAAGGTCGCTGCTCTTTTTTTCCTTTTTGACCGGACACTATGTCCGGTGAAATTGAAAACGTCCGGTCAGTGCCCGAAAATGGCCGGAAAATGTCCGATGTCCGGCCGTTAATCTATGCCCTGCACACACACACACACACACACACACACACACACACACATACACACACACACACACACATACACACGCACACACAGCAATTTGAACTGTATAAAGTGACCACAAACTTACATAAGCTGCGATTGTGAAGCAGATCTACAGAAAAACATACACACACACACACACACACACACACACACACTTGTACTTGTTGCTCACTGCCAAAACTGGTCACGTGGGTCTCCCGGGAGAGGGGAGAGAAAGGAATCTTAGAAAGATGACTCAATTGGCTATTGAACCGCCCAACGGCCGACACCCTCTGAAATCCCCAAAACTCTGGGTGGACTTGAAAATGATCCGACCTATGGGCTCACCACACCTCAGTAAGTGGGTGAGGACAAGGTGCAGAAAAAGGATTGACGGCATCAGGGTATCCGTCTTGGGATCCAACTGCAGTTACCCCTGCCCCCAGTGAAGGTAATACTTGCTACTAATGTGGGTGGCTAAATCAGAGTGGATCTGATATAAGCTTCACTAGCACCATTGATTACACAAGAGTTAATCTAGCCAGAAGCAGTCCATGGTTAACAGGTATGTATACTTCAAATAGAAAGTATATGAACCCTGTAACCAACAAAGGTGGCAGATACAACAATACACCTTCAAGCAGCCGAGCCTGTTGGCAACAGACCCCACATAATCAGGCATAAGTGTACCCACCAACCGAACTAGCTGGCAACACACACACACACACACACACACACACACACACACACACACACACACACACACACACACACACACACACACACACACACACACACACACACACACACACACACACAGACACACATACACACACACACACACACACACACACACACACACACACACACACACACACACACACATTATTATCCTTTACCATACATGTATAAATTGGAATTTTCAAATTTGCACCCCCCCCCCCCCACCTCGCAACAGAGCTACAGTATGTTGGGTTATGCTGGGAGTGTCGATACGAGCCACTGGTTAAAGTATCGAAGCAAGCGTATAATGACCGGCCCGCTTGGAGCCACTATATGGCTCACAGCTGAGCCGCCAAATGATTCCGCATGGAGCCGCCAAATGACTCCACATGGAGCCGCCAAATGACTCCGCATGGAGCCGCCAAATGACTCCGCATGGAGCCACCAAATGACTCCGCATGGAGCCGCTGGATGACTCCGAATGCACAAAACCGTTCTGCGAGTTGCAAGCTCGAAAGTCAACAACAGCAATGATCCTGCAAGTCACCTTGCGCGGGATCTTTTAGGGCGCATGCCCGAGTGGCTTGCGCATGCGCGCAAATCGGGCCAGCTCGCTGGGCTGGCTGCTAACTTGCGTTAGCATGCTAGCGCTCATCTAACAAAACCTGGTCAATTCTCTCTAGATCGTGGAGAAAACTCTCAGTTCCAGTCTCAAATAATTGCCGAATCGATAGGATAAGAGACTTGTTAGTTACTTGGTCATGTGCAATGATTTGCTCTCAGGGTCTGACGCGTTACTCAACGACCAGGATGTTTCGTGAACACGTCAGTTGTTGGCAAAAAAACACCACTCATTTATATTCAAACTATGGGCATGATCGATTGGGCAAATCCCGAGCTAATGCACTCAGAGTGAGCGTGATGGTGTGGCCGAATTCGGAGTAGGTATACTTGGAGTGCCATCCATCAGTGCACATCACATGGAATTAGGTTTGAGCTCATGGTGCTTCTCTTGTCAGGAGTTTTCCAGGATGTTACGCTTTCCAACGGCCGTAAGAGAGTTGGAAAGCACGTGTCTTTGTGCATGGCCATGGCAATCATGGTGGTTCAGTGCGAGTCTCCGCAAAGCAGACACAGCCCAACGTGGTCGTCACTTCGCAGTGGCCTACATCTCTGATAGGACCAGAATCGCAGCATTCCCTTTTGCAAGTTTTTTTCCTTATGTTGTCGAGTTTGCCTTTTGTCGTGTAGGCAGTATGTCCTCCAGGCAGGCCCTGGAGGCCAAAACAATAGCTCTCCTAAAGAGGAGTTGATCCAGAAAGGGCTGAGTACCCATGGAAGAAAAGCCTATTTGGTGGATCGTCTGCTGCCAGCTGGCCAGCGCCCCAAATACAGTTTTCCCGGCGACCGAGGTCGTTGTAACACCTGCTGCTTGCATCCTGGATCAGCGCTCGCCGCTTGCTGTAGCGTTGCTGAACCAAACTCGTCTTCATACGCCTCAAACACGCTTGAATAGCGCCTGTCCCGCGCTGCAGCAGCGCCACTAATTCCTTCCCGATGCACCACGTCTCGTGTGACTTCAATCAGCTGGGCCATCGCGTTAGAGAATTGTTCCTCCAACACCTCCATTTCGCTAACCGTCTTCGAACGGTTCTTAGTGTCGTTATGACTACTGTAATATCCGAGCAAATCGCCCATGGTGCTCATTGCCCGGTCGTACGATTCGCTAAGCCGACTTGTCTCCTCCTCAAGCTCGCTACTGTCCGTGCCCTTTGTCAGTACTACTAGCGCTCGTCTGCGAAGCTTGGTAAATTCACTCTTCTGCCCTATCTTCATGGCTTTCAGAACTGTGACATCCTGGATGTCGTCTTCGATCTCCACATCTTCCTCCTCGGCGGAGTGGTGGTCTGCGCTATCAACGCCTTCACCCGACCCGGAGTGTACGCTCGTCTCCAGTGGCTCGGACGTGGATCCGCTGCAGCTTGTTTCCACCGTGGTCTTCGCTCCCGCCGCATGCGCGGGATGCTCCGGCAAGTCGCCACTACTACGAGATCTCTCATTATCAGACGCACTCATTGTTGTGCTCTGATACTACTGCACTTCCACTACTACTAGACTCAAAACCATCCTCTGCTACCAGGAAATGGTGAGAATGTAGCGACCTCGTACATGCATTTCTATATTATAATTATAAATCATTTTTCGTAAAATGGCCTGTAATACGCGACCGAGTGACAAGGCAAAACTGGTTCAGTCTCTCCGGCAAAACACAGGTAGTATTCTCAGGGAACAATATTGCACACACGGAACGACAAACGTAGGTGACACAGAATTACTTATAGTATATTGAAAGACTCAATAAGTGAAGGGAAGACGACAGAAACAACGGAGGCAAAGACTCTGCAACAACTGAGCTGGGCAACTGACACACGGATCTATATATATGGTACGAGATTGCCAGTTACAGCTCCGAGCGCTAGTTAGGGAATGAAAGCAAGGGATCTGATGGTGTCAGCAATGCATAGTGCAATACATAGTAATACATAGTGATTTGTGTAGGGGGAAGTCCGTCTACTACGCTACATAGTAATACATAGTGATTTGTGTAGGGGGAAGTCCGTCTACTACACTGCTCCCCCCTCAAATAATTTTCCGTCCTCGGAAAACAAACAAGAACATAATACAGAATTAACGTAGACCTAAACGAGGCTCAAGCAGCAAAATACATCAGCAAGAAAAAGAAAATCATACACAAGCACACAATGGAAACAGAGTGGAGCAGAAAGGCAAGGCAAGTGCGAGTTTGGAACTCATTGTGGGAACACATAGTTGTTCCTGTAACGAACAGGACGACCGGCGTTGCGGTGCAGATGGGCACGCGGACCAGGTGCTGGTGGTGCTGGCTGCAGCAAAACCGGCGGCGGAGGAGGAACAGGTTGGGGTGGGGCATCATCAGCATCAGGCCAGGAGAATAGCGGAACAGGCGGCGGACATGGAGAAGTAGGAGCCAGTGGCGCTTCAGACAGCGGGACATCTGGGCCGGACTGAGAGACTGACGACTTGGCGTTTGAGCGGGCGTGTAGCTTGAGGCGGTTGAAATGTACACGCTTACGGGTGCTGGAGGGTTCGTTGATCAATTGAATGTCGTATGACGTTGGTGGCGACACATGGACAATCCGGTATGGTCCGGTCCACGGTGGCTGGAGTTTGCGACGCATTCCAGGTTCAAGGAGCCACACACTATCACCGACTTGGAATGCAGTGCCACGTTGACGAAGGTCGTAGTGGTCCTTCTGGCTGTGGTGCGCAGCATTATCATTACGACGGGCAGTATCGAAGCTATGGTGGAGGGACTTGGACAGTTGTGTGACATATTCGGCGGGCGACACAAACTCTGTCGGGGGTGACCCATAGACAAGGTCGATAGGCAGACGGAGTTGGCGACCAAACATAAGCTGAGCTGGGGTGAATTGGGTAGAAGAATGCTTGGCTGTACGGTATGCAAGCAGGACGGTTGAAACATACTGATCCCAGAAGGTGGGCAGATCCGCTACATACACTCGCAACGTTGAAACTATGGTGCGGTTGAGGCGTTCCACGAGCCCATCGCCCTGGGGATGACACGCGGTGGTCCGAGTCTTTCGGATATTCATGAGGCGACACAGTTCACTGAAGAGTTCAGACTCAAATTGTGTGCCCTGATCAGTGTGGAGTTGTTCTGGGGCACCAAACCGACAGATCCAGTTCCGAAAGAACACATCCGCAACGGCAGCAGCAGTCATAGTGGGTAGAGGGTACGCTTCAGGCCAACGTGAGAAGTAGTCACTACATACCAGTAGGTAACGGTTGCCATGGCGACTGGTAGGCAGTGGTCCAACGAGATCCATGGCTACGATCTCGTTAGGGAAGCCAGCTCGCATGGACTGCAATGGTGCTCGGCCAGTCGTAGCGCTCTTACGGGACATGCACTCTTGGCAATTAGCTACAAATGTGCGCAAATCAGCTGACATACCTGGCCAGAAGAAACGGCATTTGGCCTTGTCAATGGTCTTTGTAGCACCGAGATGACCACCACTAACATCGGCGTGCACTGCAGCTAAGATATCAGCTTGGAAAGAGAACGGAACAGCTAATTGCAAAACAGAATCAGCCGATGGGTCTGTGCGATACAAAACACCATCACGTAGGGAAAGCAAATGAATTTCAGAAGCATAGCGGCGAACAGCACGGCTAGAGGCAGTTAATGTGTGTGCAGGGGGAGAATTAAACACATCATGACTAGAATCATGCCAGCCTAACACAATGGACACATCAGGATCCTCTTTTTGCGCAGCAAGCAGCTCAGCAGCAGTAAAGCGCGGCAGCCAGGAGTCAGGTGCAGGTTTCGGTACAGTGGGTCCAGGATCACAAGCAGGAGCAGGAGCTGCTGGTGCGGCTGGTGACGACTGGTCAGGCGGTGACTGACGGGTAGTGGCGGCAACAGACTCAGGAGGACGGCGAGACAGAGCATCGGCATTGCAATGTTGACGGCCAGGGCGATGAATAACCGTGAACTCGAGTTCAGCAAGTTGTTCTAACCAACGGGCACGACGACCGCGTGGTTCCTTGAGCGAATGGAGCCATTTGAGAGCAGCATGATCAGTGCGCACAACAAATGCTCGACCAACGAGGTAGTAGCGGAACACATCAGCGAAGTGAACAAATGCAAGGAGTTCCTTCTCTGTAGTGGAGTAGTTACGTTGGGCGGTGTTGAGAATAGCACTACCGTAGGAAATCACACACTCATGGCCATCTTGTACCTGAGAGAGCACACCGCCCATACCAAAATCACTGGCATCAACATCAAGGATGAAGGGAGCGGCGGCAGACGTGTAGTCAGGCTGAGCAAGCACAGGCGCAGATGAGAGGCGTTTTTTTAGTACACAGAAAGCAGCCTGACAAGCAGGACCCCAGGAAAACTTCGCATTTTTCTTAGTGAGTGCGGCCAGTGGGGCGGCAGCTTGCGCGAAGTGCGGAACAAATTTCCGGTAATACCCAGCGAGGCCGAGAAAACCACGCACTTCACGAACGGATGTCGGCGTACGCCAGTGAACAATATCGTGAACCTTCGAAGCTGAGGTGTGAAGGCCATCGGCACTGATGTCCACACCAAGGAACTTAGTGCGGGGCTGCAGGAAAGCGCATTTCTCAAGCCGAAGCTTGAGATTGTACCGACGAAGACACGTGAAAACGGACCGGAGGCCATCCAAGCCAAGACTAACAGTGGCTGACCCAAGGCCAATGTCATCGAAAAACACACGGCAGACGGGATCAGGACTGGTAAGGAGATTATTTAGGATCGTTTGCATCAAGCGCTGAAATGTGGCAGGCCCATTGCAGCAACCCATAGGAAGAACCGTGAACTCGTACAACCCAAGGGGCGTCACGAAGGCTGTTTTAGCTTGGTCTTGAGGGTGGATTGCGATTTGCCAGTAGCCACTAGCAAGGTCAAGTGTCGAGAATACCTTAGAGCCAGAGAACGCGTCTAGGGTATCGTCGACCCGAGGAAGAGGATAAGCATCAGCTGTGGTGATCTTGTTGAGCCGGCGATAGTCAACACAGAGACGCAGAGAGCCATCTTTCTTAGGCACGAGGACAACAGGCGAAGCCCACGGGCTCGCAGAGGGAGTAATGACACCTTTCTGCAGAAGGTCATTGATAATATTCTGGAGCTGCTCACGATGACGGAATGGAACACGGTAAGGTTGTTGTTTAATAGGCGAATGATCACCTGTGTCTATCTTATGTGGCGCAAGATCACAGTACCCATGGTCGTCGGGATGAAGAGCAAATACATCGTGGTACTGCAGGAGAAGGTCACGCAAGGTAGAACGGTCCGTTGGTGACAGGTGACAACAATTCTTTTCGATATACGCATCAATCTTCTCTACTGGGACAGGCGGCGGCGGCATGAACGGCGAATCATCAACAGCAGCACAAGTGTCAGCACACTCAGGGACAGGTTCACATACAGCAATATGAGTATTTGCATGCAAGGTAATCTGGGTGGTACCACGGTTAACCACATTGATAACCAAGTTATCCGGGGACGTGACAGACGTTCCGACATCCAATGTCGGGTGTTTCTCTGAGAACGAATCAAGGGGCTCGATTAGATACGAAGTATCAGCAGCAGGAGAGCCAGCAGCACATACCGACGGGGCAACCGGAAGAATAACTTCATGACAGGGCGGAACTGAAACAGACTGTGTGATGCACACACGGAACGAGGAAGCAACACGAGACACCAGAGATTCAACAGCATTGGCAGCAGCAGCAGGCGGAGCAGCAGCAGCAAGCACGGAGGCAGGGACGGCAGCAGGTACGGAGGCAGCGACGGCAGCAGGAACAGTCGGAGCACTCAGGTCGGGCACGACAGTCGTAACATGGGCTGGTGTGGGCGCGGCAGCAACACCAGCAGAAAGCGAACGCACACGTGGAAGGGGTACAAGCGGCAATTTAACATCATCCAGGACCAACTGAGCCCGGGAGAAATCAAGCAGGACATTGTGCTGCTGTAGGAAGTCAGCACCGAGGATTACATCAGACGTGGTATCAGCAGCAACGATAAAATTCTGAACAGCTACGAACGAGGGTGTACAAACAGAGAGGGACACGGTACCCGTAGTGGAGAGGGGACGGCCCGTCACACCAGACACAACAGGAGCAGCAGACACAGGGACAGAGGAGGTCGTGCACAGACTACGCCACAATGCAGTAGACACAAGGGAAACACTAGACCCAGTGTCAACAAGAGCATGGCATTTCGTCTCTTGGAGACTAACCGCAACATAGACAGACGGAGAAACTGCAGAAGACGACTGAACATGCGTAACAGGACACACAGTCACAGGTGCAGACGTAGGGCAACGCACATCAACAGTACAATAACAGGGACGACATTCACAACCAGTACAAGTCGGCACAGTCGAGCTAGGAACACTAGTATCGAAGACTGGAGCTTGCCGAGCAGCACCAGTCAATAGCGGTTTCCCGACGGACGACCCCCACGCGTCGAGTGGGGACAATCACGACGGAAGTGGGACTGATCGCCACACGTGAAGCACCCGCGATCACGCGCGCCATCGTAAAGTCCGCGGCCTGTGCCGTTGTACGGAGGCGGGTTACGATTCGAGCTGCCAGGAAATCGAGTTGGGCCCGATATGGGCGCGCTTCGAGGGAAGACGCTGTGACCACGGCCGCGTGGAGCTCGAGTGTCGTCACTATACGCCCGTGGCGACGGAGCGGAGGTTGCGGAGAAGACCTGTAGATCAGCTAGCTGGTCCGAAATTTTGCTCAACAACGATAGTACGAGCGGGTCGGTGGAGCTCGAAGTCGAACTCGGAGCTACGTGGGCCACGGTGGCACTGGACGTAGGAGTCGGATCCGCGAGTGGACCTACGGAGTGTGCCTGAGGCATAGAGGCGGTCAGGGCAGCGCAGGCTGGTGTAGGAACCGGAAGACTGCGGCGATTCTCGACCTCTAAGATCGCTGCAACTTCGTACGCCCGTCGAACGGCGGCATCGAGGGCTGCAGGGCTGGATGTCCTGATGTGCAAGCGCAGGTCACTATTGACCTGGCCGTCAATAAATTGATTGAGCGTCAGGCGATCTAACAGCGGACCCTGTTGACCTGGAAAGGCGCGTGCCGCAAGGCGCTGAAGAGCTGCGGCGAACTCGGCCTGGGACTCAGTGGATCGTTTCAGGCGAGCTCGAAACTCGGCCTCAAGGAGGCGACTTTGCTGTGGCGGTGCGAACCGTAGCCCTAATTCGGTGCACATTTCTACATACGTATACTGCGGGTGCGCCGCCAGAATGGTCTGGTAAGTTGTGAAAGCACTCTCCTTGAAACAACAAGGTAAAAACTGCAGCCTTGCCGCATCCCGGTACCCATTGACCACGCACGCCGCGTCGAACCTGGCGATGAAGCAGTGCCAATCGTCTTGGCTGGCACCCCCAAACGTCGGCGGTACAACTACCGGCCGAGCAAGTGGTGCCTGTCGAGGAGCCGGAACCTGACCCGGAGCCAGAGCTGGTGCAACGGGAGCAGCAGCGGCAGCGGCAGCAGCAGCTTGAGGATTCTGTGCCATTTTCGGTGTCTTGTATATAAGGATAACAAACAAACAAGTAGGCCTATAGGACTTCGCAAGCAACACGGGACGCGTTTGAGGACTAAGCCTACGCTATAGCAACAGTTCAAGTACGGCGAGCAGTGCAAGAAAAACTGGCAACGAAGAGCTAGCTTACTTAGGGGACAAGACTACGAATAGATCCAACAAAGTAAGCCTAGAAAAGACTAGCACTACAAAAATGTAAATATTAAAATCGTAAATTGGCACGGAACAAAGTTACTCAGCTTGAGTTGAGACGAGAACGGCAACGGCAACGTTCACTGCACGGCGAAATAACGAGGCGTGGTCCGGAATACTGCGACTGACGAACGCAGAGCTAACACCGCTGCCACCAAATGTAATACGCGACCGAGTGACAAGGCAAAACTGGTTCAGTCTCTCCGGCAAAACACAGGTAGTATTCTCAGGGAACAATATTGCACACACGGAACGACAAACGTAGGTGACACAGAATTACTTATAGTATATTGAAAGACTCAATAAGTGAAGGGAAGACGACAGAAACAACGGAGGCAAAGACTCTGCAACAACTGAGCTGGGCAACTGACACACGGATCTATATATATGGTACGAGATTGCCAGTTACAGCTCCGAGCGCTAGTTAGGGAATGAAAGCAAGGGATCTGATGGTGTCAGCAATGCATAGTGCAATACATAGTAATACATAGTGATTTGTGTAGGGGGAAGTCCGTCTACTACGCTACATAGTAATACATAGTGATTTGTGTAGGGGGAAGTCCGTCTACTACATGGCCTCTGTATATAATTATTCTCACGTGAAAGAAATAAACTTTCTCTTTGGCCCCAACTAACTTCGTTGTGGTCTGGTTGGCCATTGTAGCCGTCATGGTTGACGTAAAACACCATAATTGGTGACCCCTGACACTGCGCTGAGTCGGAGTTGCTGTATGGATGGAATGGAGCAGGCCCATCGCGCCTTCGACCTCCGCGGCCGAGATTGAGCAGGCGCCCAAGCCCACGACCTCACCAGCCCACCATCCGCCGATCCACCGATCAACCGCCACGATCTCCTAGCCCGCAGCCGCCTCTGACAAGATCAAGATCCGTCCTCCTCTGTCAAGGTTACGTTTCCCTTGTTCTTTCCTCTACTTTCTTTCTCTAGACTGCCTCTGACACGTTCTTCTACCTCTGTCACGCATGTTTCCTCTTTCTCTTTCCTGCATTTTTCTACCTTGTTTCGGACCTGGTGTCCACGTGTCATACAACGGTATTCCACGTGCAGCGCATATTTTTTTCTCTTTGTACAGTGTATTTTTCTTTCCCGTCTTTCAGCTCTGTACGCTTCGCTCACTCTTTCCTTTCCTTTCCAAGCTCTTTTTCCGTTTGGCGTTCTTCAGCAACTGCTCTCGGCTTCATCTCTGGTGGGGGTGTAATGTAGTGACCTCGTACATGCATTTCTATATTATATATATATATCATTTTTCGTAAAAATGGCCCCTGTATATATTTTCACGTGAAAGAAATAAACTTTCTCTTTGGCCCCAACTTCGTTGTGGTCTGGTTGGCCATTGTAGCCGTCATGGTTGACGTAAAACACCATAAGAACCCTCGGTGATCTCAACCCGCACGCACAACACGCCACAAGTCTAGTAGTAATAGTAAACACAATTCTTCACTTCTTCGCCACGAATCTAAAATGTTACAGCGAGAGAGGAAAACTCACTGCTACACACTGTCTTATTCTACAACATCTGAAAGGTTTTGCAAGTAAAAGGTGCAAGTGTGAGGTGCACTGAGTGTGAGAAACCGAACAAGCGTGAAATATGACTATGTAGTTGATAAAATGAAACCCTACACTAGTGATAACCTAAGGCATAGTGTACAGTTCCGCAAAACACAACTTATGCAAATGTACTACTTTACTACCTTCGTGCCAAACCAACAAGCCTAGGCTGCTATTATTCATGAAGTCGCACTAGTGCTACTGATCAGGAGGTGAGGTATGAAGAGATATGATACGATGAGATGTAGGAGGTGAGGTATGAAGAGATATGATACGATGAGATGTAGGAGGTGAGGTATGAAGAGATATGATACGATGAGATGTAGGAGGTGAGGTATGAAGAGATATGATACGATGAGATGTAGGAGGTGAGGTATGAAGAGATATGATACGATGAGATGTAGGAGGTGAGGTATGAAGAGATATGATACGATGAGATGTAGGAGGTGAGGTATGAAGAGATATGATACGATGAGATGTAGGAGGTGAGGTATGAAGAGATGTGATACGATGAGATGTAGGAGGTGGGGTATGAAGAGATATGATACGAGATGTAGGAGGTGAGGTATGAAGAGATGTGATACGATGAGATGTAGGAGGTGAGGTATGAAGAGATGTGATACGATGAGATGTAGGAGGTGAGGTATGAAGAGATGTGATACGATGAGATGTAGGAGGTGAGGTATGAAGAGATGTGATACGATGAGATGTAGGAGGTGAGGTATGAAGAGATGTGATACGATGAGGTGTAGGAGGTGAGGTATGAAGAGATGTGATACGATGAGATGTAGGAGGTGAGGTATGAAGAGATGTGATACGATGAGATGTAGGAGGTGAGGTATGAAGAGATGTGATACGATGAGATGTAGAGTTATGAAAGTGTAGTTGGTGGATTTACACCCCCTACGCCATAGAACGGCATGAGCTTCTAGACTATGTTGATTAGTTATGAGCATGTGCATGAGACCCGGCAGTGATGTGAAGTGATGAGAGGAAGAGTCGTGAAAGTGTATTTGTTGGCGCAAGTATGTGCATGAGACGGACGAGGTGAAAAGATGAGAAGAAGAGTTGTGAAGGTGTATTTGGTGGCTTCACAACAGCATGAGTTTCTGGAATAGTTTCCATACGTATAGCTAACGTATGTACAAGTCACAGATTGTGTGAAGAATTGTGAAAGTGTATGGGGCGGCCTTGCTCCGCTTGCTCCATACAACGGTAGAAGTTGGAGTTAGACTGAATAGCTATTGTGTGTGTGTGCTATTGAGGAGGAGAAAGATTGTGCGAGGTATTACCCGTATCAAGTAGAGGAAAGCTAATTTTTAGAGTCAACATCTGAGGTGAGAGAGAGAGAGAGAGAGAGCAGGTGGCTACCCAGATGGCCGCTTTGTTATAACCCCTGTGGTGCACCTTGAGCCTGGACCCAAGGGTTCCCATGAGCTGTAGTTAGTACCTAAGGGTTTATGATGATAATTCATCTTTATACCAGGCCATTGGGTGAAGTCTCTCTGCAGAGTTGTGTCCTATATGCGTGCTGTGTATGTGTGTATGTGCCTCTTGGGGTTTGCCGGATGTTGTTATTGCTAGGAACTTCGGAAGTCTGGAAGAAAGTCTCCGAGTAAACACACCCGCGCCTTCAGCGACTCGCAAGCAACCTGCCGGCGGCTGCTGCATGTGAGCACTCCGCTGCCACAGTCGAGAAGTATAGTGGGTCCTTCGACAGGTTCCGCAAGTGGTGCCAATCAGTGCAAGTACAGGCACTGCCAGCAACAAGTGAACACGTTGCATTATATCTGGTGGAGTTAGTTTTGACAGCGAAGTCCAGCGCACCAGTGGATGCAGCATATTCAGCAATCAACTGGGCTCATCATAAGGCATGCATCGACGCGCCGTCGCATCGCAGGCATGCATCGACGCGCCATGTTGCTCAGAGTTAGTCCGGCAGACGCTACAAGGCTGCCATCGTCTATTAGCACGACCTGCTCAGAAGAAGACGCCATTTACACTGCAGGACATCAGGAAGCTGATCCAGTGTTTCAGTCAGTCTGAGCCGTCATTGGTCCATTTGCAAATGATGACGCTCATCCTACTAGGATTCCGAGGATTCCTACGCTGGGGCGATATGGTCAGATTACAGCCAGATAGCATCAATATCTCCGCACGGCACATGTCAGTGTTCATAGAAAGCTGCAAGAATGATCAATTCCGTGAATGGCACATAGTGCCTATCAGTCGTATAGAGGATACCTCTGTGTGCGCAATGACCTGGATGGAGAGATTTCTTTCTCGAGCACACCATCTACCAGGACTCCCGTTGTTTGCCAAAGTGCATGCCGTGGGTGGTGTTCAAGTCATCCGTGGCAATCTTACATACTCCAGAGCCCGGGAGCTCTTGCTCCGGATGTGTCACGAGTCGGGTGTTACGCAGCCTATGAGTGGCCGTCAAGAGTTGGTCTGCATAGTCTGCGGTCTGGTGGTGTGTCGTCTGCACTGCGGAACCCAGGGTTACCCGTGCGATTAGTGCAACAACACGGCGGCTGGCGACATTTGGAGTCTATGCTAGGATATATTGAGGAGTCCCAAGAAGCCTTGTTTCAAATCCCGAAAGGGATGCAATGACTATCCTCTCTGTCGCCATTGCCAGCCACTGGCTATGCAACTCTGTCGTTGTTGCTGTGTTGTATGGGCGGAGCACAAAGACGTTACGCTTTCCAACGGCCGTAAGAGAGTTGGAAAGCACGTGTCTTTGTGCGTAGCCATGGCAATCATGGTGGTTCAGTGCACGTCTCCGCAAAGCAAACACAGCCCAATGTGGTCGTCACTTCGCATTGGCCTACTTCTCTGATAGGACCAGAACCCTACCACCCACCCACATTCGGTCACGTGAACTCAGGATTTCCGTGTCCATCTTCTCACCCACCCACAGTCGGTGGAGAACTGTGGAATATCGCGTTCTTCCTTTCTTGTGCGTGTTTTTTGGTGTTGTTTTTTGTTTGTTTGTTTTACTTTTGGGTTGTTTTTGGGTTGTTGTTGCTTTCCGCAATGTTAATTAGGTAGGGTGGGCTGTCAGCCTGAATAGGCTCTTAGCGGCAACAAGTATGTTGTAGGGGCAGGGGTGTGTCGTAGACGCAAATGCCTTTCGCATTGATCTGGCTGGTTGTTTTTTTTGGGATAGTGTAATTGCTTTGTCGGGGAACTGGTTGTATCGCAGTGCAAGATGTTTATGTACTTAGTCCAAAACAATTGAATTAAAAAAAGAAAAAGAAGAGAAAGGAAAAAGACATTATGGATGATACGAGTTAACCCTTTACCGGTCTACCATAAGCGAATCGATACTATAGTACCGGTACGTTTGGCCCTCATTTTTTTGGGGTCTTGTTGCTAGGAGACAGCTAAAATGGCGCTCTACGCGTAGCTGAGGTCCAAGGCTTTCTGACGATGTACAAAACAACCATGCTTACCATACAAATTTTTGCCGTATAGATCGACTGAAGTTTGTTGAAATTGGAAAAGACGACCATCCGCCATGCGCGCATTCCGAGAATGCGAGTGCATCTCTTGGGGCCGTGTTTGACAAGCGTTCTGAGAGCAGTAACATCACCAGTCCAGACTGGATCTCCCGGGAGGTTTTGCAGTGTAGTGTGTTGAGAAAAAGAGCTCCGTTGAGTCCTGCTAGTTCAAAAATATATCGTCCACGAATGAAGAAACAAAATTCTCCAAACAGAGAGGAAGCCTTCTTGCAGCCGACACGGCGACAGCGACTGTCACAAGGACTCGTCATGTGCGATCAGCTGATTCACCTGGCCGTGAGAATCACGGCATGCATAAGCTCGCGCCTGAGTACTCATCTGAGCGAGAGTGAATCTGACGCGAGCAGCGCTGAGATGAACAAACCGAAACTGCGATATCGTGGAATGGGAATTGCTGCTGCTGGCGTATCGCTGATGGCGAGGTGTTGGTGTTCAATGGCGGTATTGTAGAGAGCCTACATTCCTTGTAAAGACGTAGCCCTTACCTGATTGTTTATCGTACGACTTCAGCTCCACCACGAACTTGGTACGCCCTTCGTGCTGTGATATTCGTGTATTTCATTCGCAATTGTATTTTCTCGCAACTTGAAGGGCTACCATGGGCCCTATCCTTGCCTGGACCTAGTCATATTTGAATTTTATGGACGCGTTCAGGCATACAGATTTTGAAAATATATGGTTTACCCATACCTACATCACATGGTTCTGGAGTTATTGCTGGTTGTGTGTACATGTATTTGCGTGACCACCCCTCACATACATTGAGTTAGACCGGCAAAGGGTTAAGTCATGTTACAGTGATGGAGAGTTACTCTTAACTCGTATCATCCATAATGTCTTTTTCCTTTCTACATTTATTTATGGCTCAACATCCAAGTTTCAAAAAGAAGAGAAGATTATGATTACAGTATTATTATAGAATAATGGCCATTGCCAGCCACTGGCTATGAAACTCTGTCGTTGTTGCTGTGCTGTATGGGCGGAGCACAAAGACGCCCAAGATTATGACAATTGTCCGAGGGAAACGAAACTTGGTCCAACGCAAGGTAACTTTAAAAGGCAGTTCACATCCCCGACTGATCCTTTGAATTTGAAGTTCTCCCAATCCCTTCCCAAAATTAATCACTTTCTTTCACCTTTGGTAGTACGTTCCAGAAACTGGCCGTGGTTGGTCCCCCAGGGGAGGGAAAAAGACCCAAGTGCCATCAGTATGTGTGGCACGTGTTGTGAGCTGCCTTTGGAGTCAAAAACTACTTGCCAGTACTTTCTAGGTTCAGCCTGGTCCCATAGCTCAGCTGGTCAGAGCGTTGCTCATGACAAGTAAGGTCCCGGGTTCGAGTTCTGATGGGTCTGGCATTTCTTCTTTTTTTCAGGCAGTTCACTTCCCCGACTGATCCTTCGAATTTGAAGTTCTCCCAATCCTTTCAAAAATGTTAATTTGCAGTTGACTTACTTGTACGTTTCCGGTGGTTGTGGTGGAACTTGTGGTGGTGGAGGCAATGGTGTTGCTGTTTCTTCTGCTGCTGCTTGTGGAGGTGTTACAAGTGGAACGGGTACTGATAGCACTGGGGAAGTAGTCGACCTACAATATAGTGGAACAGATAACATCAGCATACGATGGCCATGATCATCACAGATAACTATTCTGCCATATACCTATTGAAACAGCAAAACAGGGCAGACTCTTCAATAGGAATTCATTCTTTCCCCTGGAAGACAGATGTGTGTAGTGTCTTGCGGCTTTGCTCAGAACAACGTTGGCCAGGGATTTTGTAGATCCTTTTCATTGTTTTCAATATAATAATAATTATTATTATGTTATGAGCATTGTGACCAACTATATTACACAAAGGTACCAATAGGGCTTGAAAGTGCTACGTCACAGCATAGCAACAATTTTAAAAATTCAAAAACTGGATCCACTTGGATCCAGTTTTCGTATGGATCCAAGCACATTTCAAGCCGTCTTACTCGCAGTAAGGTGATGTAGCCAGTGAAACTGACTGATTTGGCTACTGGGGGCGGGGTTACAACTGGTGGCGAAGTAAAAGTCACCCCTGCATACGACATGAGTGGGTTGCTATGCACCCACATACTGAGGCAATAGCAAAGTCACACCTTAGTGGATCCAAAATAGAAATCTGATGTCAACTTACTACTCCCTGGCCGTTTTTGACGTCATCACTTTCAAGCCCTATAGATCCACCCTCATCCCTCAAATAGCAACATAAATGCTGTGGTTGCCTGGCCCGCAGGGCTATATCAGTATTGAAATTTTCAAGAGTGCAGTATGCCTCATGGGAATGCATCACTGTACAAGAGGACTGCAGCTTGCTCCACTCATCCAAATTTCATTCAGATCAATCATTTTGTACAGGGAACAATCATCAACACTTACAAGGACTCCATCACTAGCTAGCAGTGCTGCCGGGAAGAATTCCTCAGGGTTGTTCTCTGCATTTTGCCAGACCTGCATTCTACGTGTAAGCATGTATTGTATTTCTGAAATACAGTACTGCCGGGTGCCAAAGAACGGAGCGCCGAAGAATGACCAGCCAAGAATGTCACCAAGTCCAGCATACCAATGTATAAACGGCGACTCAACCATGTATGGACTGTAATACATGAAAAATAAGAACGGTCTAGGCTAGGAGGCTAGGAGGCAGTGCCCCCAGTTCTTCGACGACTGGCAGTACTGTACCACATCATCACAAACCAATTAATTTTAATGGCATGCATACACAGACAATCTATGGACAATGGAACACGGTTCTTACGAAGTTTTCAGCTTGGTCGGAAATCCATGACTGCTTAGTGCAGCTGCCCTACACATGAAGCAGAGAACATGTCAACTTTCATTACCGTATTTTTCGGAGTATAGTGCGCACCTTTGTATAACGCGCACCCCCAATCTTCATTGGGGGTGCGCACTTCAATCTTCATTGAAGTACATGCATTTCATATTCGGAGCATAATGCGCACCTGCGATTTGGGGCCTAAAATAGCACGTCTAAAGTGCGCAGTATACACCGGAAAATATGGTATAGAAGTACAGTCGACTCCACTTGCAACGAACTCGCATATAGCGAATTTCGTGATAAAAAGAACCGTTGCCATGTCCCTGTTTGAACCCATACAATACAGACCCTTTAAAGCGAACAGGTTTCGTTTCTAAGGAACCAAATCTTGTAGGGCCGCATGTAAATCAAGTGCACTCATACTGTCATGGGCCACTTGCCGGTCATGACTTGCTGCTTGTATTATAGTGTGAGTGTGTTTCTGTTATAAACGAACTTCGGCTATAAAGAACTAATTATCCTGCACAATGGCGTTCGTTATATCAGGAGTCGACTGTATATCAGGTTCTGCACGGCGGCCTTGATGTTCTCATCATACACAGAAGTATTGATTCAGCAGTGTCAGGACTGCCGGAAGCAGTCTTTGATCGGTCCGGCCATATCATAGCCTTTCATATTTTGTGCATGATATGGCGCGTGCACACGACCTCCTTAGCAGTAAACACTCAGTTAATGGCAAAGAAATTGGTCTGGTGTTGACCTGGCGAACTGGACCCGGCGGTTACAGCAGGCCTGAGAGTATGACAACTGCCACGTTCATCATTACATTAGCACCACTGAAAAGTTGTTATTTTGTATATTGTGTATGCTATTGTAATTGTATTCCACTTGCTGAAGTTTAGCTTCCTTACAGGAGTTTTCTCCACGAGACTCCTACTCCTACAGGGCCAATAAATAATTATTAATGCATTGTGTGTGTGTGTGGGGGGGGGGGCATATGTATGTGTGTGTGTGTGTGTGTGTGTGTGTGTGTGTGTGTGTGTTTGTGTGTGTGTGTGTGTGCGTGTGTGTGTGTGCGTGCGCGTGCGCGCGGACGTGTGTGTATTTGGTGTGTATGCCAGTGGTTTGGGGGGGGGGCATGCGCATACGAGTGGCTGACACTCTTGTGGATTGTAAAAGGTCGGAGAATTATAGTCTATAGCACGGTGTGGTGCTACTTACTGGCATTGCAATGATCTCCAGTTTGCCAACAGGACACCTCGAAGTAGCAACAATGTCAGCAACTGCTCTACGCTGCACCTCCTGCTAGCCAACATCTTGTGAGCCACAACCATCCTAATGTTTCAACCGATCAGAGAGAGAGTGAGATAAACACAGTACAGCACATCAGCACACAAGTGAGAGATAGAGGTCACCGTGACCATTCTTCGAGCATTTTGCTTGTGTAGCGCTACGAACGCTACCATCAGAGCCACTGTCTTACCAACTCAGTCAAGCCAAGTTCGCTGCAAACAGCCGCAGCAGCGGTCCAAGCAACTGTCGTAAAACCAAGCACGTTTCGGATTCCTGCAGCATCGGCAAAGACACAGGCTGGAACAACTGGAAAAGTTGTCCTTTATCGTATGCGGGATTTGGTTCCGCAACCTTCAAATTATATTGAGCTGAACCTCACCTTCTCAGGTCATTTTCGCACGGCTTCTGGAGTAGCCTAGAGGCTCTGCGGGGACGAATCCTACCTACTAGCTGAGCCCTGTTGTTTTGTTGAGTAACGACTGCTAATGAAGCTGTGGGAAGCGTAACGAAACACCAACTTTGGCTAATGTCCTTCCGTCCTCCTCTCTTTTTGCACTTTCAGTGGACGTCAACCACGCCATCTTAGTTCCTTTGTATCCGCCCAGTGGTAGATTTGCGCTGTTGAACAATGGCCTTAGTCTTTTCAAGACGGAACCTCCAATTATTCCCATCTTCGAAACCACCCCTACATGTACCTGACAGTCTGTACTACTAGCCTACTAATCTTAGTTCTTACTTACTTGAAGTACCGGTAGTTGAAAGCAGGGAGACGCGAAAGAGTTTTCACGACGCCATGCATTTGCTAGGTGCGTCTCCATGGTCTCTCTAGCTCTGCACTGCATTTGTGTCAGATCTGGTGGCAAAACACTGGTTCAAGTAGGGTGTTCGGACGATTTTGAAAGTTGCTCCGATCTCCTCGATTTTAGTCTCATTGGAAAGAGTAGGATAAACTAGCCGGGAAATATATTATGAGGTTTGTCTAAATCCGACCAGACGTTCAAGAGTTATGATCGTTTGAAGTGCGCTTGTTGGCACTTTTTCTGGAACAGTTTTGATGCAGGCCAGTGGCACAAAACCGGGAAATTCAAAACCAACTAGAACAAGGTGAAAATCAATTTCGTTCAGGGTCTTTCAAATTTCTACAGATGATAGCCAATAGAGAGCTTCCATCACTTGACCAATTTTTTTGGTATTCCAATTAGCCAAATTCAAACTACGCCCATAGCAACCACCATAGCAACGCGTACAAATTAGTCGAAATAGATACGAAAGATGTAACCCTTCACAGGCTGGAATACGGGTACTACAAAAACACATCACCAGGAGGAGATTACAGTTATCTACCCCATGTAGATGAAGCATCAATAACATACACACACTCAGCCGAGACGGCACCCGCACCCGGGCATGTTGCACCGCGGGACCGGATGCATTCAGCCAATTAACAGGTATGCTGCACCATTGCAACACGATGTAAGCTTCAGCCAGGCCAAGGCAGCAGCAGTCCTGCAAATCATCAGCTTTAGAAGGACAACTAACTTGTTCCCAGTCATATACGGCACGTGCAGCACTTCGGGGCGGGGTGTCGCACGTCACATGTAATTCATTCATACGATTTGCACAATCAACAGACAGTTCATTTATCGGATGATTGTGCAAGCGTAATTTGGATGTAAATTATAAAGTCGACAAATACACTGGTCCTACATTGCCCATGCTATGTGGATGACAATGTACTCCAGACACGGTGCATACGGCATTGCGTAGCTGCACTGCGTTAGCGCGCTGCAATTTTGCAAATCCTCAGTCAGTGTCAATTCTGTGCAGATTTTCAGCTGCATATTGAACGCAGTATTGGCAGGAAATCTGCTCTTGACCAATTTGTCTGCACAATGGCTTTCTCCACTCTCCAGATACAGCGACCAGAGGTTTATCTGATGTGGTAGCTCAGCGAAACTACAAATAAACAACACTACAGCCAAGTCCATCAACTCCATGTACATGTACATGTACATGTACTCCATACATTTGGTATCCTGGCGCAAATCGATCGCTCATAGAACAAGAAGACAGCATCGTACAGCCTCCAAATTTCACACACTGCGTAGTTTTTCGACGCTGAAGACGATGGAATGGTCGTCGGCGTTGCGACCGGCCCAGAACAGGCCGAAATCGATACCCTGAAGTTGCGCAGGGCGTAACATTGCTAAAATTCGTCGTGTGGAAACGGGACTTACGGTCTCAACAGCAGAGACATCTCCTCTTTCCAGCAAAGAAACAAACTCGTCCTGAGCTGCTAAAATTTTACCTTGCCAAGGCAAGAAGCACAGTGATGTACGATTGTGCCACGCACCCCGTACAAAACTGTTTCCACTCAAAATGCGCCTGGGTTCGAGGCACCGAACACCCTAGTTCAAGTCAGGGAGTCGGACTCCCTGGTTCAAGTGATTGTGCACATGTGCACGCCTACATGTATGTACATGTACATGTATGCAGTCGCCATGATTTCAACCAGGGAGTCGGGTTATGCGAATGACGTCACGAGGAGCGCCAAGGCGGCTGCGAGTGGCAGGGGTGGCAAAATGAAGTCGTTTCTGCTTGAACTATTTTTTACTAGTCTTTGAGAGGAAAAGTAAAATTTGTTGTTGGTTGTCGACATATCGTTCCTCACTTTTATTTTGATTTCCGCTGGTGTCTCGCTTGCTGAAGTTTTTAGCCTTCAACATGCCGAAGAGTTGTGCAGCCGTCGGATGTAGCAATCGTGCCGATCCTGGAACGGCTGTGAAGTTTTACAAGTTTCCTGTAGCGGACGAGCGGCGCAAACTATGGGTTGCGGCTATGAGACGAGAGAATTGGAAGCCAACTGACAGTAGCAGGATCTGTTCAGACCATTTCGTAGGCGCAGAGAAGAGCAACGATCCACTATCTCCCGCTTACGTTCCGAAACTTTTTGAACATGTCAGGACTCCTGTAAAGCGTAAAGCGGAGAGGGATTTGGTGGCATATGAACGCCGAGCGAAGCGGAAGCTGACGTTCGAGGAGAGCAAGACGCAGACACCAGTGAAAGTGGACGCCTCCGGGAATGACTTCACAGAGGCAATGGCAGATTTGCCTGGTGCCTATGGTGCAGAGGTAGAGTCTGATCCTGTAGCAGTCTCCAGTGTCTCATCGCAGACTGACATGGATATGGAGCACTTGACGCGGCTGGAGGAGACAAACAACTGTTTGGTCCTGGAAAGCAAACGGATGCCACACGCTCCAGGACAAGGTGACACCTTGTCAATCGAGTCGTTTGAGAAAGACAACGCGAAGGTGCTCTTCTACACTGGTTTGCAGTCTTTTGGGACCATGATGGGCATATTTGAACACGTGAGGAAGAGAGTTCCACAGCACCACCGCCACACGCTCTCTCTCTTCCAGCAGTTCTTGATTGTTCTCATGAAGCTTCGGCTGAATTGTCGGGACCAAGACTTGGCGTACAGATTCGGCATTCACCAGTCGACCGTGTGCCGGATTTTCCAGCGCTGGATCCGGGTGATGCATGTGATGCTGGGACCACTTGTCAAATGGCCGGAAAGGGACGAACTACGCAAAACTCTGCCACTTGAATTTCGTAAGCATTTCCCGGGCTGTGCTGTCATTATTGACTGCTTTGAAGTTTTTTGTGAACGACCTTCTGATCTGATGGCAAGAGCTCAAACGTACTCTCACTATAAAAGCCATAACACTGCAAAGTTTTTGATTGGCGTAGCGCCACAAGGTGTCATTACATTTATTTCGCATGCATGGGGCGGGAGAGCCTCAGACAAGTTCATCACAGAGCACTGCGGTCTGCTTAGTCACCTAAATCCGGGTGACCAGGTGCTGGCTGACCGTGGTTTCACTGTTGAAGACAGCGTTGGCATGTTCTGCGCAGAGTTGGTGATGCCCTCATTTACGAAGGGGAAGAAGCAACTCTCCAGGCTGAAATTGGACAGTGCTCGACAAGTGTCACGCGTCCGTATCCATGTGGAGCGAGTGATTGGAATGCTTCGCCAGAAATACACGATCCTCTCTGGCACTTTGCCCATTGCTTTCCTCATGCATGACGATAAAGCTACATCATGTGCATTCATTGACAAGGTTGTCACCGTCTGCTGTGCTCTGTGCAACTGTTGTGAGTCCGTCGTACCTTTCGAGTAAATTACATCATGCCGCTTTGTCAGCTGTAATGATTGCTATATTATTATTATATTATTATTCAAATTTATTATTAACCCTTTGTGCTTTTTGGACTGTCTGGATATACCGGCAATTATATCTCTGTTTTACCTATTCTGCAGTTGCATGCGCATGTGTTCACCTCATTGACCTCGCTTGTTTCTAGTTTCTTTTGTCTGGCTAGCCAAGCTTGCTTGGTCATGGCAACGCCAACAGACTTATAATAATAGTAATAATAATGGCTTCTATCATCACTCACGACATGCCTCCGTTTCTTGTTGCATCAATATAATGACTCGTGGTCCAAATAGGGACAACACAATATAATAATTATGAATAGCCCTGAAACCCAACTTAGGGTGCTGGGTAGTGCGCGATGTACCATCAGATGTAGTATGCCCAGCACCAAAGAACAACTCAACTTATGCCAACATCACCCGGAAGAGACGTAAAGAGCGAAGTGTTTGATGTGTAATGATGGAGTTCCTCTGTTCACATGCATAAGCAGTGAGTGGTCTTCACGCATGTCCTGGGACCCACAAATACGAATCAGCATTATGGTCCTTCAGAGATACATGCAAGCAAAGAAATACAAGAAAGGTAACGGAAATCGTTGTGAAAGCCCAGCCACCGATTGTATGCACACACGTGGCAAGTGCAACAGCAAGTACCATGGAAGGCACAGCAGAACAAGTTGAAAATGCAACTCTAGAAATACCAGAATAGCAGGCTCCATGAATATAATCACTTCTCAAATGCTTGAGACTTGGATTTACAAATGCTACGACAAAAATGACTATGTACATGGAAAGTTGGTTGCACCCCATACTAGAGGTCGAGCTTTTCTGCCGCCTTGACTGGACATTTGACTGACTCACGACTGCCATTCAGAAACTTGACAAACTCACGACTTCCATCCAGACACTTGACTGACTCACAACTGCCATCTAGAGCAGAGAAGAAGTCCCTCGAGCCCTCCTTCCGGCAAACCTGCAAGAAAGCACCACTCCCTGCTCAATACACAGTGTTTCGGGGAATTCACCCCTCATGCAGTTGAGCTTGAGTAGGCTGACGAACGTTGTACTTAGCGACCAACATTCCTATAAACTTGTCGCCGAAGTCGCTACCACTGTAATTGTACATGCATATCATTATTTAGTGGCAGATTTAATCTTGCGACACTCCGGGCAGGTCCAGTTCTTGCGCTTTGGCTTACTCTTCAGCTGCAAACAAGCCATGTGGAACAAACGAATACTGCAATCGTTGTTGGAACATCGCAGTACCTCGCCAGCCTTCACAGACTTGCAGTAGCAAAACTCCGGAGGGCGTTCTTGATCCGCAGTAGATGTTGTACTGGCAGCACCAAGTGGTTCCGAGGCTGATGTAGCCGCTGAAGACGCATCGGCAGGAAGAGTGGAGAACGTCTTAGTGAACCATTTCCCAACAAGCTCTGGGAGAACAGCACACTGGAAGAATTTCTTGGCACCTGCTACCGCTTCACGGATGAAATCTGTGTCTGCACAGATACGCTCCACAAACAGCTGACCTTCATTCCACACAACAAAGTCACAGTACTGCACCTTACACACCAGCATCTGTAGCTGTACTTGGTAGTAGTACATGTGGTCTTGCTTAAGATGGAGTGCTCCGCCGGACTTTACTAGACAGAACTTCCCTGAATCGGCAGCATCATGCAGGCTACTGTCTCGGCACCCGTACGGGCACTTCACTTCCACCACGCCGTTGCCACAGCAGGAGCACTGCACAAGGGAGTCGGGAGTAGCGCCAAGATATGGATAGTCCGGATGAATTACAAAGCCACTGGGCAGTACTTCAACCTTCTGATGTGTTGCACTGGCATGTTCACTATAGTTGTCAATTGCCTTCTGCTCGTGATCACATCCCCATTGTGTGGCTTTGCTACGAAACTTGTGTGCCTCAGGGTAACACACAGAGCGGACTAAGGACGCAGAGGGCTGGCTAATATCCGTGCAAACAGCAGACTTCAACTTTGAAGCTGTGATCCGGCCGGCGCGAAATTCAAACCAGGCCTTGGAATCTGCCTGGTTCCGCGTAGCCTGTTCCACAGCGTGTGCTCCCTCCTCTGAAACACAGACCGCTGGAAATACTGCCTCGCAACGAACGAGCAGGTCCCCAAAACTAGCATCCAGCATGTCTGGTTCGTACAATAAATCCAAAATGGGTGGATATCCCTCGGGCTTGGAAGGTACGTACCTATCGCAGAACCCGGGAACAAGGGAGAGTAATGACGGTTTACCGGCTTGACATAAATTTCCATATAGTTCACCCTGCTCAGCACTGGAGGGTTGCTTAATATCAGCAGGGACCTTCTCCTCCGACCTACGGCGCTTGCTCCCATGCTGTTTAGTGTCGGGTGCAGTGAAGTTTATGTCACGAATCCTGGCATACTCCACCTCCTTCATTGAAGGGGTTGACCATTGGCACGGCAATGAAGTGCTTCCTGTGTTCTCAATCAGCTGCGTTCTAGAATACAGGCTGAACAACAGTGCAGCAACGTGAGAACAAGACTCACCAAGACCAGCCATGCAGGTGCAGTGTGCACAAATCACGCTACCGTCGTTTTGCGCAGCAATCCAGGGTTGCAGATGGGTGCCGGAAACTGACTGGGAATGGCGGACTTTGGCGATGACAAACTTGCTGTCACATGTGTCAGATTCGGACGCTGGAAACGCACGAACATCGCCGACCCAGCCACTGACAAGGTATTTGTAGCCTTCCAAGCTCTTGTAGGCCTTGAGCTGCTCCTTGGTGTAGGGGCTGGGCGCGTTGACCAAGAAATTGTAAATATCGGGATAGTCCACAAGTGGAAATTTATCTTCCTCTAAAAAAATACTTCTGGGCAGGTAAGGATCACTCGAGTCTGGTGAAACGCGCTCGAGCTTTTCACGGTACCGGCATTTGCTGGAGTCATCTAACTCGTCATACACTTTTGAAAACTTGGGAGAAGTCATGGCCACTGATTCAGCGTTCGTACAATAGTCCTTTGTAAAGAACAGAAGAGGAACGTAACAGCGATACAGGAAATTTCCTTCGTGAAATAATTCCAGGCACATGTACTTCTTTTGAACTTTTCATCTCTTTTGCCACCCCTGCGGAGCGCGGCCGCTTTGGCCGCCTACACGCCGCCTGCACGTGATCCTTTCGCATAACCTATAGGTCTATACGACTCCCTGCTTCCGAGCAATGCTGGGCGATAGCCGGCCAGGTCAAGTACCATGAGTACAGGCCAGGGAGACGCTGATGCACCTCCCTTCGGCGACTCCCCTGGCCCTGGGCCTGGCCTGAATGCCGCCGGATGCACTGCGTGATCCCGGACGTGTCGAAATGCGGGCTCAGTCGATCATCAATGTTCAATGAGTGATAATGATGGGCTAAAATGACGTGTTGTCATGTTGCAAGGATCCGACTCCGAATGAGTCTACTTCAAATACGGGGCCGCGCCGTCCGTAATTATCGGACTTTTTTCACCAACTTGTGACGAATTATTATTTTTAGTTTAGACCCAACCCCTAGCCCTCCCTCCCTCCCCCTCAGAACGACATGCATAATATACAAATTACAATGTACATGCAAACGTCGCAAGTGTGTCACTGCATGCTCCTACGGTCATGTATAACAAGTTACATGTATGTATCAATGTTTTCTGAAGCGAAATAATTAATTGGTCAACCCCTCCCACCCCATAACGAAATTATTTCGTTTTGTGAAAAAAGTTCGAGAATTATGGACGACCCCTAGCCTAGCCTAGGCGCTAGGCCCTGTAACTTACTTACAGTGTACTTGCAGATTTACGGCGCGTTCGAATTGTCACTCTTTGACTTTTCAAGGAGTTTCGTTTTTCTGAAGAGGTGGCCTCTTCAGAAAAACGAAGCTCCTCGAAACTCATCCGATGGGAAGGTGGATTCGTTTCGAAGAGTTTGGCTACATCTACGTCACGTAGTACGTGGAGATGGTCGATCTGATCGGACGTCATCATCGCCATGACAATTCCACTGAAAAACTCTAAAAATTAATGATAGAAACCGTTCTAATGGGACACTTTATGTATACTATTAATAATGAGGAGGCCGAGGGTTTATGACCAATAAAAACTATTATAAAAACCGAGGTCCCCCGAGGTTTTTATAATAGTTTTTATTGGTCATAAACCCAAGGCCGGAGCATTTATTGTATTTAGAATCAACCAGTAAAAACTCCTACTCAATCTCCAACAACAAAATTAGCGGACAGCTGTTATTTGTGTTGCTATGACAACCCGTGTGCTGGACGAGTATTTGTTGTCATTGGTTCAATTTCTTTTAGTCTTCATAGGCTATCAGATCATTTTCCTTATTCGGTCTATTTATAACCAGTATCTATAATGAGAGTGTGGTCTGTCTCCATGGTTACCGGTGTTCATTTCATAACTATAGCCACTGCTCCTTGTTAGACCTTATCTGGAAGGCCCATTCTTGCATATTCCAACAGCAGCCAAGGGAGCTAGCTCTCTTGGTTATGCGGACTGGGTCCGATCCTAAAAAGCTGTTTTTATGAACTGTTTTTATGAACTGTTTTTATGAACTGTTTTTATTGGATAGGATATGATTATGAACTTAGAAGTTGCGACTTCGGCGGTAATAGTCATGAAGTTGATTGTTCCAACTAGGAACACACGCTTCTTGCCGAACTTGACACTTGACTGACTCACGACTGCCATCCGGAGCACACGAGGAGCACGTCGCACCTTCCACTCGGCAAACCTGCAAGAAAGCACCACTCCCTGCTCAATACACAGTGTTTCAGGGAATTCACCCCTCATCAGTTGAGCTTGAGTAGGCTGAGGAAGATTGTGCCTGAAAAGCACCACTTATATACTGCTCTCCAGGCCAAACCACCACCAGGGATACAAACTTACAGAGACGCTTTGTGCACGCTTTGTGCTCCGCTTTGTGCTCCGGATGGCAGTCGTGAGTCAGTCAAGTGTCAAGTTCGGCAAGAAGCGTGTGTTCCTAGTTGGAACAATCAACTTCATGGATATGATTATGTTCAATAAACGAGGTTTGTGTCAATGGGAGATTGACTTGGAGTTTTTACGAGTTGATTCTAAACAAATTTAAATTATTATTTGCTTGAACAGTTGATGAAGACGAACGCGCCCCTAGGCTATAACTTAGGTTACGTTTGGTTGGTCACATTCCCCAATGGGAATCACTTGGAATCACTCAGAATCATTCTCGCCCCGTTTGGTTGGTCAAAAAAGTGTGTTAGGTTGGTCCCATTCCAGACTGGGAATCGCTGAGAATGATTCTTTTTGGAGAATGATCATTCCACCTCACATGCTGGAATGAGCATTCTCATTCCGGAATCAAAAATGATAATGGTTGCCACGAGCCAAACAATGTAGCATCAGGTTTAAGTGCCTCAAATCATGCACTCAGAAGTACCTTGACTCTCTCAAGGAAACTAGAGTCGGTTAAAAGAGAAGAGATCCGCTGTTCCACAACGACATCATGGAATTGTTATGTCAAGTGATTCCTAGTTGATTCTGGCGTGTTTGTTTGGTCAGGTGATTCTTATCCATTCCCATTCCAGAATGGTTGTCATTTACATTCTGTGAAAATGCCCAACCAAACGCAACCTTAGTATAAGGCCTAGTATGTAGGCTTGTACTAGCATCATATTCATACTACTGTACTACTAGTACTACTGGGGGTCATCATGGTCATACTCATGCCCGGTCATGACTCATGGTCAAGAGCAGGGAGTCGCAAGGGCTAATTAAAGGGGAAGTTAAGGCAAAAATTAAAATTTCACCATTTGTAGTCTTCGGGGTGCTGAGTCGAATGGTCTTGGTCCGAGAAAGCTGAGACGCTCCCTTCCTACTTGAATCCCAATCGAACTCGCGCACTTCCACCGAAACTGGGTGACTGCGCCCTACTAGATGGGGATTTGTATGCAAAATGTCACTAAAAGCGCCATTTCGTTCTTATAAAAGCACGGATGACCGCGATTGGCCCATATGTTGTAGTCTTTTGGACGCTGAGTCGACTGGTTTTGGTCCGAAAAGGCTGCGATGCAGCGTTCCTCCTTTATTCCCAATCGAACATGGTTGAACAAGCGGTCACGTGCTCCTGGGTGCCCAAATCACCTGGTCACCACGCCAGCAGGCGACAACTTTCACACCAAGGGCAAGGTTCAACTCGAGTGACAGGACTGCACCCAAAAAAGGTCAAAACAGGCTAGTAAGTTGTACCCTGCAGGCACGGTGACCAGCTGACTGGTGTATGCAGGAGCACGTGACCGCTTGTTCAACCATGTTCGATTGGGAATTAGGGGCGAACGCTGTATCGCAGCCTTTTCGGACCAAAACCAGTCGACTCAGCGTCCAAAAGACTACAACATATGGGCCAATCGCGGTCATCTGTGCTTTTATAAGAACGAAATGGCGCTTTTAGTGACATTTTGCATACAAATCCCCATCTAGTAGGGCGCAGTCACCCAGTTTCGGTGGAAGTGCGCGAGTTCGATTGGGATTCAAGTAGGAAGGGAGCGTCTCAGCTTTCTCGGACCAAGACCATTCGAATCAGCACCCCGAAGACTACAACTGGTGAAATTTTAATTTTTGCCTTAACTTCCCCTTTAATTATTTTACGACTCCCTGGTCAAGACTCAGACAAGAGTGTCGAGTTGACTCGACTGCGCCTGGGAACTACCCACTACCCAGTACCGGATCGTATCATGACTGGATGTAGATAGCAGTGCACGTAATCAGGTTGCCTATTTTTGGTCGGGATTTCATTGACAGCAACATTGTTGAAAAATGTCAAAGAGCATCAGAGCTGTGTGAAGGAATTAGTTTGACGAGGCATAAACTTGCCACGGCAGCATGCAGCTGGTATGCTTTATTGAACTCCGCCAACTTTTGCAGGTTTCCTGCAAACTATTCATCAACCAATAATATTATTATTATAATTATTTTAAAGTAAATCGAGCCAGTTTGCGCTGAGCGTCTCTGACTCGCCAAAGTTAGTTACCTTGCGTTTCTATTACTAGTAGATCTACCCTACTAGCTGAAATGGCAACAGCACCTGATCGGCCTAAAGAAGTGGATGTTATGAATGGACCAAGATTTGCGGAGCAGGTCGCTATTGTTACCGGGGGTGCTGATGGAATAGGCAAGGGCATAGCGAGACGATTGGTGTTGGAAGGCTGTAGAGTGGCCCTGTTTGATATCAACCCAGCCAACTGCCAGAGCACAGCTACAGAGCTCCAGGAGGAGGCACTGAGGCAAGGGAAACAACCGGGTCCGGGAATTTCTGAAGTGAGCGGAGACCTAAACCAAACTGCTAGCCAAGCTGCATCATCAGTCGGCATGGTAACGTGGCACGTTGTGGATGTTACCAGTGAAGATGAGCTACGTAACGCAGTGCAGACGGTCGTGGAGAAATGGGGCAGACTCGATATTGCCGTGAACTGCGCCGGTATTCTGGGACCAAATGGAATGAAAATTGCTGATGTTTCAGTGGGCGGATTTGACCTTGTCCATAGGAGTAAGTAATACGCATTTACTATGTTGTTGGTGAGTTGCTGCCGAGTTGGGTATGGAACTTGGTTGCATCATGAATCCAAGTATGGAACTAACTTGGTTGCATCATGAACCCACGCATCGTGGAAATCCGTCCACCAAAACATTAAATTGGTAATAATGACCCGTTCCTGTGTCTTCTCATGTGTTGCAGTCAATATGACAGGCAGCTTCCTGTTAACCAAACACTGTATTCCACACATGTTGGAACACAACTATGGACGCGTCCTACTCGTGGCATCCTTGTCGGGGAAAATTGTGAGTGTATAGATTCCTAGGACTTAGGACAATATGTATGCACTGTGATAATTATATACACGTCCATCTCAACCCACTGCCATTGCTGCCTATGTGGTTCCACTGAAAAAAATGTGCACGGGTTTGCGTACAGGGTGGGTCAAGAACCACCGTTCCGCTTCCGTGGGACGCCACCATGTCGTGATCAGGCGTATGGTGCGGCTCCTGAACGGTGGGGGAGGGGGGGGGGGGTAGATCAGATCCACCAACTCACTAAAGGACAAGTAATATGGATGATAGCCATGCAGGTTGGACATCACTTCTTCATCCTGCGTCTGTATCAACTGTCTCCGCTGACTGTGTCTGAACGTACGGTAAACCCAAAGCAATCATCCATGGTATATACACAACCACACATAAATAGTATACCCTCATTAAACATCCACCCACCCACCAATCTACCCATACATACATACATGCATACATACATACATACATACATACATACAGATACCGTACACACAGTCAACCTCATGCAGAACAACCTCGGGTATAATAACATCTTCCGAACAACAACACAATCTTCAGACCAAATAAACATGACTACATACTTTCAACCTCACAAACACACGTGACAACTCACAAATAACGACACTTTTCTCATGCACGATTGAGGGTGGTTATTCGCAGGGTCGACTGTACGTATATGTACATGCATACACATGCAGCGAAGAAAGCCGGGCTAGTTGATCATTCCTTATCATACACATTGTATAGAATGGTGTCTCAAGATGAATTCTCTCCTCTGTCAATGTGCAGAAATTGCATTCCCGATTGCTTCTGGTGATCGATTGTTTGTTTACTGGAAAGATTTTCTCTTCTTGTTTTTTTCTTCTTTTCTACTACTAGGGTAATCCAGGCCAGGCTGCCTACAGCTCAAGCAAAGCAGCTGTTATTGGACTTGCTGAGTCTGTTGGTAAGATCAACATCATAATAAACTCACATTCTATAGGAGGCTGGGCATAGTTTCGTAGAAGCCGATGTGATGGTCCGAGTTTCTAGTGCCTAAATCAGATTGGTATTCAACCCGAATATTTCTATGTCTCCCGATACAAGTACAGGCTAGTGTGCAAATGCCCATCTTCGAAGTCAGGCTCCGAAACAAGAATCTAGACTAGCCAAGGGAGCTTTTATGCAAGCAAGTACAAGTGTGCGAGGTGGATCAGAATTTCACTTTACCTCATTCTTCCTGTAATAATTAGACTTATCTGTGCACTGACACTTGACTGGTGACTCACGGCTGACGGCTAAAGTACACAAGAAGCACGTCGAACATTCCACTTGCGGGTAAACCTTCAAGAAAGCAATACTGCTTCAAGGCATTCAAACCTCATCAGCTGAGCCTGAGTTGGCAAAGAAATCTGTTTGTTGAGCACTACACTATATTAGCCCTCTTGCAGCCCACTGAATCATCACCAGCGACACCAACTTACAATGACGCTCCATTTCCAGCGCGACCAAGGCGTCATGCATGATCATCAGGCTGCAGCATGAAATCCATGCCGCCCATGGAGTTGTGAACAGACAGTGAGGGTCAATGACCTTTCACAAGTCTATCACGTCGAAGCATCTAGTCACATGCCTGCGTGAGGGACGACAGTATGAACAAAGATGTTGCGACATTGGCGGTAGTCTTTGAGAAATTTTCCAGAGCTGTGTAATGTAGTCCTCTGAGCACGTGCAGATTTCATCAGTCTAGCCTCAAACACTCAACTGGTGTGGCGTGAATTTCCCAGAACACCTTGCAATGAGCAGTGAGTGGCAGTGTATTGCACTGAGGTTTGGTGAGTGGAAGGGTAAACGTTCTTCTCGTGTGCTTTAGACAGCAGTTACGAGTCTGTCAGGTCGTGAGTCTGTGAAGTCTCAGCGGGCGGGCCGAAAGCATGAGCTCTGACAGTAGTAGTACCTTCTTCAAATATCACCACCGAAACCGCACTTAGTCAGTGACTCACACAGAGACATGTTGTTTTGTTTTTGTTCTTGTTCTTGTGTTGCTTGCGTAGGTAAAGAATATGCTGATACGGGCATAACAGTCAACAGTCTCTCTCCAGCCACCATATATACACAGCTGGTGGCCAACATGCATCCCAATCAGGTCAAGTACAACACCGAGAGAATACCAATGAAAAGGTAACGCACTCATCCACATTGTATTCGCACCACATGTCCTGCACGTTGTTGATGATGCCACTATGTCTATGTGTAGTTGCAGGGTGAAGAGATAGGGCCTCAAGATTCATGCAGTGATGCATGTTACCGTAAATCTCAGTCACTCCCATTGCTTCCATGTTGTGCTGTTATAATTTTTTTGTTATAATGAGGCGAATCAGGGCATATGTAGCCTGGTTGTTCAAATTGCAACATGCACCACACTACACATACCTCACCATATGAAGCACTGAATAATACTTCAACTTCAATTATTTACTGAATCTCTTGACAGCCACCTGTTTTTGACCATGTTAGGTCTCACCAGGGGAGTTCAGAGTAACTACATGTACAGTCCATTTCAAAAATATAGACGCATGGTATTTTTGAAATATTTCAAATTTGGCTGGAGCTTCTTGAGAAATGTTTTCGGAATATTGCTCAGGTCCTTCTTCCAAATACTCTCATATCGATTTTTTTTAAGTGATCAGACAACAAACACCCAATTTCGAATTTTTTGTGCATAAAGTGATCAAAGATTTTATGTGGTATAGATGCTGGCCTAACGGTTTTTTGAAATCACGCGTCTACATTTTTGAAACGCACTGTAGGCAAACAGATTGCAATGAAGTCAAATTCATTCTAATATTCTATTCATAGGATTTCACTGCCGTATCCACGTGCAATAGCACATGGCATATGAAACAGATTTTGCACTCGTACAGATTAATCCCTCGTCTTTCTTCTACTGATCTGAACGTTGTGTATGGCTATGCAGGTGTGGCACTGTTGAGGAGGCAGCTTCAATGGCCTGTTTCATTGTGTCCAAGGAGGCATCATTCAACACCGGCTTCAATTTCGACTTGAGCGGAGGCAGAGCGCCGTTTTAGCCACCCGGTTTCAACCCATTACAAACATGAGTAGATCTTGCAAACAAAAATTCAGCAAATCCATTCTATACATATTTGATTAGGTATGAAAAGATCTATTATTTTTCAGAGTCAAATGTCATGGCATTAGCCCACTCTCATCATGACTTTGGTACTATAATGTAGTACAGCCTCAGTAGCTTGTTGGCAGAGAATCCCTCAGTGTAATCCAACATTTTATCAATCCACTCTGTACAAACTTGATTGGAAATTTTATGGAAAATTCCCTAATTTAATATTAGAGTCAATCTCAAAGTCAAATAGGCATGGCATTATCCCACACCCATTGTGAAGTTGGATCCTGTACATGTACTGTGGTATATGCGAGAGTTCTGCCCATTGAACAAAAATCGACATTAATCCATAGATAATGAGGGCATCATCACCCCACAACTGACTACAATTACTATAGTGTAGTTTGAATTGTGTAGATCTACACCCTTACTGTGGAACAAAAAAAATTATATTGGCACACACGGTTTCGAGGACTGGCTATTTTAAATAAGAACAAGAAATTCAGACATAAACCTGTGCGCTAGGAATGATAATTATGGATAAATTCCAGTTGCAAAAGGAAACTTGTTGCGGAAAAATAAGGTTCCTTGGGGTTTTTCGCACAGTAATTCTAAAAAATGGTTAATTTAAAAACACCTATATATTCGCTCAATACCAAGCTATACCAAGTTACCAAGTAGTGATCAAGTGAATGATATCAAGAATGCACAATGGAATAAATAAAACCGGACGGTGAACACAAAGTGAATCAATTTTAATGAAGCAATAAAAAGAACTAACTCTGCCGTCATCATCATCATGCATCAACGAAGTCAAATGTTTTCCATAATCGATTTTCATGTCACTATCATCAGCGGAATATCGTGACTGAATTGAAGGCTAGCCAAGCAAAAACAATGACAAACTGAATCAATGAATGTTTCCTGACTGCAACTTAAAATAATGTGTAGAATGTATTGTCAGCGCTTCCGCCAGTTCCAGCCTGTCTTTTTCTTCTTTGGCTCCACCGGCTTTTGTCCCTTCATGACAGTCAGTGATGCCTTTCTCTTCAGTGTTCCTGTCCGCCCTTCACCCCTGCGTTTACCCCAGCCGGCTGTGCCCTGATACCCAGCCACGCCGGCCAAGTTACGGCGAGCATTCTGTCATCGTATGAACACAACACAACACACCTAGGGTTAGAGAACACCAACATGCTACCCCTGACCTGCATTGTGTTTTCTGTCTCTCCATGCACTAGGAAATCTGTAGTGCACTGCAATAATTATCGTACTATCAGCAGGCCTGCCGGAACCGGTCCGGTTGGTCAGGTCATCGCCGGACCAACTTTGTTTTGGACACCAATGTGTGTTTACCGCTGAGGACTCTGAGGTCATGTTTACCCGTCATATCCGCATACGAGACTCATGTGACAAGTAATGAATTCCAGACAGACTATGGTATGACCAGACCAATCAAAAGTGCTTCCAGTAGTCCTGATCAGTCACTTGTGTTACAAAGGGTACACCTCCAACTGATTATGGTCATGCATTGTACATAATCATTATGTAGTTTGTGCTACTAAGTTATTTTGGGACACGCTCACCTCTAACTCAGATACAGGCTTGGTCTTGTAGCTGTGTGGTGTGAGTAATCTAGCTCCATCCTTCAGGTCCTCATCGCTGCACGATGCAAGAAGCAAACGAATAATTTGATTATCTGCTTCAAAGAGTACAATTTTATCACAATTGTGCTCTGATAAAGGTTCTCTTCTGCATGCCGCCGTACAGACAAACAGAATTTAACTCGGATGGTGAGCCAATTAAAATGGTGAAAAAGGAGGACAAAATGTTACGAGCTATGACTAACTGTCCACCAACGTAACCAGATCTTATACAGTCAGCGAGTGGGTGTAGTGACTGTATAAGATCTGGTTACGTTGGTGGACAGTTAGTCATAACTCGTAACATTTCGTCCTCGTTTTTCACCATAGACAAACAGAAGTACGTAATATTAGTGAAAATAACTATAACGATATGACTGTATGCTAAACACGGGGTATGTGTATGATGTACATGTACATAATACGTATGATGCACGCATGTATGATGAACACATGTATGATGCACATGCATGTGCATGGTGCACACATGTATGTTCGTAAGGCTCAGCTCTGCATCTACATACCGGTAGTAGTTGACGAAATCTTGCAGATCGTTGTGAACATGTTGCGTTCCAAGTAACCGTACTTTGGCTCCGGGCAGAGTCTCAATGATGAAATGTCTGATCCGCTCATGCCACGTCACTGAGCATGAGTAGCCAAACCTGCATGCAGCCAACATGCAACATGTGAACATAACATTAGACAGATTTAATCAATTTTCTGTAGTTGTTTGCAGCGCATTCCAGCAGGTATTTACTCACCAACTCGCATTCCCTGTTCATAGTCACAGCATACTACAGAGGAGAAAATATCACTCAACACCACAGGCACTATCATAGTATGTACTGGGGTATTACTGGCCCGTGACACTTACAGGTGGGCTACACACCTTTCCCACCACCAGAACTCCAGCAGAAAGCTAACACTTCACAGGAACCCACAATATCTCCCTGCAAGTGATCTCTCTACAGGAGCAAGCTCACGTTTTCACTACAGCCACAGGCTTTACAGTTAACAGGCTCTCCGGCATATTTCAAGTACAAACTTTACCTTGATTCGCTTGTCCGCACGAGAAACGTTCCACTGGTATGCGGCTTCAGCATTTCCTGGTCAAACACGCACAGAAATGGTTGCGGGTATAAGGTTGCAGCCTGGTCACAAACACCACCTGGCATTCAAACAGCCATCATTTCAGCTATCCTATTCTCAGGATGCTTTTTCCATCTACATTATACTTCATTCAGCATTCAGCATAAGCGAAGCCATGGATGCAGCATATTGCTGTTACACTTCAATGTGGAAAAGGGTTCAACTGAGTAACATTGTTTCAAATGATGAAGCATACCTCGGCTTTAGCCCGAGAGATCAATCCACAGAACCACTCAGCAGAGATGTGCAGTGCCACCCGATCACCCAATGCACCGTCACTGTATGGGCGTTGATATGTAGACTCCGTGCTAGATGACGATGGTGAGCCAATCCTTGGCGTGCAGATCTCATCTAGCTCGTCTCCGCTACTGCTAGCTCCAAACCTATCCTCGTGATATCTGACCAGTAGCAGCAACAACAAGAGAACATTGTGTGATCAAAAGAGTGATTCATCCATCACTCTCACATATTCTGCAGCCGGATACGCTTAGAACAAACACACATTCAACTGCTCTAGAAATGCTCCAGCCCACTGAACATGGTCTACTAGTACACTGTAGCCCCCTGAAGCTGGTCAAGCCAACTGAACACTGGCCCAGCAATTACAGTACATAGCCATGCAATCAGCAACTAGTTGTACTACTTTGAGCCTCCTACTACACTTTAACCGGGATCATGTTTTACTGAAAGGTGGTCCAGCAATAGCGGTCTGGCCAGCTGGTCAGCTGATCAGGCTGCTATGGCCCTGTTTCGAATGTATTCATTACTACCAATTACAAGTGTACAATGCTACACGCTGGTCTTTATATTCTACATAAAAATCAGCATAACAGTACATGCACGTTCGCAAGTTGAAACTCACAAGGATTGACTAGAGCTAGTAGGAGCAGACATGGCTAGTTCCAAGAGAGTCGGATCAGGCTTCTGCTGCTCACGGAACCGCTGCATGGCTGGATGATTCTCGGCCATCTTCTGTCTGATCTTGATATTCCGAAGCAAGAAACCCGTCGGGGATCGAAACGTATTGGACATGGCCGCCTGTGATTGCTTCTTGGCACCTTTCATCTTGCTCAGTTTTGATGGCGAGCGTTTCAGTGGATCTCTTGGGGCTACGGTTGGCCGTCGGTACATATCACCAGTTTGTCCTAGCTTCGAAGGGTTGACGTATTTCATACCATTTGAAGTTGGCATAACGTAGGGCGAATCTCTCCCATTGGCGAGTGGACTGGAGGTTTGGGACTTGGGTGTCACTTTGCGTGTTGTTATCATCGGTAGAACAGGCACAGCACCAAGGGGAGCTCGACTTGGTCTTATTCCATAGATATCTTCCTCGCTGTCCTCGTTACTCGATGATCTACCACTGGACTCCGGAGTGCTGTATATCACTGACGGTCTGGCTGCAGCTGCTGCAGACATCGGGGTAGAAGCAGAAGATGTCGGAGTTGCTGGTTTGGCTGGAGAGGTTTCCGGAGACTTTGTCCAGTCCGGCTGAGGTGGTCGATCCGGTTTGCTCTTTTTCTTCGCTTTGTCCTAAAATGAGAGAGAGAGAGAGAGAGAGAGAGAGAGAGAGAAAGAGATAGAGAGAGAGAGAGATAAAGAGAGAGAGAGAGAGAGAGAGAGAGAGAGAGAGAGAGAGAGAGAGAGAGAGAGAGAGGGATAGATAGAGAGAGAGAGAGAGAGAGAGAGAGAGAGAGAGAAATATAGTACTTAAAGCAGTGTTCACTGTATCACCACTGTCTGCTGAATTTATCAAAAAGTTACCCTCTTGTACTAGACGTGATTGTGACCAAGGACATGTACATACATATAGACTCTATAGAGTACCTTTATGTAGCATTTGGCACTTACCTTCTTTGCTTTCTGCTTTGCATCTTGCTTTGCCTTCAATTCTGCAGCTGCCTCAATCTTTCTGAGGTGTTCTCTTTGTCTGTTGTTGTCCTGCTCATTCAGTGCCATCAAAGTGGCACTCGTGTCTGAGAAAAGACAGAGAACGAAACAACATCAGTTAAATAGTACTGGCAGAATTAAACCACGTTGCTTCCTCTTTGCATGGTCCATGTCTTTCACAACGTTTCCATACATTTATGGCCACGGGGAAACCAAAACACACTGCAAAGACTCACTTCTGTTAGAGAGGGATACATGACGGCAGAAGTCGCTGACAACTCTTGCCTCCCGATCACCAACAGCCTTCAACTTCCTGTACCTGTGAAGAAGCCACACGAGCAGGAAGATGTGATGAATACCAGTATGCTACGTCCTAAAAACAAATGCATCAACAACAATGCGTTAACATACCCCAGAAAACCACACTCACAGACTGCACTCAGGAAAGAAAATTGCATGTAATACAAGGCATTTTTAATTCTTTTTAATCCAGCCCGGCCTTGCGAGCCGTATAAATGATAGGAGCAGTATGTTATATTCCCCAGGACATTCCAAATCAGAGTTTACTTCGAGTAGCTTGTATTACACAGATCCACAATCCTACTTCATAGTGCTTACTCTCTCCTGGCTAGGTATCCACGCACAAAACGTTGAACAGCTGCGGCATGCCGATGCTGCTGTTGCAGTGTTTCTCGCAGCTGATCCACGTGGTAGTATTTGAGGAAGACCTTGTTCTTGCCAATCTGCCAGCCGGTGACTGCTGCTCGGTCCAGGACAATAGCACAGTTGGCTGCCACAGGTTTTACCTGGGTTGGTGGGGTAGGTTGTGAAGAGGCAAAAAGCAACATACAGTATAAAAAACTGGTTTTGCTGACTGTTAAATGAATCGAAGTAGCAAACAGGATTCGCCGCAAAAATATTGGAGGTCTGGAATCGGAAAGTCCCTTCAAGGACAATGAAAGTAAGAAAGTCACTGTATTCTCTCTGTGATGATTTACCAAAGCCAATGAGATGGACGTTGCAGTACCAACAACTCACCTTGACGTTGAAGGGATGACCAATCTGGCTGTACACTGAGAGAAATTCACCGAAGGACGGCCGATACGCGTAGCCTTCACGTCGGATTCGAACCGTTTCCAAAACTCCAGTGTACCTTTTGGCGGAAACCAAACAGATTAACAAGTCAAAGTAAGCAGCACCCTTACCGACTATTCACAGGCATGATGCCATGAAGGGTCGGGATTAGGAGCACACAGTACCCCCATCTATACGGTGATGGCAGCCTCGATGTGAGATATATTATTGCAATGTATGTTTTCCTACCATGCACCAAGGTGGCTGGCTTCCTTCTTACATGTAACCATGTGTTCACTTTGTGTGGACGAAATGCTCTTGATACATGCAACGATGGCCACCGAAGAAGAGGGCAACTCCGTGAGCAGTATTATGATTATAAATAAGTACTTCAATACACACACAGAACGCGAATCACTGATATTAACTTGGTAGCTAATAGTTACCTCAACTGATCAAGGACATACGTCTGGTCAAAGTCATGTGGCATTTTGTGGCGGTTCGGCTTGATACAGCTACAAAAGATGTGAACAGAACGGTATAAATGAGTACACAGAGTGACTTTCACTGGGACATGGCAAAATAATCTCAGCAAATTTGTATCAGCTAACGCCATGCAAAGGCGAAGGTGTACATGTACACAGCACATGTCGGAGTATACATTTCTCCCTCGGCTCGTGTTGCTGCTACTGCTGCTTCTGTTGATGCTACTAAAATGTGCTTTCTGCTGCTCCTGCAAAGGTCCTCCTGAAGTGCTACCATGCTGATGGTTAGTTGTGATGCAGCATATTGTAATAATGCTTTGTCGAAATCACTGTAAAATGCTATTATTGCCTATCACTCTTACCGAATGAAATGTGGCGATGCATTACGCAGCTTTCCCATCAAACGCTGGAGAGACTGACGGAACTGACCGCCAACGGTCACCTACCAACAGCGCAAGTGAATCAGAATGTACAATGTAGTGCTAAACGACGAGTGCAAGGTAGAGAATTCGAGTTCAACAGTGTCAGTCTTGGCAGCATACAAACCCACACCCACTCACAACAGCACATAGCAAGCAAGAGTTTCGTGAGCAGAGATTCTCTACTGACCTTCCCGTTCTTGGCACGTCCACCGCCTGGTCCAGCAGCAGCGGGTGCAGTGGAGATCTGCGCATTGTGCACATAAGCCTTGCTGGTGCGCCGGTTGTGACCACCTCCTTGCACGCGAGTCGAGTGTTTTCTGTTCAAATGCAAAGACACCTCCCTGTAATGGGAGGGGTGCAGTCAGTACAAGGTTGCTTCCAAACAAGGACATGCAACATTTCCCGAGTATCGCCCATTAATTCAGAACACAATGATTTCAACTTTAACTTGATGCCATCGCTGTGTATAGAGGGATGTAGTATGTGTGTGAATCTGGAATGCCAGTCTAGGCTGACCTCTTTCTGACAAGGGTTGATGCTCTCCCTAGGGCTTCATCCAAGAAAAGCGTCTTCAGCTGCAGATCAAACAAGAGGTACAAGAAAACAAGATTCTAGCTATTGATGAACAAGTTGAGCAATGATACTAACCTCCTCATTTCAAAGCCATCTTATACTGGATTGTTTCAGAATTTCACCCTCTCATGCTAGAAGAGCACTATTTCAATTCCAGTACATACCAAACTGAACTGGGATGTCTTGAGTATCTCCAGGACATTCTCTGGCAATGTGTCTCGATTCTTCTCCAGAAATCCAGCAACTTGGTATGTCACCTGGATGAGGAGAAAAGAGAGAGAGTGTATGTGAGTGAGTGAGAGAGAGAGGGAGGGAGGAGAGAGAGAGATAGAGAGTGTGTGTGTGTGTGTGTGTGTGTGTGTGTGTGTGTGTGTGTGTGTGTGTGTGTGTGTGTGTGTGTGTGTGTGTGTGAGAGAGAGAGAGAGAGAGAGAGAGAGAGAGAGAGAGAGAGAGAGAGAGAGAGAGAGAGAGAGAGGAGGAGGAAGGGGGGGGGGGAGAGAAAGAGAGAGCCCAAGACAAAACACAATAAATGTCTAGAAAACAAAATGTCGATTCAGCTAGTGTTACTGATTGCAGATATTAATGAATATTTGATATATATTGTGTGCGAAGTGGAAAGAGATTAGGAAGGAGAGGACATTGACTAAATTGTCACCTGCAGTCAACATCACATACCATGAAAACATGAACAAGCCTGGAGTCGACATGACCAGTATTACCTTTCCAGCATAGTGCTTGACAAGGAACGCTTCAGACCGGCCCTTTGCCGCACCGTAAACCTGGTTCTTTGCAAACGTCTCATTGAGCTTGGACAGGAATGTCTGATCATCAGCCTAGTTCAACACATACAAATACAAACATGGAGAGCAGAAACGGTAGTCAGTACACAATGTACATACAGTTTATGAATTTCTAAATTTCAATGATTTTCTACAGTTCATTCTTACAAAATTGGCTCGCAACTACTTCCCCTTGGTGCCCGTCTGGCATATACAATAGCAGACATTGGGAAAATAACTGTACCTCAGTCCCGCATTGTGTGACTTGTGAAATTCTTCCTCGCCGCATTTGAGGCCGAACGGTCAAATGATAGGGAGTTCAAAATTCCTTCAGATGTAGAAGTAACAGAATTAGGACATGGCATAATGTATGGACAAAACAGGCCCGAACCCAGATTAAAGTGGGGTTTGAGCCTTAGTTTAGCCAAAATCAGGCGTTCAATAGCCAGGAGACTTTTCGATCTAAATGGACTATAGGGCACCCGCTGGCATGGACCAGTCCACAGGGGTTGTTGTGGATTGGCTGAGCGGCAAGCAATCCAGTGCATCACAAGGCGATTGCCATATCAGCAGCCTTTGGGGAATCCTTTAACAAAAAAATAAATGCAAACTCAAATAACAGTACCAGGGACCGATTCAAGCTCTTACCCGTGGAAACATGGACTGTTCGTCCAGCAGTGATAGCATTCCGCTGGGCTTCTGCAGGAATAGGCTAAGTATTGCAGAATTATCCTGGTAGTCAATGCTAGATGACTTCACACCCTCCTTCTTCAATTCATCCTGCGATGCAGCAAAGCAGAGCAACAACACAACCAAACGTAACATTCAAGCAATGAAAAATCTGCTTGCAGAAACAAACTATTTATCTCCATATACTCACTAGGGTTCCAACCAGGAGAAAAAGTACAGAGGTGGTGTCAGGGGAAGTAAACAGTTTTAAAACCATTTCCTCATTTCTTACTCTTAATTTTGTCTTGTCACACAAAATTTGACAAAACCAAAATATACAAGCACGCAGTGCACCCGAAACGATCACTTTGTGACCTCATATTTGTTGCGCGAACTGGAAATCCCACACACAAATCAAAAATGAGTACGAGTTGTCACATTGTCACAGGGCGCACCATGAGAGTACCTAGCCCTGTACTCTCCCCCCCCCCCCTCCCCGCCCTTGGCGAGAACCCTACTTATTCAAATACACAATGATGCATGTGGAGGGAAGGATGGAAGGAAGTTGATTTGTACCTTCTCCATCTGGAAGACGGTCTCGTTGAAGAGGTTTTGTAACTCCTCATTGGCAAGATTGATGCAAAACTGCTCGAAACTGTTCTGCTGGAAGTTTTCAAAGCCGAATATGTCCAAAATGCCTGAGGAAACAAAGACACAAAATTTCCAAAAGGATGAAAAGGTCTACTTCATACGGTAAAACTAACATCATTATTAACAACTTTCATTAAACGAAACTTGGGTAGACTTGTAACCCACTGACTGATCCGAATATGTACAGTCAACCTTTCGATGAAGAACATTCCTTTGGCTACGGCTAGTGTGGCTGAAGGGACTGTTGATGGCGCGCAGTAACAACATACTAGAACGTAGCACATACTCAAATCGGGCTTCGTTCTGGATTCTGTTGCAGCCGATTTTCATATTCACTGGATTCACTACGTCGGAGCATAAGGTTCCGCACTGAGACACACATCATACATTCATAAAAACACTGCCAGGATGCATTCTGATCCACTCAGTTTTTGGCGTACCTATTCTATTGCACTTTGCAGAGTCAGGATGTTCTGATGCCAGAACACCATTGATGAATGACACAATGAAGTTGAACAGACGGCCATAAATGGCCTTGGATGTTGCATCACGACAGTCAGCAGCTTTCTCCGGGCTGTAGCTGATAGTGATGATTTCACCTGGAAAGGGGAACACACACACACACACACTCACACACACACACACACACACACACACACACACACACACACACACACACACATACACACACACACACACATACACACATACACATGAATAAAACCACCAGCAAAACACCATCAGGGTCCACAGAGCAGGAACATACGGGAACCATCCGGCTCATAACTGCCACACATACTCTGTGGCAACAGTCTACCACATCTTGATGTCGTGGATAGTTGCCCAAAACACATTACAGAACAATAAAAAAGGAAGCAGTCTAGCGAGCGAGGAGATTTTGTCCTTAAATTCAATACAGACATTCCGTAACTCAGCTCAGAGAAATGCCGTCCATTCAATTGTACAAGGTCGGAATAGTAAAAACGTCCAGATTGGAAAATACACAACCTAGCTAGGCTGGAGTTGGAAATGCTATACTGTACGTGTTGGGTACACTGCCTGACAAGCAAGGATCTGTAAGCTTGCTGCATACGGTTCCAAAGCAGCATCTGTAAACACACAACAATATACCTACAAGAAAGTCGCAAAACCATCTTACCTCGTGTGATGTTGGTGGAGACAGTGAGAGCTCTGCACAAAGAAGGAGCATCCAGACCCAGAGCTTTGGCAGCATCCACCACCTTCACGTTGCTCGGGCTCACAAACGCCGTCTCGCTGGTGCCAAATTCCTAGCAAAAGATACAGCACAGAGCATCAGACACCCTCAATATCTGACACACAATATCTGCTCTACGATGCAAACCACTGGACCATGGGTTGGGATCTGGCATTTTTGCACATGTACACAGGTACAGTGGAGTGCATCAAGTAGAAATGGGGGTAGGTAGACACAGAGCAGTTTTAGCTCCTCTACTTGGAGCGGCACTTCCATTCAAGACAAGGAGTGTGCAACATAACTACACACATTTGCCACTATACCATGGTGCTGACAGGAGATTTCAACAACTCTCACTGACTGCTCCATAGCTTCATGGGATATTAATCAAACAAACGGAATACTGACTCACCAGATCACCAATGAGGAGAATGCCAGCAAGCAACTGGAACACTTCCATAGCATGCTCCATAGACATTTCCACTGCATCCATACAGTCCCTCATACAACGAAATCCTTCACTGTAACATGTAAAATGAGAAACAACCAGATAGATACAGCACTTCAGTATTAATTTTCTCTGGTGCAGCAAGATTCAAGCAGGAACAAGTAAGAAATGGCAAGCCATTATCGAACCTCTTTGCTAAATAATGTAGAACGAGATACAAGGACAATTGAAACAAGTCATAGAATTCGTTCATGAGACGGATGTACCAGACTAGGCAAGCCTGGGTGCATTATAACTACCACAGTGTGAGCAGTTGATCATTTCACAGTCAGATACGGGTTGCTAGGGCATTCTCTAGTTGTGCCTACCCAATACAAAGCTTGCTCAGGATATCCCAAACCAGCCAACTTGTGTCTACAGCTTACTCTCACGCAGTCAATATGTTCACTTCTAAAAGTAGAAGTCACTAAATACTTACAGGCACTCTTCAGATCTGCAATACGCGTCACATTCCGCATCCTTGGCAAGATATCGGTGCTGTGAGGGTCTCTGTAATATGAGAAGGAAATGAAGGCAAGGAGAAGTAAAAGTACTTTGGCTATTTAGTATTAAAAGGGAACAGTAACTTTTGATACATGAACGTCGACGGTGAGAAAGTATCAGCAAGTATCAACTCGAAAACGAATCTACAAAGACTACAATACTCCCAGCGCACGCCTTGCCAGATTCCTTCAGAGGTAAGTTCAAGTGAGTAGAAGTGGTCAGGCTTTCTGCAGCTTTATACAGGGAAGTCTTGTGAACCAGACTTTATCTTTCTCAATCACGGTGCAATTTTCGAACTCATTTCAATCATACGGTCAATTCCTTGTAAAAAAAACCCAGTGGTTTCTGAACCTGTGGCAAGAATGCACCATGTGAACAATGAGACCAAGGGAGGAAATAGTGGTAGGAAAATCCAGTTTCGGACAAGTTATTAACAAGCTGAATAGGGGGACAGTGTACAGTGGATTCAGTTGATTTACCTTTAGATGCACTTTCCCCAGAAGATCTTCAGGCAGTCCGGCAAACATGTAGTAGAAGACGTGGAAGTTGCGCTCCTGTGACACACACATTCGACAAACACATTGTCCGTTTTTTCAGAGTGTAAACCACACTTCTACTTCGGAAAACAAGCCTCAAACCCGCCCTGTGGCCGACGCCTACAACGTGGACTTAGCACAAACAAGCAAGACCTGAATTTCAGAAATTTCCTCCAACATCCGGGTTGCAGTTTGGTCCGGCTAGTATGGATGACGCCCCTACCCAGAAATGTGGTTATTATACGATTACCCATACTGGGTGCATGTGTACGCAAATGCATGCAAACGTGCCTGTGTGTGTGTGTGTGTGTGTTGGTGGTGGAAAAACCCATTACGAGAAATAATGCAGTGGTGATAAGTGAAATCCGACCTCACGCACGTGAATACCCCCCCCCCCCCCCCCCCCCCCCGGCTATACTGCCACCAAAACACTGCCATCAGGGATTTGTGAAGTGTGCATGGCCGTATTTCACGATGTATTTAATGTGCTACCATTATGCCACCTTTGAACCAGTCTGCAGCCAGTGCAGGTGACCCACGACACACAACAGTCGTGACTATAGTGTGTTTCAAAAGTATAGACCTCTAGACTAATTCAAATTTGGTTTGAGCTTTTTGAGAAATTTCTTCAGGATATTGCTAAGGCAGCTTCCGCAATTTTTCTCATAATAATAATTATTTTTATGTGATGACTTTCGGAAAATTTATGCACAAAGTGATCACGGATTTTATGCGGCATGTGCTGCCCTAACGGGTTTTTTAAACCAGAGGCAGAGGTCTGGACTTTCGAAAAGCACTATAGTGACCGAAATACATGCAATCATCAGCATACCGTACGCACTTCATGCAACCATGTATTCTTAGGTAGATAGACAAGCTTACCCCGGCTCCTTGCCTGGCCACACGAGATTTTTCCAAGAGATACTGGTTGACGGTCGCACCCACCACATAGCCACGCTGTTTGTCAAAGAGAAGGCTAAGGTACTTGCCAAACCTGCTGCTGTTGTTGTTCATCGTGGTCCGGGCATTGCCAAATGCTTCCAGCAGTGGATTCACCTGAAAATGGAGCACCACAAGGGGCAACAAAAGATCAACCTTGGGAAATTATTCCTGATTTTAATTTAAAACTAGATGTCCTATAGAAGAAGGTAAGCAGCAGCATTCAGCTGTTGAAAAATCTGTGGTGGTGGTGGTGGTGCCGGGTGGTGTAGTCAATGTACTAGTATGTCCAGGAACTCAGTGTCTACAGACATCTTGCTTTCCTTATGCTGTGCTGTGGCAATGTGTGGAGGTCGGCCAGAGAGCGCAGCGCTTGTTGCAGGAAAATGAACTAAGGATGGCCAAACTCAGCCACTTACTTTTATTCTTGTAGAAATTTCTCCAGTGTCATGTAGCAAAATATTCACTAGTTTGAGGGCCCTGATAGACCCATGGTAATCTTCATCTCCTAAAGAGCTTTACTTTAGTGACGCGTGCATCCATCGCATATACTGTATAGCTCTTGCAAACAACCTCCAACACTATATACAAACAGTCCTTCACTACACCACACGGCTCGAATTCATCCGCATTTTCACCCAGGAGGGCATCATCAGGGGGGATGTATACCGTATACGACCAAAATAACAACTGGATCCTCTGCACATGTGTACATGCATACACATACTTGCACAATCTTGGACTCCAGACTTGTCGATCCATAGGTTGCTGACCGGCTCAACTCCATGATCTAATGGTACCAAAGGATGAGAAGCACCAAACAAAGCGGACAATAAACACACATCTCGGTTACACCTGTGTACATGACAATCACACTACATGTACATGTATAATACTAGCATGCAGACATGAGTAGAACAGTCCTGGGTAAGGTCAACCAAAACCTTGGACCATTCAGACTACATGTAGAGTAATGCCATCAAAACAGTGCTCATCCAGGACTTTGATGTCACTGATTATCAAAAGCAGACTCGACTTCCAATCAGCTAGCACTGAGAGTCTGTAGGCCTGTGATATGTGGACAGTACATGTTTGATACCTAGTCCTTGTCACAACATACATACATGTAGTCTTGTTCACAATGAATACTAGTACTATATACAGCACTGCCGGGTGCCGAAGAACAAAAACAGGCTAGAATTAGTTTACCAGGTGCAGGACAACATTATGCATATGCCTATACGGTGGCTCAACTACAGACAGTTGTGCATGAAAAAATTGTGCGGCAGGCTAGCTTGTTCTTATTGATAAGAATGTGATAGGCTACGCCTCTGACTAACCAGTTCTGTCCCACCAGAGAGAACTATCATTATACTACCAAAACAACTGCTACCCACTGAGTAAACAATACCAGGGGGCATAGCCAAGATAGTGATCAAGGGGGTGCCACGACTCTCCCCACACGAAAGTACATGCACTCAAGTGTTTGATCCGCAATACGCCGTGGGGGGGGGGGGAGCAAAATTAGCCCCACATTTGACGCTGAAAAAAACAATCAGTGAATGGCAAACCTCCCTGCTTCCAACTAATGTCAAGTAATGATGAGCTTAGCCCTGGCCTGGATACTGTAAAAGCAGAAATTTTCGGTGGTGTTTTATTTTCGGTAACTTCGGTGCCGACAATTTTTACCGAAAATAAAACGCACCGAAATTTTCGGTACAACCGATAATGTATACATGTAGTACTAGTACACCTACCTGGAGAACGGGTTTTACCGAAAATTTCCCGCTACCGAACCGCCGATTTTGGCGAATACCGAAAATATTACACCACCGAAAATTTCTGCTTTTACAGTACTGCTTTCTCCAGAATTATCACACTCTCCATCGAACTTTCAAAGTCAGAGTTCTCCACCCCAGTTTTCTCTTCATCGTGTTTGATAGTGCAGTAAGGCATCCTTGATCAAACATACCCCATATTTCCCACAAAACCCCAAACTCCACTTCAACGTTACTTTCACCGTTCTGCTGCTGTACCGACACTTGAAACACATGAAAGAATCTTCTTTGCTTTTCTACAACCTCCAATGCGAACACTCAACCGTCAGAGGGGGGGGGGGGGGGGGGGGCTTCACAACTTATTTTCATGTACTTGAATTGTGTGCCATGCACTACAAAATGTAGATCAGCTTGCCAGAATTTGACAAGACATCATTATAATCATGATGTAGTAATGTGGGGCTTTTTTCAGCCAATCATACTGACTGAGTTTTCGGACTGTGGGTGGATGGTGGGTGGTGCAGCTGTTTTCTCCCCCCCCCCCCCCCCCCCCGAAGTTAACCACTTCCAAAATTATTTTTATCTATAGCATTGGTTCCTGGAACCCAATGAAGTGTGAACACACATTCAGAATGTAGAAAAATTAGTTTCAAAGCTTGTCATGTTTGAAAGAAAGCAACTATGAATGAAATGAAATACATGAAAATATGACAAGACTTTCAGTGCCAGGACTACTACTGGTACTGCCGTACTGGCCAAGTTATTACCACGCAAACCAAAACAAAAACCAACCACGTGGCTGTCCTCATGGTACACTGGCTCACCTGGCGAATGAGGAATTTTGAGGATTCCGTTTTTCCCGCCCCGCTTTCACCGCTGATCACGCACACTTGATCGCGGCCCAAAGCCACCATGTCGCTGTAAACTCGCCGCGCCACTGCATAAATGTGCGGCACTTCTTTCCGCCTCTCTTCCCCATCGGGATGGTGTTTGTACGCCAGCTGTGAGTTGGGTCCATAGATCGTTAGCGGTCGAAAGGGATTGAGAGCAATGAGAATGTCGCCGACATTGGTATAAACGAGTGAGGCATCGTAGCGGTATCGCAGCGCACTCTGCAAGGAGTGCTCGTCTAACACAGCCAACTCAGTGAGATTGTGTAGACTCCTGTAGTACTCAACATCTCGCTCGGCCATGCCAGCTTGAACAGCAAGGCACACAACTCATAAAAATAGACTAATGTTGCCTTTCTCTCTTCTCCCTCGCGAACAGAAAACCAAGCCAGTCGCCAGAGCTAGAGAAGCTCAGCTGCCTTGTCCTGTGCCTGTTTCACCTCTCATCGGTGCCTGAATAACATAATGACTTCCTGTCCTTCAGAGGTGCCGGCCTCAAGCACGGTCGGTAGCACGAGAAAATAATTTCACTCAACACAGCCAAAGTGAAATCTCACCATTACTCGGCATTAGGCATTACGCATTTTCGATAGCTGTCACACCACAAGCCTAGCCACTGATCACTTTTTTTCTTTCAATCCCGGGATCCCATGAAGATCTTCCAAAAGTTCAAGATCCTTCTGTGCCCAGGGCCTGGGGTAGGGCCAGCCAAACACAATCGTCACTTGCAGAAAATCATTGTGCTGGCCAATGAAAACAGATTCAGTGAGTCACTGATTCAGTGATTGCCCTGATTGATGAAGAGAAATCGGTGTAACACTTGCCAGCTACAACGCGTGGTCGAGACTTGAGAGTGCAAGTACAAATGGATGAAAAGCAGACAGCGGTTGGGTCGCGGTCACGCTCACACTTTTCACACAGCTCTAGCACTCAGACTCTCAATGTTAGCACTTAGCTGCATGGCACTGATGCAGAGATGGTTCAGGCTGAATTATTTGGGGCTCTATCCTCGGCTCGTACAGATACTTCACGTCGCATTCGTTCCATTCTAAGCCGGCGAACACAGCTGATCGTGCCCGTGCTTTCTCAGCAGAATGCGGGCTCACCTAGCCGTGATCCGTGTCGCGATGGCCAAAACACCGCCGTGGTGATGATTGATAGTCTCCGAGCCTCCGAGGCCTGCTAGCAGCGGAGGTGATGTGATGTGGGGCAAAGCATGACACATCCGAAGACAACTGATAATTTTGTTGTGGCTGGACGCCATAAAAAGCAATGCCATGCGCCACTGCCCACTGCAAATGAACAGCAGGGCTGGTCCACTGCTTCAGTGCCAGCGGTTTACTGTTGCTGTCACGAATCTAGGCTCGTAGTGCTGCTGTCAGTATTCTCTACTGTACCTCACAACATCGCCTCGATGTCTTAGACCGGTATCATTGTCACCCAGAGTGTTCTTAGATGCTAAGTAAAGTGTGTCTTTGCATTGCTGTCAATCCATGATGAACCAAACAGTTCCAACTGATACTTACTTCGTTCTTGGGTCTGCTTCCATATTCGTTGCTTGCGAACGTATTTAGTTGAAAAGGATGTCATCGTGGACTGGTGGTGGCGTTCAGTGGTGAGGTACAGGTAGGCTCAACTCGAGCTTCGAGGTATCATCGCAAACTGCTGTTGTAAAGGCATGGCTGCTCAGTGGCAGTGATGTTGCCAAGTGTATTGTTGGTATGCATAAATCGTGCGTGTATCTGGCCGCGGTGGACACACCATGTACCAACACCCAAACAAAGAATAAAAAAATAATAGTTTTGGCCATTTGTTCCACTTCGAGTGTACAATACAGCCATCCTGGTACTGTACACCAGGTACACGTATAAAGTCCTATACATGATCATGCTGACCTTTCATACAAACTTCCAGTCAACTTGCCCATCATGCCGGCGGCATATAAACCTCATTATACTGAGCTTGTATACAAACTCCCATCTCTCCCCACACAACACTCCAGACTTGTATTTTGCATATAACACTTTTACAGGTACTTCGATGACGAGAATATAAACTGGTATATAAACTGGTATATAAACTGGTGTATAAACTGGTATATAAACTCCTTTTTTTTTAGGATCACACTAGGGGAGTTTGTATATCAGCTCAGTATAAGCATAATATAACCTACTCAGTTGAATATGGGAAATATAAACCAATATACAAACCTCGGCTTCGCCTCGGTTTGTATACAGGTTTATATTTCCCATATAATCAACTGGTTAGGTTATATTATATACTTATAGTCATACAAACCCCATAGATCGCCACCATACTAGAAACAGGAAGAAGTAATTAGTTGACTGTCAGTTTGTATGACTATGAAGGTCAGCAAAGTATTACATCCCACTAGTACGCTTGTACGTGAAATATAAACCATCATAATTATTATAAACCTCGGCTTCACCTCGGTTTGTATGTCGGTTTATATTTCACGTACAAGCGTAGATCTACTATTGGGTTGTATTATACGTACAAGCAGGGAGTCGTGGTACAAGTCATACTCAGCCATACATGTACTGATGATGTAGTGTATACTGTCATGACATTGTATTGATTTGTACTTGCATGCGGTAGACACCAACCCGTAGATCTACGGGCCGTAGCAAAACAGGAGAGACAGAGTGGACCAGAGGCAGAGGCAGAGGTTGATCCGCCCTACAAAGTACAATGCTACATGTACTAGTACAGTAGAACCTGTGACTAACGACCACACCTTGGGGCCAGAGAAAGCGGTCTTTACTCTTTAGTGGCAGGTGGTCCTTACTTCCCTTAGAGGTTTGCACAGCACAACCATGTGAGACCGTCCGTGCCTGGCGAAGTGGTCTTTATATTAGTACCACTACCAGGCTGGTCGCTAGTCACAATGGTCTTTAAGTAAGTATTAGTTTTACTGTAGTTTGCTTCCTATCAGGGAGCCGTATAAAAATAGATACGACTCCCCGCTTCATATACATGTAATTATGTACGACACGTCCATGACTGTACAATCATCTCTTTGTTTCTAACCACGAGGACAGTGGTAAAAACGGAGAAAGGACCGTAATAACAGTTATGACTAACATTCCACCAAGATAACTAATACGTACATGTATACAGTCAGATAGTGCGACAACAAGGCCCAAAACTGACAAGGATATTGAGACATTCGACGACCTGACATGGAGCTCCAAATTTGACCAAAATATCCACGAAGCGCAAATCAACAACCTTCCAACTATTACTTAGAAGGCTCAGGTGCGGGAAGTGATAGTTCCAATGAGGGGAAAGGATGCGCCACGAAGATGTGTACGAGGTACATGTATGTCCCTCTGCAACAAAGAATGTCGAACGTTACAGGATGATGATGACGAGACTAGTAGCAAGACCATTGGACAAACCAGTCTAACTACAACTCGAAGAGGAAAGGCAACTGACCCCCCACCCCCCAACTTGGGAGGCTGAAAGGTACAAGTACTTCAGTACAGTCATGTACATGTATGTACTGCAGTACATAAAGAGGGGAAGCCAAGCGAAGATGAACTGTCACTAACCGAATAGAAAGTCACTACGGTAAGTCGGTAACCTACTAAACTCAATGTTGATGTACAGTAACAGTTGTGTACTAGTACCTTGTAGTCGCACTATCTGCCTGACTGCATAATATCTCGTTACCTTGGTGGACTGTTAGTCATAATTAGTAACGTTTTGGTCCCTTCTCTTTTTTTGCTTATATTATTGGCTCACCATCAATCTGCGGACAGAACTGCTTCGTCCTTTGTGGACTCATCAGCGCAGCACAATGGATAATGATAGGGCACAGGGCTAAACTTGGAACATTTCACAAAGAATGACAATGCACTTCCAAGCACAATTCTTGAGCATTGTGTGGCCAGTTTCCTTTACCATTTCTCAAATACTCCCATTATGAAAGATAGTCCAGGTCAGCAGTGGCAGGAGCGGTTTTCACATTCACATCAGAACCATGAAGTCGTATGCTTGCAGTTTATACTCATGAAAATACACATTGCATTTACACTCTACTGGTGTGCAAACAGAGAGAAAATAGCAGTTCCGTGTAACATTGGCAAGGAATGGCGGCGATACACTTTACAAGCAGCGATGGCGTGAAGTGGATCTTCTCAGGCTGACGGTGGTGATACCGATAGCAAGATACCGATGACTAGAGGACTCTTGCCGATAGTTGTTACACTCCTATTCCTCTCCACAGGATAGTACATGTACCTCCCTCCCACTATGTTATACTCGTACACAATACATTCACGCATATCTACTTTTCCACAGTGCTGAGTGCATGACAATTGTATAGAGAGTGTGTGTCAGAAGCAGGCAAGGGAGAAGCAAACCTTTACAAGTGCAGTAGCTAGAAGCAAACCTTTACAAGTGCAGTAGCTACACTGTAGAAGCAAACCTTTACAAGTGGAGCTACCCCCAGCTCATCACCGAGGCGCTCTGGAGGAACGTTCTTCCTTTGAACAGTTCCGAACTTCGGTCTTGGTTACTGCATGCAGTAGTACTATATGTAGTGGATCCACTGGAGTTGACGGCATCCATATCTCTGACCCCCATATCACTGACCCCCATATCTCTGATCCTGTCTCTGATCATTGCCGCATTGGCGCATTGGTGTAACACCGCCACTACAAGTATAGTGCGGCGGTCTACACTTTGCACTTGCAGCGGTGAGAGTTGCCTAGGACAGAACAGGCTACTCCATAAGGTAACAACGGCGATACGGCTCCTTTGGCTGATATCAGAGTTACATACATGTACATGTACTTGGCAATGCAAATGCTCGTACACCTGTATACCAATATCACCATCATCGTCATTATCATCATCATCATCATCATCATCATCATCATCATCATGAGTTATACGTACACATGCAAAATTGTAACATAATGTAAGTCCCACTAACAAGGAGGACACTCTTTTTTTACTATTGAACACTTACTGCATGATGAACTAAAATGAGGAGGAAAACTCGACACAATGGTACATATCCAGCAGGACGGAGTGGGTGGGACCTGTGAAGCTCAGCCGACCAAGGGTCTCGGCATCACAGCTGCACATGTGCACCAAAGGAAACAAAATGGGGAGTGGAAGGGCGGGGAGCAGGAGAGCAAGAACTCGAAGGAAAGAGAGGAGGGAGGGGAGGAAACCAGAAAACTTGTTAGTTTGCGAGTTAGTCCAAGATATGAGTGCAAACAAGCACGCAAACAAGACTTAGTACAAAGATAGCAGTATCAAGATCATGATGCTGAGGCGAAAGTAGAGGCGGATTGCCGTGCAGTTTTGACGAAAGATTAGAGTGAGAATGGAGGAGAGTTAGAGAGAGATAAAGACAGATGGAGTTTGATGAGAAGGGAGTGCTCCGAGAACATGAACAGGGTCGTACTGGCAGTAGCCTAGGCCAGGGGGCGATGTCCGTGGCCGGTGACCAACCCGACCGTTTCAGGTAGCGGTGGGTCAGAACCTTGAACTGCTGCATCCCTTTGGCAGACGGTGCATCGCGGAGGAGAGTGGCTAGCAGTTCATTCCAGGCTTCAACATCAACATTTCGGAATTTATCCACGTGTACTTCTACCATGAAGAGAAGACTTGAAATCATCAACCGCTATCTGTTCAGGGTCGAACGCCGCTGCTTACCTACTCATGAAGAAAACGGAGGCTGCATAATTATTGTGCCATTATGCATTGCAAAAGAGTTAATAAAGCGAAGGAGGCTGCTTGGCGGCACTCCAGTGGAAGGAAATCCCACTTATCAGCGGCCGGGCAGTTCCACGCGTAGAAACAGAGTCGGGAAGAAGCGTTTAAAAGTAGGGCTAAAAGCGAGGGTGGACTGTCCCCTGGTCAAGGCTTCAGTGTGGTTGGTGTTTCATCTGAGAACAAAACGCATCACAAGTAGGGGGCAGCGGCCGTGTACACATTGATTTTATATACAAGCCAAAGCGACAGAAACCACGGATTTGTGGCGGTGACAAATGGTGGCTGTTGGTTCCAGTGTTGGATGGCATGATGGCGAATTCCATGGTAGACTGAATGATGTTCTTTTTTAAACATAATTTAGTCAACCGTGGAATAAAAATATAAGTCACTTGAAAAATAAAACTGCATTGAGCAGATCTGATTGAAGTCATCCCTTGTCGTAGATGTCCCGCCTAAGTAATTAGTTTGATAAGTACTTGTATGGAATCAAGGACGAGTAGATCTTGTGTGAGTGAGAGTGTGAGATCGCTCAATCACAGGCCGACTCGCGAAGAGCGCTTTGACGTTCCCTTCACCAAGACGGCAAGAGTACACAAGTCCCACTATTCCTCCCTGTACTGGGTTTGGGTGTGGCAAAATATATCCCTAGCCAATCAATGGTATGACCGACTACAAAATAAGTTGGCAATCAATGGTATGACCGACTACAAAAAATTAATAAGTTCTGTGGACTGCACAGGCTGGAGGCTTGCGCAGGCAGGTAAATGAATTATGTGTAGGCACAGTGCCTCAGTCATGATACCGGTAGCTCAAACCTGGAAACAAACCGGATGTTTGTTACGACGCAATAGACCGATCCCCTTATTATACTGGGTTCGAGCACGGGGGCAACCTCACTCGCGATCGAGCTAGTTTTTGAACGTGACAGCATCTTTGACAGTGTGTTTCAGGTTTGTTTTGGAATGTCTTCTGCTTAGTAGTAGTTTGCGATGGCTTCGAGCGGTGCTAAACCTCCTGCTGGTAGGAGCAGAGTCTCCGAGAGAGACATGGACTGTGATGCCGCTGCAGGATTTTTTCAAGGCGCGGGAGGGAACGATCTCGGGCCACAAACAGGAGTTACTCCAGAGGTGAGTTTTTTTGTTGTTGAAATATTCGAGTCGCGAATCGTGTTGTGAGATTTATTTTGTGCCTAGGCTACAGCAGACCATATTTCTTTCTCCTTGAGATCGGTGCTGAAGATAATAGTAACCTTTTTCTGGTCTGTCTTTTCCTCTCCAGAGCCATCTTCTATGAAGGTAACCGTGGTGCTGCCAAGTCACCAAGTCGCGATCAGCAGCCCTGAAGTGGAAAAATCGATTTTCCAACGATCTGGTTGGACATCAGCCACTAAAGTACTTCTGATTTGCCTGTAGTGACAACAGCAGCCATCCTTGGACACCTTGCAAAGACAGGAAAAGCCACTGGTGGAAGCGACTGCTATGAGGTGACGATAGCAGTGCAGTGGTGATCGCTGTTTTGTCAAGTCGAAGGGCTAGCCAACCCAGAGGAAGCATAAAAAAACGATGAGCAGTGCGTGTTATTTGTTGAGCGTGAAGAGCTAGAGGAGGACAGTGCAAACACATGGACGGAGTGGATGGTGTTTGAAGAACAGTGTGCTGTGTGCCGGCTGGTGGTGATGGTGGTCTTTGTCAGCATGAAAATGGCGCTTTTAGTGACATTTTGCATACAAATCCCCATCTCGTAGGGCGCAGTCACCCAGTTTCGGTGGAAGTGCGCGAGTTCGATTGGGATTCAAGTAGGAAGGGAGCGTCTCAGCTTCCTCGGACCACGACCATTCGACTCAGCACCCCGAAGACTACAACTGGTGAAATTTTAATTTTTGCCTTAACTTCCCCTTTAACATCCTGAAGCAGGCACCACCATGCGCTCTTGGCCGAACTAATGCACGAAGCATAAACACACCAGAACAGCAAGGACACTTCCGTTGACAGATATTGTTTACGCCTCTAGACCGCTGTTTCTTTTCTTCGAGCTCATCGTTAGAGGAGAATAGTAGCAGGATACTAATGATGATATAATAGAAGATGATGGACGGTTTATGGTCCGATATTGATGATTGAAGATCTAAGATAGCAATGGCAGTGATTGCGAAATGGATAATATTATCATGATTATATGCCAGTCTGGTAATGCGTTGTACTAGTGGACAGTATTGAAATCATCACTGCATTCGATGCAAATATTGGTATACCTTTGGTTTCAGTATTGGAAAAAAAGAGTAAGAGAACCTGGTTGATTTGGTTGCATCTGCGACTGGCTACCGGGTGTTGTGATCAGCAATGTTACCATGGGAGAAAATAAGAGCGCAAGGATCTGTTGGGTCTTTTTGTGCCGGTGCGAGAACCCTAAGTGCATGGCAAAATAGAACTGTTTCATCCACAATGCAGAATGTCTTGCGGTACATGGCATTGATGACTGAACATCTCGCCAGCTCGCCCAAATGGGGATCATGCCCAAACGGAGGAACAAGACATCTTTCCAGCTCAGCTAGCTATATAGTATATACCGTGAAACGGATGATTAACTTGTGCCACGCATGACAGCTTCTGTCCCATTCGGCCCAGGCTTAGACACATCAATGCCAATAGCAGCTGATCCTCCATTACATGCTCATTGGCGATTTACGGCCACCTCCAACTGTATCCGCCGTCCCTCAGCTTCCGTCTTCGCAGATCTGGCTCGGCGCAGTACATTTTCTCGGCTAGGCTCAAAGAAGTCCCACAGAGCGGTCCAAACACCTGAAGGCAAACCAGTCAGAAACTGGCGCGGCTCAGAGTCTTTCTTTATGTTATTGTACGTAAGCTGTTTTTCGGCTTTCTTCACCCCATCGTCCAACTGCTCCACGAGACTCTGTACACGAGCTCTACTTGCTGCCAACTCCTGATGCAGATGCTGCACTTCCATTACAGGACCAAACTGCACTAAGCCAGGTTCCTTTCCAACTCAAAATGCCGTTGCCTCTCAGCAAAATACTGGTTTGCGAGCATGGGGAGCTCGTGATGCAGACGCTGCACTTCCATGACCGAACTGCACTAGGCTCAGCAAATACTGTTTTGCGAGCATGGGGAGCAGAGCGTCCAGACTCCACTCTCTTGCGAAAAGCAAACCTGGTACCGTAGGACAGCTGTTTGGTTTCCTGGACTCATCCTGCCCTTGTAGAGCTGGGCAAAACGATTTCGACTTCGGGATCGAAATGATCGCTGCATCTCAAATATTCAGAGTGACCCTAAAACTACGTCCTTCCTCACGGGGAATAGCCTGGATCCGCTTGCTCCAGGCCGCTGTGGCTCCACACGACAAAAGGAGTGAAATGACTTGCTTGCTTCGTCCTCCTGTTCTGACAGTGAGGAACGCAGCAATGATCCTGAGAAGGCATCCTGAAGTCGTAAAAAGGAAGACGTCTAAACAAAAACAAAACAGCTCAAATCAAAAGTCCTTGTGGCATTTTTTGTAGACAGGCTTGCACTGCGTGTAGATTTCGCGTGCTCTGCACTTCGCATGCGAGAAGTCACGCAAAGCCGAGGTGAGGTTGGTCGCGTGTGTGCAGCAGGATCCCACGCGACTGCGGAGTTGCCCCCTTCCTCGAACCCAGACAATAATAAGGGGATCGGTCTATCATGTCAATATGACTGAACCTGTATGATGTAACCTTGTACTTGTAGTTGTGACTTGTTGTAGGGTTCAGGGCAGGGAGTCGTATAGACCCTGGTTCAGGGCAAGGAGCACTGACGATAAGCACCTTTCTAAAGGGAGAACTTCAAATTTCAAAGGATAAGTCGGGGAAATGAACTGCCTGATATAAAGGGAAAAAATACCCAAGGGCGCGAGGGCCATCACCATGATCACTAGCACTGCACTGGCATGGCATCAATATGTGTGGCACGTGTTGTGAGCGGTCTTCGCATACACGCGTGCACGGTTCTGTAGGTTCGGCCTGGTCCCATACCGAGTAGCTCAGATGGTTCAATACAGGGAGTCGTACTCAAACTAAAGTAATAGTGTAGACTTAGTTTGAGTACGACTCCCTGGTTCAGTACATGAGAGTCAAAGCAAGGTCCCGGGTAGATCTACGGATTCGAGACCGAGGCTGGAGTGGATGGGGTTGGCATTTTTTTCTCTTTTCAGGCAGTTCGACGTAGATCTACGCGTGAGTTCGCGTCCACCATACCACTGGTCAGATTTGGGCTGCTGCCGTGCTGGACGTGGACTTGGTGGCACCAGGTCCAGCAGCCCAAATGTGACTCCCCCGACTGATCCGTTGAGAACACTGTTTCGTAGTAATATACCGGTAAATTACTACTCCCTGGTTCACCACCAGGTCATGGCCTTTGAACCAAACCAAAACCAAACCTCATGTGTGGTGTCTCAGAAAAGGACACGTACAAAATAGTGCTATACAATCATGTATTCAGTATGTGCGTGTACGGTGTATGTAGAGTGCAGGTAGGGTGAGGAGTTCTTGAGTTGGAAATACCGGTAATATCAATTTACCATCCACAATGACTATGTAGGATGTCGTAAGTCGATCTCAGACAACCCTGGCCTGTACCTTTCGTGGCTGAAGCTGCCATGGGACGATTTCAGTAGATGATGCTTTGGACCGTGGGTTGTGATTAGAGGTGGAACAATGGGAGCGCAAGTGGAAAGCAGACGAGAAGGTGCAAGGGCAACATGCCGAAAATACGCTGGACTAAATCTGCTCGCTCTTATTCAGTTGTTGTACCAGCTGACTGTTGCTGGGATGTATGGTTACGCACCTCTCGGGATAAAGGGCACTGTAAGTTTTCACTCTGAGAAAGTTTTGGCAGTACTTACATTGTTCTAGGACCGCGGCTGGGCACAAACAACACCAAATAAGCAAGCCACCGCTGTCGTTTTTGAACACACTATTCGAGATTGCCAAATCTGTTCTTGGGATCCATTGAAGGTTTATCCAGCCACCGCTATGCACGCATGCTCTTGTCAGATCCTCAATCTACGTTGGTAGGACTGGTTACACAATGCATATTTTGTGGTACTTTATGGGGATTTCCTGGAATAGTTGTATTCCTCAGACCTGCTGCATGCACACTTACATGAATGTGCATGTGCATGCGGTGTGTGGGTGGGTGGGTATATGCATGTGCGTGCATGTCTGGCTGTCTGTCTTTCTGTCAGTCTGTCTGTCTGTCTGTCTGTCTGTCTGTCTATTTAATATATCTATGTGTGTCTTTGTATGTGTGTCTGCGTGTACACATGTGCATGATTGTGCATAAGACAACACTACACAGCATATCATCAATTGCCAGTGAAACGGGCAAGGTGATGGTCAGGGTGACGAGCTCAGCCAACCCCTACACTGGCCCCAGTGAGCTCAGTCTTATACTCTCCAATGCTGCGTTTACACCCTGTATGAGAAAAGATGATGTCATCTTTGCAAGGTAGGGTTGGCATGCTTTGGGTCTGTTTGCATCAAGGGAAAATCGTTTGCACAAGCATGATCATTGACGGAGTACTTTTCTAAATAGTTCATGGCTTGTACTTCATGAAGTAGTATGATTGGACGGTCACTGGTCACAGTGGCCATGTCAAAAGGAAATCAATGAGTAAGCAGCAGCATTCGACTCTGTACAGATTTTACAACGAACGTGTCGCTCTGCTGATGGTGTGCTGTGGCAACGTGGCGAGGTCGGCTGGAGTGGGGAGCGCAGTTATGGGGTGGTGGGTGATGAAATATCAAAACTAGTTGTAATATTACTACACTAGCACCTTCACTTCACTGTGCACACAGCGCATGTACTTGCAGGGTCGGCGGCACTCGTACGCCAGGTGATGCTATTGCTGTACCAGGTTTTGCCAATTCCAGCTTTCCCGGACTGTCCAATACACAATCAAATTTAGTATTCAAGTAGGCACCCCACTGCCCAAAGAATGCTCAGTACATGTAACTACACAGGGCAGAGCCGACCTGGGGCCGTACCACCCCTCATGAGCTGGCCCCGGGCCTGATTTGGTGTTGATTGCGTCTCCCATTGTAGATATGAAACGATCAATGAAGTCAGCATGAACGGCTCGTGCTGTGGCCAGTGCATCACAATCAGCAATGTGACCAGGGTATCGCACTGCACACTGACGGACAAGAAGCGCTGTACGACTCTCTATCGCAAGCCGACGAGTATGTTTGTTGCATCGCAGCTCTGCAGAAGCACCACACCACATTCTCTGAGCAATATTAGCAGGCCAGTGATCAACACATGGGCAGCATGTTGTATTGGAGTGATGGGACACTGTCACATGACCACAGTGGAAGAGTGCATGCATACATTCAACGGAAAGTGGTTTCTCAACAAGATGTGCAGACAGGTGAGTGAGAAACCAAGTACCTTTTGACAACTTGCTCACATGTATGTGGCTGATTGTGAACATGCTCACGCCTTCACTAAGGAATCGAAACTTTGCTCTCTAGACACTACAGTCAGACCTCGCTTAACCGCACACATTCGCTTTCCACAAAAATATCCGAATAGGCGAGGGAACCGGATAACCGAACACTGGTTATGTTGGATGAACCACGTATGCCGTAAATCTGTAGCCAGCTATTTTCTTCCGGATGGCAAGGGATCCGGATAAAAGAGGACGGGATAAGCGAGGTCTGACTGTATCAACACGGGATGCTCAGACTGGTCACTATATCGTTGTCACTCTTGGTCTTGCCAGTGAAAATGTTTGTGCCGGTTTGTCCTGTCATACTAGGTGAACTGCATTGGCGAGGTGTGTGGTGGAATGCCTAAGCTTCCTGCTGATCCCAACTCTCCTTACCGGTCACTGATATCAAATCAACTCTATCGTTGGATTACAGCCAATTTTCTCCACCGGGGAATGGTTGACTTCGTTGTACTGCTCAACATACAGGTAGGTAGGTATTACCTGGTCATGACACATTCACTGGACTGGACTAGACCCTGCTGAACTGTGATCTATTGCTACATTTAGTAAGAAAAGGTGCACCAGGATAAGAGATGAAAGAGGCCTGCCCATCAGACATGCTATGATCAGAGTGGATCCAACTTGACCAAGAGGTTTTATTATTATTATTATTATTGACATCTGATGCCACCACTTCCGAACTCTTTTCCAGTATGCTCTTTCTGTACTCTATCATAGTACAAAATGGCTGTGATTTTATTGATTTTGTGTATGTAGTACTGGCTTGGAATACCAATCACACTGGATAATGGCAGCATGACACCAGTCGTCGTGTTCCTCATGAGTGGCTTTGGAGGACAAATGGTAAGGCAATTGCCATGGCAACAAAACAAACTTCGTGCATATCTGGGTCATGTATTCAAGTCCTGTGCTAAACACATGTCACACAGTTCCATTCACTGCATGAATGGACGTCTCTTCAGTGCCATGTGTTAACCTGTGTGTAAACGATTCATCTCTATATTCTATTGCTCACGTTTATAGGATTAATAAAACGGTTGTCTCCTCGAAGATTGCTTGTACCTCTTCTTTGTTTCTTGGTTTCCTTATTCATACATGTACATCAGGTGGCAACATCTCTTCAGCCATACAAGATTCACCTGAGCAGCAGCAGTGCGGTGTGGGGTTATGCGGCGTACTACCCGCTGACGCTGCTGAGAGACTTCTCCCCGTCAAGCACTCCCATGATTAAGCTGATCAATCACCTCTGCTTCTTCGCCTTCATGCTTGGTCTGGATGCCCTGCTCTCAGCATCGAGCCTTGCCAGCATAGCTGGCTTCTTTTTCGGATTTTGGACGTTGCTAACAGTGCAGAAAACACGCTGGACCCAGAGAGAAAAGGACGATATTAGACCATGGTGGAAAGAGAAGGAGTTTTGGCTTAGACTACACGGTGTCGTGTGCATCATTGTGTGTATTGCAATAGTTGCAGTCTCCTTCTTCTATCAGGTCAAGTTTCCAGCTGTGCTTAGTGGCTACACTCCAGAGTATTGTGGTCGCGGTGTGCGTGCGCTCAACAATCCAGCTGCACTCCTGCTCTATGATGAGAACGAATACGACTATTTTGTGTACCACACTAACAAAAGTAGTGAGATGAGATTCTTTTCGTGTATGTAGTAAGTATATGTAGTAAGCATTTTTTAAATACGCTTGCCACTATTTAATCATTCAATGCAATTCATTGGCATATATTCAATTCTAGAATCATGTTCTATTTTAAACACCCTACCTTGCAAGGGTATTTATTAGGGGTCAAACGGGTGTACCGGGTACCCGCTCGTTAACCCTTTCACGGTCTCAGAATCCAGTCAAAATGAGGCTATTTACAGAATTCAACAATTTCGTACCTTGATTCATCCATAACTTCAGTTTCCCTTCGCTGATTTTCGTGATTTTGGGCTCTCTGGAAAGCTCTGGACAAGAGCAACACGCCGAGCTACAATTCGACACCAAGCGTGCCGTGGATCCAGCGCTGCAGCGCAGCGACATCGCCCCAGTGCTTGATTCACGACGAGAAACAAGATTCAACAGCCATTTCCCTCTCCTTGCTTACATCGAGCTCATATTTTTTGTGAGGAGTGCTGCGAGTCCATACTCTCATTTGAATCCGTGTCTCTATGGTGACAGCTAGCTGCAAAGGGAAAAACCCGTCCTCAAGACCCAGCTCGCCCACTCAAATCGTAAATGAGCCGTGACGCAGATCGCGAGCTTCGTAGCATCGCAGCCGTTCACTCTATCGCTTCGGCGATTGTTCCTACGGATAGCCTGGAGCTTTCTCTTCAACCCAGATATTTAGATGTTCGAATTTGCTCAAAAATTGACTGAGTTACGATAGTTTGAAAAATCGATCACCGGTGATCGATTTTCAAATGTGAGACCGTAAAAGGGTTAATCTCAGGTACCGTTAGTAAAAGGGTGCCCGTTTGTAAAAAAAAAAAAAGCTGCCACCTCGAACTAAAAAGTTACGATGGTTCTCTGCGACATCGAACCTGCCACAGTGCTTGAAGATGAAATAGTGTCACTAGGCTGAGTGACCAGTGGGAGTGTCACACGGTGATGTCCGTAGGTACAGTGCTGGCAACTGAAATCCGACCGCCAAGGGGGTCGGATTTCAGTTGCCAGCACTGTAGTAGCTATGATACTTATGGTTGTAGTTTGTTCCTTCAATCGACGAGCTTAGTTGAAAAGTAGTTCAAAATATTGCATACAAGATTACGGATTTGTGAAGATTCGTTTCACGAGTTCAACGAGCTAGCACTAGCAGCTAGCTGGCCAGCAGCACATCAGCTGTGTCAGGCACCCCAGCTATGGGTGCGAACATCTTCTGAATGCGAAGAGTACCAGTTCTCTGCGAACATAACAAATAGGATTGCGCGAGATAACGGAACGTTTGCTAAACTATTCTGTCCTTACATGGCTTGAATCGCACCAATCTGCAGTTGATTTGCGTACATGTATCAAAAACTCAAAATACATGATTGTACATGTGGCACTAGGACCATGTATGATCGTAACTGCCTGTGAAGTTGTGTGCATGGGCAAATGTACGGATGACATTCATTTGGAACTTCAGTGCCATAATGTTATTATGGGACACAAATCAATTGCGAATCATAATGTGGCATCAAAATACAACCTGATAATATACAAATTTAAATCACGATTTTATACTGCAGAACTCCCACTGAGACCCTGTACGCTTACACCAAGATCTACACACTAGAGCAACGCTTAAATTTCAAGCAATACGTCTTTGTCTTTCGCTGTCTGCATGGTTTATCTAGCCCACTTCTCAGCCTCCTATTCACTCCCCGTTGCACTGGCCCACACTCTGCTGCCACAACTCGGGGCCAAGCTACAGCTGCTCTTGTCTTGCCTGCCTGCCACTCCCGGTATGGTTTCCATTCCATTGCGTATCTTGGTGCCGACAGGTGGAATGCGCTGCCTCCATCTTGTCGCCTGGCCGAGTCGCCTGCTTTGTTTCGCGCTCACACAAAGTCTCATTTAGGGTTCCCAGTAAAAAGGCAACATTGCCTGTTGGGAAATCCCTAACAAAATAAGAAAAAATAATAATAATAATAATCTGAGAAATGCGCAAAAAATAATATGGCTGCTAAAGGGTACCCGTTAAGAAAATTACCCTTTCGTTAGTTAAAGGTACACCCGTTTGACCCCTAGTTTTTTATCTAATTCCGGTATTTCATGTCCGAAGTACAGAACCAATACAGGTACGCCACTCAACCTGCACGTGCATGTACTGTATTTTTGGAATCAGGAATATCTTCACGACGCCTAAATTCGTGAAAGAGATTTATAATCGACTCGGCCCGGATGGAGAGCCAAGGATGAATTTATAGAAAAGAAAAAGGACTAAGGATCTACAAGTTATGCTATAATGTCCACTAACACCATCAGTTACTTAGCAATCAGCTCATGTGATAACATTGCATGACACTGACCGACGGTACTGACGTTCTACAACTAACTGGCTAACAGCTCTAGCGCATCTTGGATGCGCACTTCAACAGCCTGCCAACTTGGAAGGTTCAAATTTATAATGATAACATAAGAGGGGAAGGTGAGCGCATCCAAGATGGGCTAGAGCTGTTAGCCAGTTAGGTGTATAACGTCAGTGCCGTCGGTCAGTGTCGTGCAATGTTGTCGCATGAGCTGATTGTTCAGTAACTGGTGGTGTTAGTGGACATTATAGCGTAACTTGAAGTTCCTTGGTCCTTTTTCTTTTCTATAGATTTACAATGCCTTGGCTTTTGTTGACATTAAAACAATAACGGGGAGTGAAGAATGCGAAATATTAGGATTGCCTCGTTCAATTCCCTTGTTGCGCAACGGGTCTAGAGTGAAAGACTTTTCATGGCTTATTTATGTTGTTCTTTAGTTTTATTGTGTAGTGGTTTAGTCTTGACTTGTTGCACTGTTTTGGTTGCATGTGCAGTCTTCTGTACATGTATACACCATGCAACGCTTACGTCATCGTCGCGCGTGCAACATTATTTCGCGCGCGCGCGCGCGCGCGCGCGCATGCTCATTATATACTGCCGCAACGTTTGTCCTTTTCTTTAGTTATCAGTTTTTGCCTCGTCGTGTCCGGTCTTCTTGTCTGTCCGTCTTCGTCTTGTCAAGAGAATATGTAGAACTTTTAGTTCAGTTGCGCTGTTGTGTGTGGCGAGTCGGATGGGCGGGGAGGCTGGGCCCCTGACGCCTGGAGAAGATGTGCTGGTGCACGAAAATGGCGATCACGCCAGGATTGTCAGGAAGACGAGGAACTTGCAGGAACTCCGGTGCGAAGGAAAACGCATCGAGAACAAATAACCATTAGTACGTCTACGTCGTTGGGAGGCAGTTTGCACCGTGCATGCGTGGACGAGTGACCAACGAGGGAGCTGCGGATTGTGTGACCTCTGAGGGAGCTGCTTGAATCCGACGACAAGGACGGTGCGAAGGAAAACGCATCGAAATCAAATAACCATTTGTACGTCTACGTCGTTGGGAGGCAGTTTGCACCGTGCACGAGTGGACGAGTGACCAACGAGGGAGCTGCGCCGTTGTCCGCAGTTTGTACCTGGGATTGTGTGACCTCCGAGGGAGCTGCTTGAGTCTGACGACAAGGACGGTGCGAAGGAAAACGCATCGAAATCAAATAACCATTTGTACGTCTACGTCGTTGGGAGGCAGTTTGCACCGTGCCAGACTGGACGAGTGACCAACGAGGGAGCTGCGCCGCTGTCCGCAGTTTGTACCTGGGATTGGGTGACCTCCGAGGGAGCTGCTTGAATCCGACGACAAGGACGGTGCGAAGGAAAACGCATCGAAATCAAATAACCCACGGTACGGTCGTCCACAGTGGAGGAACCCTGCGGGGCGCTGTTCTCGACGACAAGAAGAAGGACATGGAGGGTGCGAAGGAAAACGCATCGTGAACAAATAACCCGCCATGAGTGTGAAGGAGTTTGGAGGGTGCTCCCGCTTTGATTTGTTTTGATTTGCTCGATTATTTATTTGTTTGTGCCTGGCCTGGTGATGGGTCGGATGTTGACTGTAGTTTATTGCCTTGATTTGCTGGTGCCTGGTGACAGTTCGGAAGCTGACTTCCGTTTGTATTTTCTATTGATCGTTCATTTGTTATTATTTATTTTGCCGTTTGTGAGTCTTAGATTATCTATGCGTGCAGCATAGATTATATGTAGTACAGTTTGCAGCCTCCTTGAGCCTTGAAAAGGTCTTTGGCGGGGAGTATGTTGCGCAACGGGTCTAGAGTGAAAGACTTTTCATGGCTTATTTTAAGTTATTTATGTTGTTCTTTAGTTTTATTGTGTAGTGGTTTAGTCTTGACTTGTTGCACTGTTTTGGTTGCATGTGCAGTCTTCTGTACATGTATACACCATGCAACGCTTACGTCATCGTCGCGCGTGCAACATTATTTCGCGCGCGCGCGCGCGCGCGCGCATGCTCATTATATACTGCCGCAACGTTTGTCCTTTTCTTTAGTTATCAGTTTTTGCCTCGTCGTGTCCGGTCTTCTTGTCTGTCCGTCTTCGTCTTGTCAAGAGAATATGTAGAACTTTTAGTTCAGTTGCGCTGTTGTGTGTGGCGAGTCGGATGGGCGGGGAGGCTGGGCCCCTGACGCCTGGAGAAGATGTGCTGGTGCACGAAATCCCTCTTCTTCCAGCCATTAATGAACTATGCTGTACCAGCTGCAGGGCACTTGATAGCAATGAACGGCTAGTTTCATGCTGCGCACAACAGAACGGTAACTGTATGGGGATTATTGTCAATGCAATGCCAGAATCACAGCCGTTCCGTGCTCCAGCACGCAGCAATACAAAGGACGACGAGTACATGCATTATTGTCTTTTCATGCTAGTATGTTGGCATCAGAACTAGAAAGAAATCACTTGTCAAGAGCAAGGACATGACGAAAACAATTACAACTAAAGGATACGAAGCTTGTCATCGCCGGTACAGAGGTTTTGCTGATCTCTATGTGCCCGGCGAATATGTTAGTTGGTCAGGCTTGATCTGCTATCCATAAGCATCACTGAGGCAGACCAGTGATGACGAACACCCAGGCATGCTGACATGGCAGACGAATAGTGTCCACATCCGGTACTGTAATGTGAAAACCATCTGCAGCTTGACTTGCTGTCAGCTTGCCTGACATGCCCATCATCTGCACGGACACTGTGCTGGGAGCATTCTTGATTTGAGTCAGCACTAGATCACCCGGCTTGCCACCACTCACTGTACGCCAGGAAACAGAATAGCATGGCAGCATGGATTATAACAATCATCTTGTGTACTATTGATACACTTTAAAAAGAGGTTTACAATCTCTTAGTATGAGTACATAACAAGTCATGTATTTTCCCCTCACCCCGAGTCACCGTGTTCAAGTGACTGGGGATACCAATGTGTGCAATAAGTTCATCCCGCAAACTGTACCTACTATACACCTCTCATGTCGCATTTTCCGGATTGCTATGCTTCTCGATATCGATATGAATATTGTCTCACATTGATAGTTGCTAACATGTCAGCATGCTATCTAAGCATGTTGTGTGTGTGAAGAGAATATTCACTTACCCTGCTTAGGCCAATCAAAGGAAATCGCATACACATCTCCAGTAGCCTGAGAACAGGACAGCAACACACATCATCACAGACAGCCGGGAGAAGACTACTTTGCACTGCAGGTATATTCCGTTCATTTGGCTACAAAGTGAAACATGAAGTCATATCGACAATATTGACCATCCAGTAGCTAGTCGGAGTAAAAATATTACCTTGGATTGTGTGTACCATATACGACCAGCGACGGTATCGTTCTGAGCTATCCATGGCTTGGTCCCATAGATTGCATCACCATTTACCTGAAACATATTGTATAAAAATATGGTTTAGGACTTTTAAGTTGAAGTGCAATAAAGAAATGAAGATGCTTCATTACTAGCACCCGCTCTCTCTGCCTGAGGCTTCAGCAATTTTTGCCATTTTGAACCATCTCTCGTACTTTGCCCCAACTTGAGGAAGCCCTAAGAGCTTCCTTAAATGAAATTCCATGAGTAAGTTAGTCAACAGGGGCAAAAACTGGCTTTACATGTATGTGTCGTAAGGCTTTTATACTTCTGAAGTATCAGGGTTCTAGCCAGGTCAAAATAGTAAGGGGGGGGGAGGGAAAATAGTTACCACGTAACCCATTTTTCCATTTTCAAAATACATGTAACTGTCTTGCATTGTGAAATGCAATGTATGGGGGAACACCTGACTTCACCCTAGACAAATAAGCCTTTATGAACCCTCTAGTACTGACTATTGACTGCATTTTCGTTAAATGGTATGAAGAAACACAAAATCGGAAAATGAGTAGGGGTGCGGCACTTTTTCACAGGGGCGCACAAACAGAGTAGGGAGGGGGATGCTGTGCCCCCTACCCCCCCCCCCCCCCACCATCACCCTTTGGGTAGATCCCTGAGTATGTACTATGCAAGGCCTTCTACTGCGAATTCTGGTGTGCCAAGTGTTATTAGGCAGGAAATGTTTAAAAAATGGATACATAACACACACCTTCAACCAGTCTCCCATCTGCAACAGCCGATCCTCGAAAGCAGGCACCAAGCGTCCATCTGCGGTGGGTCCAACATTCAAGAGCAGATTTCTGGAAGGACAAACACCGCAAACACAACAACGGGTCATAATTATTACTTTCAACAATAGAGCAGGAGCTGATCGCATAAAGTTGTGCCATACTGCAACCTTCAGAGCACTTACTTATGTGTTGGCCATTGCGCAGTGTGCAGTATCCTGTAGTTCATTGGGTTTGTATAAAGTGTCCAGCGGCGTATTGGCTTGTGCGAAGTGTCCAGTGTTTTGGCTTGTGCGAAGTGTCCAGTGTATTGGGTTGTGCGCAGTGTCACATGCCTGTTGTGTTTGTGCATAACCATGATGGCGATGTCACTTGTGTTCTTTAAGAAAAATGTAAATCAAAACCTGGAGTGTGGGGTGACAGGGTCCAATATCAGGTGGGAGATGGGCAGATGGAGAAACATTTCCGGCACTGGAAGGTGAAAAGTACTTGTAAGAGACTCACCCATTGCAGCTGACTGTGTCCACCAGCTGATAGATCAAACCGGTCGCATTGTAGAAAGACTCAATTCCCTCCTGAAACAGTCCAAGGACAGAATAGACTCAACACTCAACATTTACTGGATGCAAAATTCTTTATTGTGATGTCGAAAAATTATTGTGTTTCGGGCCAGTCACCCATCGTCAGAACAATTTCCAAGGGGCGAACCTGGTCTTTTATGTCCATACATGTACCAAACAAATCGCTAAAAGAAATTTCCAAGGAGCACAGCAGATCACAAGGTCCTAGCATGGGTATATCAAACTTGTAAGAGTACCTTGGCCACTAACAGCACTCAGCTATGCATAGTGTCATAGTGATACCAGTATGCACTACCGGGAAAGGCAACCACCTGCCAGAAAATAACCACTATGAGCAGGACCAAACTGGACTATCATTTCCAGCCAAGTGACCATGGTTCAGGGAACCACCTGCCAGAAAAGAACCACTATGAGCAGGACCATACTGAACTATCATTTCCAGCCAAGTGATCATGGTTCAGGGAACCACCTGTGCATGGAAATAACAACAGCATGGGAATCCGTTTCAAACCACGTCCGGTCAGCTTATCGATCTCACTGCATTTTTTATAAATTTTAAGGCGGGGGCAGTGTTTCCTTACAGTCTATGCATGCAGAACCCACTGACATACAAACTTACTGTTCGGTCAAAGCCCCAAGAGCCCTGTTGAATGGTGAAGCAGCTCTCCCATTTGCTGGCCACCTTCTTTCCAGGCGTCCATCGATCAGGTCCGGTACTGTAATCCCCACCACTTCCAGATCCCCAGCTACAAAAAGTTACACACAATACATCACAGAATGAAACATTCACTTGTACATGAGTGCATATACTGTGGACATCAGTAGAGAAACAGGGACATTTCAAAACACACATGTGTCTGATCAAAAGGCATAAATACAGACCCAAACACGAGCAGGGAAAACATCTAATCTACTCACCGACTGTTCACCAGCACAGTATCCTTGACAGGACTTTCATTGTACAACCAGCTGATAAATTCTGGTGCTTTCCAGTATTTAACCGAATCAGATGAGCAGGGATTATCACCAGAAGCACCGTCAGCCCAGATGACTTCCGGCTGTAGAGGATATTGAACAAACATGCATTGGTATCAATACGCTTCTGAATTAATAGGATATTGGGCATACATCCACCCATGCATATCATACAATCTTGTTCTTTGCATTTGGTATTAGCATCTACAATACAGTTCTCGTAAAGACTATTGATTATGGCAAACAGACCCTGACAAAGTTCTGCTCTGCTACTCCTGCACCTTGTATCTAGTTGTCATGTCCTTCAGAGTTGGCATCAGAACTTGGTCCACAAATTTCGGATCTGTGCAGTTGTTCTCGTTGTCCTTGATACAAAAAACACAAAACAAAGAGGCCAACAGCAGGCCAAACATCAATATTGCCTGGTTCCACCAAAAATATTTGCTCCTCAGTCTCCCAAAGCATGTGAATTTATCCACTTATGGATTGCGGTTGGTAGTGGTGTTAATCAACAGGAAAACCTCCTACCTGCATGAATGCAAAAATGTCTAGTGCATTGACCAGTGATCATGACATTATTAGTTATCGCCCCAGTAATAGAGATAAATAAAGCCTTTCCTAAACCATGCGAGTGATGGCCAAGGGCCTAAATATTGGCGGGTGTTGGAGCAGTGGCTTGTGAATGACTGAATTAAAGAAAGGCTTCAGTGGAATTTGCAGTGGAGTCTGTGTAGTCTTAGAAAACGTGCAGGGTAGTGATAGGTCTGTGAGGATGTAATGTGGCTAACCTCCAGGAAGAGAGGGTTGTACCACTCTCTCATGCTGTGATATAGACCCATGTGTAGCCCTGCTGCTCTCACACTGTCTGTCAGCTCTCCAACAAGATCACGATGAGGACCAGTGTCCATGCTGCAAACAGAAAGTTATGAGTACGCCATGGGAAAACACTGGACATCAGGCTTTTACTTCAAATGTTTGCCTTGAAGCTTGAGTGCAAAACTGAAGCCACCTTGCTAAACCTGTTCTTTGCTGGGCAATTTGACAAGAATGGTCAGGATAGATTGGAAGCAATTTCGTACCCGGTTTGATTGCTCAATATAACTCAGCGTTAAGTTAGAATATATTTCAAGTAGTTCAATACAAGAAGATCCATTGAATTCCTCTTCAAGTGAATAGTATTTTAGTGGACGTGTCTTGTGAGCATGCACAAATCAAGTCAGTTTCCACCCTGACCATTGCATGCTTTATGAGCTAACCTGTTCCAGTTCCAATGTTGAGCACTTGGGAAGTTACACCAGCCTTCGTGATGCTTGGAGGTCAGTACAACATCTAGGAGTGATATGATCAATCCACACACCAAGTAGATCAGGTTATAATTAGTTGCACTGATTAATGTCACCAACACATGACGGTTTCTTGGGTGGGAACTCATCTCATGATTTGTGTTTGCCAAACGATCTAATCAAAGCACCACTGTGCCATGCAAGCTTGGTAAAGATGCCGCCACCAAGCAACCTCATGGACAATGCCACACTAATGACAATATAGACAGTACATGCACATGCAGTCATGATGTGTGTGTGTGTGGGGGGGGGGGGTGCTGTGTATGTACACGGCGTGTGTGTGTGTGTGGGGGGGGGGGGGGTGCTGTGTATGTACACGGCGTGTGTGTGTGTGTGTGTGTGTGTGTGTGTGTGTGTGTGTGTGTGGAATTTATCCAAACTTCTGATATCCCGTTGGAGTGGGGTCCAACACTCTCCGCCATACAGTAATATGTCCTCAGCATCACCAAGCCTCGTCAGTGGTCCGAGCGGCTGTCATCCACAGACCTGCGGAACCGTTGGGGAGACCCAGTACTGATGTCTACACGCCTCCGCAATCGGCGTCTGGAATGGACTGGGCACGTTGCGCGTATGGATGAGGATCGCACCCCCCTCCAACTCCTCTTTGGGTGGCTACCTGTGTCTCGGCCGTTTTGTGGTCCCCGGCGACGGTGGAAAGACACGGTGATGACTGACCTCAAGTTTGCACTGCAACAGCCATCTCAGTGGTTCATCCTTGCTCAGGACCGCCAACAGTGGAGGGAAGTACGGGTTGCCCCTCAGTCGAGCTCCACCATGCCCAAGTCTGTGCATTGCGCAGTGTGTGACCGGAACTTCTCGCGGGTCTCCGATAGAACGCGGCACAAGTGCACCACTCAGAGACGGCTTCCCATCCAGCTCCAGCGTGGATCAGTGCAATGCCAGAACTGCCAGAGGTGGTTCCGCAGCAAGGGTGGCTACTCTGTTCATCGATGCCAGCCTGTCACGAGTTCTCCTACACCAACAGTCAGTCTGTCTGTGCCACTTTCAGCTTGTTGCCAGCAGCACTGCCCAACATGTCAGCGATGCTTCCGTTCTGTGGCCGGGTTCAAGCGTCACAACTGCAATCGTGGTGCGAGACCATCTGCTGCTGAGAGAGCAGCTCTGCCCCTCAGCTGCCCACATTGTAAACGCAATTTCCGCCGGCAGCAGGACCTAGCCAGACATTCGCGGTCCTGCTTGTGATCCGTGCCCCGTTTTCTGGTCCCCTTTCCATAGGGGTGACACTTGCCCCTCTGGGCAGTCATGCTGCTAGTAGTAGTAGTAGTAGTAGTAGTAGTAGTAGTAGTAGTAGTAGTAGTAGTAGTAGTAGTAGTAGTAGTAGTAGTAGTAGTGTGTGTGTGTGTGTGTGTGTGTGTGTGTGTGTGTGTGTGTGTGTGTGTGTGTGTGTGTGTGTGTGTGTGTGTGTGTGTGTGTGTGTGTGTGTGTGTGTGTGTGTGTGTGTGTGTGTGTGTGTGTGTGTGTGTTGTTACTTACATTTTGCACCGGAATTCTTGAACAGCGTCGCCCATGCGTCCGGGTCATACAGCTCAGCATTGAACATCGGTGCAAAGTCATAGTAGCTGAATTGAAAGAACAAACCCAGATATGCTAGTCAAGTGTCAAGTCAAATCCACTGAGGTGCGTAGCTCGTGTGTAGTCCGCTTAGTCAAGTCACCACACCATGTACCAGCAAACTGCTGTTGTAGCTATTACATAGTCATAATAGCGGCCACAATGACGACGGCTTTGAGGCTGCTGGTGGTACATGGTTACCACAATGACGGCTATGAGGCTGCTGGTGGTACATGGTCACCACAATGACGACTATGAGGCTGCTGGTGGTACATGGTCACCACAATGACGACTATGAGGCTGCTGGTGGTACATGGTTACCACAATGACGGCTATGAGGCTGCTGGTGGTACATGGTCACCACAATGACGACTATGAGGCTGCTGGTGGTACATGGTCACCACAATGACGACTATGAGGCTGCTGGTGGTACATGGTCACCACACCACAGATTTGCTAGCTTTGCCCCTGGTTAGTCGGCGGAAAAGTGCGAGCCCTGGTGTAAGAAACACCAGAAATGCTAGTGAACATAAAGAAAACGTCACAGTAATACTGGCATTGGGTTACTGGCCTACAGTATAGGCCAAGTGGAAGCTGTGACAATACTACAGGCTCAGGCAAACTTTCCATTGCGATACGTTATCATATGTAGAGTGATTGTCCAATATATACACAAGCAATTGACCCACGATGATCAAACACAAACGAACACTGTCTACAAATCCCTCCTACTCACGTGAATTCCTCCCCAGTGCAGGGAAACTTGTTCGGCTGCACACCTGAACAGCCATACACTCGGTTGTGGAATTTGACGATCTCTGCGTTACCATCCATTAGATCTCTCCAGTACCACTCACTTCTGAATGATGGGACACTGAACATACCCCAATGAACTGGAGAACACAAAAACAATTACAGCCGTCTCTAGTTAATCCACCATTCAACAAGGCAACAACCTCAATGAACTACATGTAGCACGTTTTCATGGACCACCATGTGCCATTCATATGCACAACCATAAATCAGATTGAATGATATTACTCTAGCCTCCTCCTGGACCTGTTACACAGCAGAATGAATGCCTGTCGCACAAACAGAGCTGGATAAAAGATAAAAGAGGGACCATTAGGTCCTCCTATTTTGTTCCAATGTTGGTGCGTTTTTGAAACATGCACCTATTCTTCTGACACAATCTCCCGCTTGAAAAGAAATAGCAGAAAGTGACACTACATAACCAGGCCGTTCGGACAAACTTACTGAATATGCCGAACTTCACGTCATCAAACCAAGATGGCCGAGGGCGGAATGACAAGCTCTGTGAGAAGGAGAAAACAGTACAGGTATTACACCATCATTGTAAGCATAACCATTTCAAATTTGACTAGCAGGCTGAAGTCGAAAGCAATAGTCGAGACAGAAGGGGTTACAAGTTCTAGTCCTGCTTGGAAGGCGAGGGGACTTTCCCAGCCACATGCTGCAGTCTAGGTTGCAGGCTATTGGGGACATGTTACCTGGCATAAGAACATGTTGTTATTAAAAGAAGATGGCTGCTCGCAATGCTGCAGCTCGTGTTCCTGCCGACTAACAGACACTTGACTGTGTCAAAAACAAATAAGACTGAAGTATAAGCTTATTACGCTCCATTAAAAGTTCTCTATTCACATACATGTGTATATGCATGTACAGAGCCAAAGGAATCTAATCCAGTGCTATGCCATCACGGAGGTGCAGCATGTGGACATATATCCAGATTGATGCTACCGCTGTGAGGATGTGATTGAGGCGCACTTGGCTATGAGAGGAATTAGATAACTTTGGCCATAACTGTAGCTAACTTGGAAGTCTATTTACGAGGTAAGTAAGGAAAGCAAGATTCCGATCGAATGGAAAACACATAGTCTTTGGTCCTTCAAAATTAATGTTGTCTTAACCTGTCCTGGTCCA
>NC_088644.1:20311653-20326653 GCF_964019385.1 Sycon ciliatum
CTAATCCTCCGTAATGTAGAAAGAGTAGACAGAGAGAGGTCTACAGTGCACGTGTACAAATAACTCACGTGTCTACCCATTGTGTAACATGTAAGTGAAGGGGCCGGTGTGCATTGTGGTCTTACCATGGAAACATTACCCGACCGGGTACCCGTGCTACCCGTGTAAAACTACCCGGACCCGATACCCGAAGAAAATGCTACCCGACTCAGCCCTAATTCTTTCCCAATGCCAGCCGAGGAGAAAGATAGAGGATATGGCACAACTCATACATCCTTCACCAAAGATTGATGCTGTCAACAATTTTCTTGTAAGAGTGCAAAGGAAATGAAGGACTTCACCTTAATTTCTTGTATTTTATCTCAGGGCTTGATTTCTCCATTTTGAGCTTGAAATCCACAAAATAAGGTCACCGGGGATTCTACAGTGCTGGCAACTGAAATCCGACCCCCTTGGCGGAGCGGCGCGCCGCCAAGGGGTCGGATTTCAGTTGCCAGCACTGTAGTTACACTTACCACAAGAGAGCTGTTCAGCTGAGCCAAGTAGTAGCAGTCTCCGAAATACAGCTGATACGCCGGAGAGGCCGGTAGAGCTGCACAACCCGACGGAAGAGAGCTAGCATCCAAGTTACCGCAAACGTTCAAAACATACGAGACGTTTGCGTGGTCCTCATCAGCAGCTGGGTAACCTTTGGGATTCTGCAGAGCGCTCAGATCATAATGAACGCATCCCGCAGCGGCTGGGTTGTCTACACCAAACGTGCAGGCACTCAGAGCAGGTGATACATTGCACCAAGCTAACACTATCACCAGCCAGCAGGCTGGTCGACACCAACCATTCAGCATGGACATGGTCCCTAATAAGAGCTTGGTGAACCACCGGTAGCTACGTCTCTCACTTCTAGCTGCCACCTTCGCTATGTCAGCGATGGCGAGCTGCTAGAAATACTGTGCGATCCCTATCAGGGTGATTGTTAATCTCTGAGTCACCACAGTAAATTTCACTCAGTCTAATAATATCAAACTGGAATTCCGACTGAGTGCTACAATTTGTTTGTTTCTTTAATTTGTGTAATATCTCAGCTTGTTGAATGAAGTTTTGCTCATTTATCTCGGAGTTTCTTCATAGCAACCACCAAGCTGCAAGGTCACTGACTGATTGCGTCAACGATGAAGTCGAAGGAGTCGAACTGCACAGTCCAGGAGTCCCAGGACCCAGACGTGCAGCAGATCACGTGATTCGCGAACCGTGTGCAGTCTATAAAACTACGGAGTACGAGTCTTTGACTTGTGCACAGGCGCTGGGACAATATGTGGACATGTACAGCGCATTTACTTGCCATATGATATGCATTAGGGACTTAGATCCAGGGCAAAACATAAAACTGTCCGTGCTCACTTCGGGATACTAGTACTAGTACTGTACACTGACAATGACAGACAGTGCTAGTGCTTGCATGCAGGCCATTGACACACCAACCCCCCCCCCCCCTGCCTCCAAAACAGGGAGTTGTTTGTACGACTCCCTGGTTCAGCAAAAATCAAACCTTGATTGGCTTCAGGGCATGTACACGGGGCCAATGATCAGCCATCGTGACAGTGGCCAGCATCAGAATATGGGCTAAATTGAAGTAATGCAGTGCAGGCATGCCACTGCCAGCCATGGATAGCAAACACCAGTGCGTCCTGCAGGCCGGAACACTGAATGCTGCATGACGCCGATGCAGAGCCAGCTAATCATGCACCCAAACAACCAGCAGACCTAGGGAGCTGCTCAGTATTATTTACCTCTCGTACGTTGTGAGAAGTTCGGAATTATTGAGAAAACACAGAGCCTTAACTCATGACAACGAATACGGAAACTTAGCTCGTCACGATGTGGGAACACACAGTACAGCCAAGATCAAAGAAACAAGAGCAGCTACTTCAAAAGGACACGCATAGTACGAACACTATGTCCAGGCAGTGAAAGAGCAGCACAGAGCAGGCCAGCTGCATACACTGAGTGCATGGTTACATCGAATGGAACATGCCATAACCACACTCATAGAACATATAATTTCAAACGAGATAAACTTCTACAAAGACGAATGATGACTAAGAAAAACAGACAAGCAAAAGAGATGCTATTCTTTGGATAAATAGACAAACTATAGCTTTAGGAGGATTATGAAATTACAAGCCACTGATGACAAACACCCAGGCATGCTGACATGGCAGACGAATAGTGTCCACATCCGGTACTGTAATGTGAAAACCATCTGCCGCTTGACTTGCTGTCAGCTTGCCCGACATACCCATCATCTGCACGGACACTGTGCTGGGAGCATTCTTGATTTGAGTCAGCACTACATCACCTGGCTTGCCACCACTCACTGTAAAAAGAGATGTCAAACAAATAATTGCAGCATTCAGAGATAGTGATGTCATTCGAGACACCCTCAAAATGAAAATTTCAAGTGCGAGTTACCGTGTGTGCTACTACCTCAGCACATACACATTGCTAATAGAAGAACAATAACCCGGAGTTCAGGATTGCTATGTCCTCACACCAACTGACCAACAGTATCAACACACACCATACCAGTTCACCCACCACATGCTCTGCCAACAGCTTTATGTTGCAGGGGCAAACCACACACTCAACTGACATGCACAGCAGTGCAAGATGCCATTCTAAGAAACCAGCAACTGAGCACAAGGACACCGCCACACTTACCATGTACTGGCCAGTCAAAGGAGATAGCATACACATCACCGGTTGCCTACAAGACGTGTGACACAAACAATAAAGAATACCAGCCATATCAAACAACGAGTGGTGCAAGCATCTGGCAGCCTTTTCATTAGCACTTTTCAAATCTGTTCATCCGTGCTATGATTAGGCATACGACTGACAGCTGAAGAGAAGACTTCAGAAGTGGAAAAGAGAATAGCTAGTTACCCTACACTGAAGTCATATTCACACAGGAATGATGCAACCTATATCAGTAAGCGGTGGTCTTCTCCAAGGCGATCATTTTACTACACATTGATCCGTACCAGTGAGCTACTCGTACTTATCCGCTATGGACAATTCCCTAATACGTTACAGGTGATAATGCTAGGATTTATAGATACAATGTATGTAGCAACGAAGAGCTGTGTCTTACCTTTGATTGGGTATACCAGATGCGTTTGGCGCTAGTATCGTTCTGCGCAATCCATGGCTTTGTGCCGTAAATGGCATCACCATTCACCTACATGTCATGCAGAAAGACACCAGTGGAGTAATACACACAACTGAATACACAACGAGAGAAGCAGAATGCTGTTGATTATCGGTTATTCAGACTAAACCCTGCGTACGGGTAACTCTGAGTGAGGGTAGGGGAGGAAAGGAGGGGCTGGGCGGCGGATGAACTTTCTCTTCTGCTAACAATAGAGCGGTAAGTAATGTTCCGTGCTATAAAGATTCCACTATCCAATCTCCAGGAACACACTATGGCACTGCTGTGCCATTGCTAGCAGTAATACTGGCCAGCCACGGATTCAGGTACCACAATTCTGAGAATGGTCTAGGCATTGGCAAGACCATAGCCACAGTTACCTTCATCCAATCTCCAATTTGTAGCAGTCGCTCTTCAAAGGCTGGGACAATTCTTCCATCAGCTGTTGGTCCGATGTTCAACAGAAGATTTCTAAAACAGGAGCAGTCAGAAAAAAACTTTTAGGAGACTTAGATAATACAGTTGGTCACGGGGTGCATGCATGCATGTGTGTGTCCGCGTGTGTATGAGTGTTCATGTACGTGTCCGTGAGTGTGTTTGTGTGTGTGTGTGTGTGCATGTGTGTTCGTGTGTGTGTGTTCATGTGTGGTGTTCTTGTGCGTGCATTGGTGTGCATGTGTTCAGTGTGTGCACGTATTTGTGTGTGTGTGTGTGTGGATGTGTGTGTGTGTGTGTGTGTGTGTGTGTGTGTGTGTGTGTGTGTGTGTGTGTGTGTGTGTGTGTGTGTGTGTGTGTGTGTGTGTGTGTGTGTGTGTGTGTGTGTGTGTGTGTGTGTGTGTGTGTGTGTGCATGTGTGTGTGTGTGTGTGTGTGTGGATGTGCATGTGTATGTACACATCAAGTGCATGTGCTTTATGCTTCTATTCAGACGGTAAACCTTTTTCCATGCATACCGTACACAGTATATTTGACTGTATGGGAAAAAAACGCACTCTGTCCCCACACTGGTAGTTGCTCTGAGTATGTTCCCATTCAATTGGCCACATGCAGACAAGTCGGCGTTATCAAGCAATCTGCTTACCCATTGCAGCTGACAGTGTCGACAAGTTGGTAAATCAAGTCGGTGGTGTTGATGAAGTTGGCGATGCCCTCCTAACATTGGTTGCATTCACATCATAAAATACAACAAAAGCCATTGATTACCAAAGTCATGAGCTACAGCGAGACTATGACACATTGAGGTACACTCTAAACATAATGATGCATACCATACTTTCACGTAAGGAAGAAGAGGTCCAGTTGTAACTAACAGTGTCATGCTGGCAAAATTATCAGACAACTCTACAACGAAATTCAAATAACACATCTTCTCTCTTCTGTGTAAAAACTTTAAAGCTCCACGATCCGTGCATTGAGTGATTTCCAACAAATGCCATAACCCTCTGCGCAAATCACGCCTTATCCATCTAACAGATCAATAGCCACGTTGGAGAAGCATGTCGCTAAAGGTGAAAAAAAAGTTTAACGCATTCACTGTTTAGTAAGGCAGCAGCACGGCTGCTCACCGTTCGGTCAAAGCCCCAAGAGTGTTGTTGAATGGTGAAGCAACTCTCCCACTTGCTGGACACTTTCTTGCCAGGTGTCCAGCGATCAGGTCCTGTAGTGTAATCGCCTCCACTGCCAGTTCCCCAGCTAATAACAGTACACACACACACACACACACACACACCTCAGACCTGCCCATCGCGGAAGCGATGATAGCGGACAGCTATGTTAGACATAGCAACTTGTGCTGGGATTACACCATTCAACAGCTTGCAATGCTGATGAATTGACCGCCACTAGTTTTAGCCTAGTATCCACCACACAGCTGATTGAAGTGACTTTTTTCTGGCCAGTGAATCCCTATTAATTTTTTCATTTTTCTTCTTTTTTTCTTTCTTTTTTTCCTACACACACACCACACCACATACTCCGACATACACTGGCTGTTGGTAACCACCCAGGAGAATGAAAGAAAAGTCAGGAAGAGTCCGAGAAAGAGAAGAAAGACTTGTGCGACCATAATCGTCGGGAATTGAACCCGCAACCGCTCGATTGGAAATCGACTGCACATACCACTGCACCATATGGGACACACACACATACACACACACACCTCAGACCTCAGACATGCCCATCGCGGAAGCGATGATAGCGAACAGCTATGTTAGACATAGCAACTTGTGCTGGGATTAGACCATTCAACAGCTTGCAAGGCTGATGAATTGACCGCCACTATTTTTAGCCTGGTATCCACCACACAGCTGTTTGAAGTGACTTTTTCTGGCCAGTGAATCCCTATTTTTCATTTTTTTTCTACACACACACACCACACCACATACTCCGGCATACACTGGCTGTTGGTAACCACCCAGGAGAATGAAAGAAAAGTCAGGAAGAGTCCGAGAAAGAGAAGAAAGACACACACACACACACACACACACACACACACACACACACACACACACACACACACATACATACACATAATTTGGATGCTTTTCTATGGCAAGGAAGTGCAAAATTGTGGCAATTACGTATGATCCCTTCTGACCATCATTGATCAGGCATGTGGCATTGTCAGCTCAGCATTGACATGTGTACAGCTAACTCAACAGGTACACGGCTGTACATGTATTTTCGTTTTTGCAGTCATGTGTGCCGCCATGGTTTAGTTGGCAAAAGCACCTATCTAGCAAACAGGAGATCCTCGCTTGCAAGAGTACATAACCCCCAAGAGTGTGCACCTCCAGCTATGGGTTTTGCGACGGCAGAACTTCACATTACGTGACAAACTCGTGCACATTATTTCCACCCTATGCACAATAGATACAGGGTTGTACGTGTCCGCAACTCTGCTTTGGGTTCAACTCTCCAGTGGTCACTGTGCACTGTTTTCCAGCGGAACCTTTTTGAACAAGTCACGTGATGTGAAGTTCTACCGTCGCAGCACTGCATAGAGGCTGTGCAGGCAGTTGCAGACTTTCATTCCTAATGCAGTCGGTAAGAAAAGCTTAATACTAGGGTAGTAATAATACTACTACTCTACTCACCGACTGTTCACCAGCACAGTATCCTTGACAGGACTTTCATTGTACAACCAGCTGATAAATTCTGGTGCTTTCCAGTAGGTGACTGAATCACGGGAACATCGGTTGTCACCAGCGGCACCATCAGCCCAGATGACTTCAGGCTGTGCAAAGAAGACATTTTGAGAAGGATGTGACACCACCATGGAGCCATTTGAAGACCATAAGAGCAGGGCGTTTTCGTGAGCCTGGGACCTGATAAGATTTCTCTCACGAGCAATAGAAAAGAAAAGCAACCGGTCTTCGACCTCTCCAAACCACACATTGTGAGCTCTCGAACTACATGGCCATTGAAAAGACGTGTTGCATTGGGTCAGAAAATGCCTCTGATTCGGATGATTAGACAACATGGTGTATACATTCTGGCAATGTGGAAACAGAGTGCCATTGTAGTATAATGCAAGCTCTGCGGCGGATACCATCTTCTCATACCTTATATCTAGTGGTCATGTCCTTCAACGTTGGCATCAGAACCTCGTCGACAAATTTCGGATCCGTGCAGTTGTTGTCATTATCCTACAGAACATGATGGGCGGGCATAGCATACAGCAGCACGCTTGAAGTCTTAATTGCCTGGTAAGTTGTGACATATCCAATGAGGCTGCACCATACACATGGCATTGCACTTTTCTATTCAGTTCATCTAATACTTTTGAGACGAAAAGGGAGTCAGGCACAGAAAATAAGTAGTAGGAGGATATGGAGGGGAGACACAGAATGATAAGAAAGAGTCACATTACTCCACATGAACGAACTAGACGACCCAATGCTACCTGTCTCCTCATTCGCTACCTGATGGCTGCAATTTTCCGCTTCCCTAAAACTGATGAAAAGAGTTGTAATGTTAGGATCTGCTATCATGCACATGAAACTGCTGATAAGACCCATAGATCCACTACGTGCAGAGGACTTGGCCACATCTTGCCTATTTCCACTGGCTACGACAGCACTATTGAACCATGCTTACCTCCAGGAAGAGAGGGTTGTACCACTCTCTCATGCTGTGATACAGACCCATGTGTAGCCCTGCTGCCCTCACACTGTCTGTCAACTCCCCAACAAGATCACGATGAGGACCAGTGTCCATGCTGAAAAGACAGGGAAACAACAAACAGTTGCAGAACACAAGGACTGATAAGGAACAAAAAAAAGTGTGATTTAACTTTGATTGGTTGGGCCGCATCCAAGTTTTCCTGAACAGACGTGATATGATCGGCTGGTTTGGTACAGAATATTCGGACCTTGCCATGGGCATATCATACTTGACGTGTTGCAGACAAGCCAGCCATGCTGCTAGTCATGAAAACTTTCAAAGTACTGAATGCACGTTTCCCTACCCCTATAAACACGTGAGAGTCCCGGACTCAGGCTGTACAGCCCTAGCAATGAGCGCACTGGTCAAGGCTGTGAATGCGGTCCTACTCTGTTCATGATGACTTTGACATGCAAGCACTCAAGAAAGGAAACAACCAAAGCTAGTAATCTCTAACCTGTTCCAGTTCCAATGTTGAGCACTTGGGAAGTTGCACCACCCTTCGTGATGTTTGGATGTCAGCACAATATCTATAGTGGATACGGAATGTGAAATATGATAACTATCACGGCTCGAGTGAGACTCAGTCAGCCTGAGTTTTCCGCATTCGCAGGAAGTAGGAACAACACCACCCTCAAGGATCAAGGCAAAGATGCTAAAGCTCCTAAAGCAGGGGGAGGTGAGTAGATCAGACCCACCGCAAAGTGGTCAAATACTGAAAATCCCATTCGTTGCATCCATGTTTCCCTCGTACCAGGCCATGTGTTTAACTGCGGGTCGCAGCACGGTCGATTGAAAACATCCTTCCGCTTCCCTGCAGGGCTTAAACCTCCCATCCCCTGTTTCTCAGATTAATAATATTATGGTTTTAGACCATCCCACTTTACCCGCCATAAAAACGTTTTTAAGCATGGGCTAATTATTGTCCATACACAACATTCATCCGGTGTACATTGCGCAACAATCAGGGATAATATTTGGCAACTCTCATTAAAATTAATATAACGCATACGATCCAATCACATTTCCATCACTAACATTTTGCACCCGAATTCTTGAAGAGCGCAGCCCACTCATCTGGATCATAGAAGTCAGTGTTGAACATGGGTGCAAAGTCAGCATAGCTGCAATACACAACATTGCAAACGGCAAACATTCTCAGTCTGCAACATCAGGCCACTGCAAAATCACATCGACGGATGTCAACCCAATTACTTGGAGATGAAAAGCAGCGGCATACAAAATGTTCTAAAACCAGTGCTTGAACCGGCGATAGCATCTATATTAAAAGTATCCATGCCAGAGACTGACATACAATGTAGCATACAATGTAGCATACAATGTAGCATGGTGCACTTCTATACACAAAACAAAGTACTACAATCAAGTCCTACTACGTCAAAAGTTCATTTATCACACTTATCATCATGACATAAATACTTAGAAGTATACGATACGTTGAACTCCTCCAAAAAATTGAACACTAAGTTGCAGCAATACCATAGCAATTATGTATGTAATAGCTACTTCACATTCTCCCTTTCTCAAAAATGCAATACACCATTAGGAGTATTCACTGGTTTGAGAGAAAGACATATTAGGAGTATTGTCTATATACTTGCAAGCAAGAGTAGATAAACAAGAGTGTGCAACTCGCGGATGGGTTGGCCCACGGCGGAATTTTTTGTTGACGTAATCTTTTCGACGACGCACGCAGTGCGAGCCTTTTGGAGAGGTTTCCCTCGTGCACTTGGCCGGGCTTTACACTACAAGGTCGGTGCCCAGCACGTGCTCTCACACTGCTCTGCGGCAAAGTCCGCGTTTCTGAAAAAAGGTGACGTCAACAAAAAATTCCGCCGTGGGCGGGGGTATCTGCAGATTGTGCAGGAGAGATCCGGAGTTGCACACTCTTGTTTATCTACTCTTGTTGCAAGTATATTTTAGTTATCGGGTCCACTTCATCAACACCTCACCTGAACTCCTCCCCGGTGCACGGGAACTTCTCAGGCTGTACACCTGAGCAGCCGTAAACTCGATTGTGGAAGTTGACAGTGTCCGGATCTCCAGTCATGAGCCGTCTCCAATACCACTCAGTTTTAAATGACGGCACGCTGAAAATTCCCCAGTGAACTACGGGGAGTGAGAAGAGAAAGAATAACGACTGTGAGGAGCGCGATCACCTCGAAACCAGTACTGTAAAGCGTGACATTTTCGCGGCGTTTTTAGTTCGCGTTTTCAGAATCCGGACAGGTTTGCGAGGTTTTAATTTTGCGATTGCAGAATTTGCCACTGTGGCATTCATGCTAAACCTTTTATGGATCTCCTTTTCGCACTGTCTAAATTTCGCGATTTCCACGCGGTCGCGAATTTCCCAGAAATTAGACCATCGCAATAATTTCACGGTTTACAGTATGCATCGTATGTATCCAGCACAATGTAAGAGTAGCAAAATGGAATAGTTGGACTACCTAGGTGCCTTTCATTTTAGAGGAAGATATTCTCAAATGGGCACCATGCTGCTGCTTACCCCTTTGTTTGGCAAACAGTACAAGCACTTTTACTGGGGCATGAACATTCAGTGAGGGTGAATTTACACACTAGCATTTGCCAATCAATTTACCAAAAATCTCAAAGATTTTTCTGAGCTACCATATTTACTCCTCCCCGATAGGCCATTTTCAATGGATTAGTGACGAGGCTGAAGCACACGATATGGATACAATCTGTCCTATCGTTCAGGCGCAGGCTACAACGCCGCTGACTTACTGAAAATGCCAAACTTCACATCATCAAACCAGGTCGGCCGAGGGCGGAATGAAACACTCTGAGGAAGATATCCACAAAGATGGCAACACAGCAAAGTCTTGTTATTTTACGAGTCACATGTCTCCCTAGGACTCTACAGCCATGCAATCTACATGTATAGCATATCTAATCAGTAAAACTGAAACGAATACACTGAAGGTTCAGATAGAGATCGGTTAGTGATATAACCAACACCAATTTGTCAGTCTTTCTGTCAACTTGAATAGCACGTTCATATCGAGTAATGGACATTTCGTATTTTGTTCGTGGCTGAGTCTGAGTCTGGGGATGTTTCTTGTATTTTCATGAAGTTAAGTCACATGTACAGTAATTTAATAATTTTCAATATTCGATTTTCAAATTTCATTTCAAGCCTAGCAGTGAGTCCTAGTGGTTCAATGAAGAAAACCATACTGATAAGCAACAAGAAACTGAGTGCTAAGACAAACTATACAATTGCTTGTATACCCATCCAGTTACTTTAGTAGCATGTTATAATCTGCCACAGTGAACAGGTGTGTGTTACTAAACTACAGATATTCCTACCAGAACTCCCTCTTTTAGCCCTCTCCTATGAAACCTACCAGCCAGTTTGGTTCAAATGGAGGCGCAGGACATGCGGTTGTAGACGTGCTCACTGGACAGGCATGTGCTGATCGCCATGTCACTACACAGGGCAAGCGGAGGGCAACAAAACACACTTTTCAATGCGCAGATCATTGCTGTTGGAAGATCACCCTGCAGCGTGAAACTCTGCACTACAACAGATTGCTCATTCCATTCGTGCATAGTGTGTGAACAGCTCTGCACACTGTGTATCGGGCACGCATACAGCAAAAATACTTGCCAGCGAGGACATATTGTGCTCATGATTATCAGGGACTTTTACTTGACTACCTCTAACATCCTCCACGCAAGGGAATCTTGACATCACTGAAGTGTGTGCATACGAGTGCAACATGTACATCACATGTGACCGTGGGAATGCTATTAATAAGAGGAGAACTGTATGGTCTTCGTGATCATTGTCACAATGAAAGCATACAAGGCGGCCCTACCTCTGTAGACGTACGGAGGCCACGCATGCACCTCCTGCGGGCTTCCCATGCCGGCACTTGGGTCACAGATGAAATCAAGGATGACAGCGCGACGATTGGCGATGATGTCATGCACATCTGCAACATACGGATGAAATCAATCAATAAGAAAATGTTTTGCACACAGAACCCTTTGGCTACAAAATTACCACAATAGTTTTCAAATCTTACTTCGAAGTAGAAAGACCGCCACGATCAATTTCATCCACTGTGGCATACAGTGAAACCTGTCTAAGGCGACACGTCAAGGGACGAGAAAAAGTGGTCGCCGTGGCCAGGTGATCTTCCTATCCAGGTTCAGTGGGTCACGTGACCATGTCCACATGTGATACATGTGATATATCATTGTGATCAGTGTATCACAGTGCACACACCTATGCTACTCTCGCACGACTCATGTGCCTGGGGTCCTCAGACCTGTCAACTGTCGTGCATGCACCATGCACATCTACACTTCCTGCACTGATGTGTAGACCTACCATGCATGGTGCTGCACCATGCAATGCATACATTTACATGCACTAGCACTGTGCAACGCGGTCACGGGCGGGTGGCCGTCGGTCGCGTTGAGCGAGTGGTCGCCTTCTCCGAGCTGTTTTGAATGTGAATGCGTCCGTGACAAGGAAATATGGTCGCCATGGCCGAGTGGTCGCCATTACAGGTGCTACTGTAGATCATGCGCACTGAGTTCAAAAATACAACCGATAAAAGCCATATTTTCTACTGCACAGTTATGCTGCTGAAACTGAATTAATGATGGCATACTAACTACGAGGCAAACAAAACACATGCTCACTCTGATGAAAAACATGTGTACCTTTCGGCAAAGGCTTTCCTTGCTCAGCATCACCAATGCCAATACTACCATAGTCCATGATCTCCCTCTTATCTTGCTGATCGGAATGAGTGTCTGCAGATTACAAGTACAATATCAGTGTACGAACAATCAGAAATTCTCCACTTTCATCTTCTTCTTCTGTCACCCTGACGATAGGTCAGGCCTAAATATTTGGTGGAATGTCAAGTTGATCGTAGTGAAGATACCGCTTTTGGAGTTGGAGAAGTGAAGAGTTACATAAAGAGATAAATGAATTGTGATTCGAGTTTAAATTGTTTTGCGGGATATCAGGACACACAAATATATCCATTATGGCATGGTTGGGAGGGCAATAATGGATTTCAAGTCCAGCCCCATCATAATTAAATTCTCACACCATAACCGTTCTTCTGTGTGCCACAGTAAAAAAAAGGTAAACATACTTAACATGCAGAGATGTTGCACGTTCAACTTTCGGCTTACCCCCATTGTAGTAGACAACACGAACACCAGCCGTAGCGTTAGCAGGATCCACAGGGTACTGAAAATACACAGAATCGAGAAGTACAATTAATTATGTTATAGTCACTGTAGTAAATGTTTGCAGTGTGCATATTCTACATACATATTGCCTGGTGAGAAGGACACAGTTGATCTATGAAGTCTAACGTACTTGTAGTCTATGACCGGTGCACAGCCCAGTGTTCAAGGGGGGGGGGGGGGGGGCAAGCCCAAGCAGTCACAGTGCTCATATCATCTGTGAGTGCATAGTCTGCAGCACTGAGTGTGAAAACACATGCAATCAGATTTTTGGGCAGCATTGTACATGTGCCACATAGCAGAGAGTGTCTTCATATTTACATTTACCACCCCCCCCCCCCGTCTTTCCTCTCCCTCCCGTATGCAGCTACGCGTACCTGTCATTTAGGCCGGTATAGCTGAGCTCGGTGAAATCCGACGTCGTGAACGTAGTACAGTTTTCTAGCATTGGACGCTATGAAGTCCAAACACCACACCTTGGAACTCTGCGTTCAGCCACAATGCAGAGCACTGTTGTAATCATGTGGCTGGACCCTCATTCCGCAAACAGCATTACTAGTACCTTCCAGTTTGATCGTTGATACGGTAAAAGAATTGTTTTACGGGGAAACCTAGTGTCAAATGCTAAGTTTTGAGACTTTTATGGGGAAGATGACTTGCTGTGTGGTTTGTGAATACATGGCTAGATTTTCATTTACGTTTACTTGACCTTGCCACATGTAATTAGAAACTGTAGTAGCCAGCCAGCAAACCGATAGTTTCGAAATAAAAATCAACACACACAAGTATCAACATTATGCATACAGGCGCAGAATAGTGCTTACCACAAACGAACTGTTCAGCTCGCCAATGCTGTAACACTTGTCGACAATCTGAACCGCTGGAGAGGCGGGTAGCGATGCGCAACTCGATGGCAGGGAGCTAGCATCCAAGTTATTGCAAACATTCAACACATACGAATAGTCTGCGTGGTCCTCATCAGTAGCTTTGTAACCTTTGGGATTTTGCAGAGCGCTCAAATCGTAATGAACGCATCCCGCAGCGGCTGGGTTGTCTACACCAAACGTGCAGGCACTCAGAGCAGGTGATACATTGCACCAAGCTAGCACTATCACCAGCCAGCAGGCTGGTCGATACCAGCCATTCAGCATCTCCCCTTGCTTTGTTTGAAACCTTTCCTGCCTCCCAATCCTCGTTTCCAGAAATCAGTAGCGGACTGAGTGAATAGCGCAGTGGATTTCCTTTTTTACTATGATGTTTATTTGCCTCATTTAGATTTACATCCATTATTATTACTAATTATATTAGATTTGCATTACCATGACTTGAGTACACCATGGTACACCACTAGCACTGAGCTCATTACAATCATGACATGAGCTGTAGCAGTGTAGGGCCGCTCTAACTACGTAACTTACTTCTAAGCTCAGCTGAAGATCACGTGCTCTTCGCATTTCGCAAGCGGCACATGCATACACCTGTACACAGGGGCGGATCCAGAGATCTCTACAGGGGGGTTCCGGTTGAACCAACAGCCAAAATATTATGGAATCAGATGTGCGGTTGGCACTTGTAATAACGACAATCCGATTGTGTTAGTGGGAATCGCATGCTTTTAAAACACACCACGGACATAATATTATTATATTTTTCCATCATCGACCACACCACAACTGCGCTCTCCAGCCGGCCTCGACACGTTGCCACAGCACACCACCATCGCTGGAGACTGAGTCGGAGCGCAGTTGTGGTGTGGTGGACGATGGAAAACCTGTACAGGGCCAAATGCTGCTGCCTACCCTACATTGAATATTATTTAGTACGGGCACATAATCATATACAAACATGTATGCAATCGACTGGCACACAGGTTCAGTGAGGGCTTGAAGACCCTTTCAACTTCTTGTAAAGATCGGATATGCAAGCCATTGGTACGTTGAGAGCTAGGAATGCCGAAATGACAACTAAGTTACTCAGTTCCCTGTCCATTTGTACTTTCGGAATTTTTTGGCCTTTTTACGATGCGAAATGCTCTATAGTCACAGGACAAGAGCATCGTCTTCACTTCAGTGACAGAAACAACAGCAGCAAAACAGTGTCCAATCCTTCCAATGTCATCTAAAACACATCGCTGGCGCAGCATTCCGTTCCTGCGGAGGAACAACTAGTCATTACTGCATGCTGCAGCAGGTAGAGATTACTGACTTTGCTTGGATGTCGGAGCCCTCATCTTCTGAGGAGCTTGAACTCTACGTGTACGGTTCGAAGTTCGTTGAAGAGTGTCAGTACTCGGAACATCCTTTGTCTTCTGCAAAAAACTTGTCCAAGGAATACTGACCACACCACACCCATCCTGAGCAGCAGTGAATG
>NC_088644.1:20331653-20419153 GCF_964019385.1 Sycon ciliatum
GTCAGCCACGAGCAGCACAGAACGCGGCGAGGAGAATTTCGTAGAGTTTCTCACACTTCAAGGCGACGGCGTGAAAAGTCACATTGAATGGCACGAGACGGCTCGCTGGATAAAGTTTGAAGAGAGCTATGAGAAGGACACGGGGCGCTGGAGTCAGCCACATGTGTCCTCGCTCAACTACAGTGTGTTAAGTAGCCTGAGATCTATGTTCTCTGATGGTGAAGCAATGCTACTTGACATACCTACTGGAGCTTGCTTTACGTTCCACTCCGTTGTGCTGTCTCTATCCGACCAGCTGCATTCCAACGGTGTATTGACAAACAAGACGGCCAGTGAGTTCCGTGACCTGATGATGTCGCCGTTCATACATCACGAACAGCTGGCACGCCATCACAAGCCGCTGACCGGGGTCAGTAGCTTTCTGAAGAGGAAGATGTCGACAGGACGTTCTGCTGCATCACCGAGTCGTCGTCGTCCTCACACCATTGTGAGCAGGGCTGCTAGTGCGGAAACGACAAAGCCAACTCAGCGAGTTGGCAATAGCCATGCTCCTCTGCGCAGGAGCAGCACTGACTTTATAGAGCACGGGAACTCAAGATATCCGCAGCAAGCACAGCGTGCGGCTCAGACTGCTAAGTCAGGAATGCCATCTGTCACCAGCAATGGTGATGAGATATTTCCACAGCCTTTCAGCACCCAGATATATCCATCCAAGGTTTGCAGTGTTGCCGATGCTGGTGGTGATTCATATGACAATGAAGGCAATGTGACGCCCAGTCGACGTGGCAGTGAGGCCGTTCTGCTGTACCCAGGTATGGGGACATGTATCCCATGGTCATATCAAGATGTTTCGCCTGCGCAGGATGAGGTACTGCGAACTCTACCGCCAGATGCTGAGGGCAGCTGTGTGCTTGCTGCCGAGGTTGACTTTGTCACGCGGCCCGTTGTCTTCATCGCCCGACTAGCCTTGCCCTACTTCATGGGTGACTTATTGGAAGTTCCGTTGCCCATGCGATCAATTGTTGTAGTTCTGAATCCGCGCAAGCAAACCTACACGACATTCCCAAGTGCAAGCAGTGCTGGAAGGACCATGGGAGCTCTCCTTGCCGATTACCAGTTTCGACAGCGGCTTGACATTGCCTACTCAGCATCTGAAATTGCAGCTTACATTGAAGAGTATCTTGAGACAACCGTTGTCTTGCAGCGAGGACCCTATGGAGATCATCTTCTCCTCCCAGCCCTGAAGAGTTGCTCGACGAGAAGAGCTTCAAACCCAGACTGTAATCAAGTATCTCACAAGGCCACCATGAAGTCAGCTCAGCAACCAAAGAATGAGCTCGGAGCAGGTCAAGTGGATGATTCTCGCGTGGATGCCGACTCGCTGGCGAGAACTGGGCGGCTGTTTGGTGGTCTGAGACAGGATCTACAGAGGTTACGACGGCGCTTCCCCAGTGACTTCAGCGATGCATTGAGCGTGCAATGCCTTATCACAACTGTGGTGATGTACTTTGGGCTAGTTGCGCCATTGATCGCATTCGGCAGTCTGCTTGGAGAGAAGACCCAGGAAACCATGGGCTTGGCGGAGACCCTGATCTCGGCCAGCTTTGGTGGTGCACTGTTCAGTTTGTTTGCAGGACAGCCACTGATGTTCATCAGCGTGACTGGTCCCATGGCTGTGTTTGAGGCAGCAATATACCGATTCTGTCACGACAACGGCTTCGACTTCTTTGGATTTCGCTTCTGGACTGGGCTGTGGATATTCGTCTTCCTAATGGTCATCGTGGCAACAGATAGCAGCCACCTGATCAAACGCTTCACCCCATTCACAGAGGAAGTGTTCACGGCGTTGATAGCGTTCATCTTCATATATGAGTCAACGTCGACAATCTTCCAAGTGTTTGAAGACCATCCACTGCGCAAAGTCTATGAGTGCACGGCCGCCCAGTGTCTGAGTGCATCGGAACGCTTGTCTGCCATACAAGACAACAGCAACATGTCCAACATGTCCAACTGTACTACTCAACTAGTCGAATGGGTTGGCAACAGTCTCGGCAATGAATCCAACAGCTCTCAGATCCTCAACGACTCCGACCTGCTTGCACGCTCTGCTACCCAACCAAACACAGCCCTGTTCTACCTGATGCTGGTGTTCGGAACATTCTCACTGGCCCATGCCCTGCGATCGCTAAAGGCCAGCAGATACATGACCAAGTATACGCGACGATTCTTTGGCGATATGAGCATCTTCCTCAGCATCCTGGTCATGTACTTGGTCTCACGCTATGTGTTCCATGAAGTTCACAATGACAAGATCATTGTACCTATAGGACTACAGCCAACACAGGCCCGATCCTGGCTGATAGACCCGAGTCCAGCTACCACTCCAGGCCTCGTGTTTGGGGCTGCTTTGCCTGGCCTACTGGCCGCATTCCTCATCTTCATCGAGACGCAGGTAACATGCCTGCTCTGTTCCAACTCTGAGCACCGTCTCAAGAAGACAGGTGGCTACCACTGGAACCTGACACTAACTGCTGTACTTGCTCTAGCCTGCTCAGCGTTGGGTCTGCCATGGCTCTGTGGGCAGCCAGTTACCAGTCTTATTCACACTAAGAGCCTGCTGCGCGTCAATTCCAAAGTAGCGCCCGGTGAGAAACCACGCGTTGTGGGAGCTCACGAGCAGAGAGTTACCGGCATTCTCATCAACGTGCTTGTCGGAATCAGCGTGACGTCGCCAGTAGCCAGTGTCCTCAGCCACATCCCAATGGCGGTCATCATGGGCATCTTCTTCTACATGGGATTCTGCAATCTACTATCGTTGCAATTTCTACAGCGTGTTGTGTTACTCTTCGTACCGGCCAAGCACCACCAGTCGTACTCGAACAAGTACAGTTTCATCAAGTTTGTCTCGACCGTGCGAATGAACGTGTTCACCATTGTGCAGCTCTGCTGCTTTGCTGTTCTGGTTGCGTGCAAAATGACAAAGGCCGGCATGGTCTTTCCGTTCTTTATCGCTCTTATGATTCCCGTGCGCGACTACATTCTGACAAAATGGCTCTCGCCTAGAGAGCTAGCTGCTCTTGATCCCCACTAGGAATATCAACTGACACAGAGTCAGAGCACAAGTTGATTATTATCTTGGCAGGATAATGCTGAACACCACTTTGCTATTCGTTAATTACTTGGTTTGCGCCGGAAAATACTTGCTTGATACCTTCTAAATTTTGATTATCTTGTACAGTAATGTTATTATGTCCAAAATTCCTAAATTACAAATTTCATTCCGAACCAAGATATTCTAAATTTTGATTATCTTGTACAGTAACGTTATTATGTCCAAAATTCCTAAATTACAAATTTCATTCCGAACCAAGATATTCCATGCATGCATTTCCGCTGTAGCCTGTTGCTGATAGAAATCAATGATTATTGATCTTCATGTTCCTAATCACTTTGAAAAAGTTCCAATAAAGTACTGATCCACATCACGATCACTAAATAAGCACCCTTTGAAATATTGAGAAATACCAAGCGGGCACTTATCAGCAAAAGGACGATACATTTCGTAAGAATAAAAATTTCAAGGTTACGAAAGTAAAGAAAAGGACCAAGGAACTACAAGTTACGCTGTCCACTAACACCACCAGTTACTTAACAATCAGCTCATGCGATAACATTGCGCAACACTGCCGGTACTGACATTCTACAACTACTGTATAAGCAGAAATATTCGTCTGGAATTTAATTTCGTCTTTTTCGTCCAAGGAGCTTTTGGACTAAATTAAATGTAGGACGAATATCGATTTGTCCAGCTTTTCTATACACTCTTATGATCCATGGACGAAATTTTCAACCGGACGAACTCCTTTTCTTTGGAGTTGGACGAAATTATTGACCGACGAAATTTTCTGCCTCTACAGTAACTGGCTAACAGCTCTAGCACATCTTGGATGCGAACTCCAACAGCCTTCCAGCTTGGAAGGTTCTAAGTTATCGCATGAGCTGATTGTTAAGTATCTGGTGGTATTAGTGGACATTATAGCGTAACTTGTAGTTCCTTGATACTTTTCTTTACTATAAATTAATCCTTGGCTCTCCATCCGAGTCTGTAGTTACGAAAGTATTTTACATTTTTCAAGATTTATCAATAATTTCCACAAAATAATACTAGCTATGGGGCTACTCAAGAAGAGAAATGGATAGATCAATATAATACACAATCTCTGTAGTTTTGTGAGCAACAAAGAGATCATAGGGGGAATGGGTTATGATGACCATTTGATGTGAAAAATCTCACAGCTAATGACAGCAAATTGAACCTTCCAGCATAGTGGAATCCAAGCAGGCATAAATATAAAATCCTCTGTTCCGAGCAGCTGAATGTAGTCAAAGAAAGATTGCTTCCAACAAAGGAAGTAATAAATATAGGAAAAAGAGAATTTCAAAGCCCTATCATAGGACCCTTCCTTCCTGTCCGCTAACGTTACTTGGCTTTCTTGTCTTCTTTGGGTGCCGCCTTGCGGTACGCTAGCTGGTAGAAGCTGTTGAATAGCGCAAAGAAGATGATCATGTACATTGCCATGGACATTGCAAACACAGTCGGGTAGCCGCAGTCAGCACCCCATACGTACAGATCATGTAGCGTCAACGTGACGAACTGGAGCAGCTGAAACGTGGTTATATATTTCTTCCACCATAGGTACGGGTGCGCGGCCGGGCCGAATGCTGACAGGAAATAGTAGGTGTACATGACAACGTGAACAATGCAGTTGATCAATGCGCTGAAGAAGGTGATTCCTCCTCCAATCCATCGGCTTACGCTCCACCAGACAAGCACCATGGACGTGTGGTGGAACACGTGCAGAAAGCTCACTTGGCTGTTCTTCTTGCGCAGGACGAAGAAGATGGTCTCGATCAGCTCAATGCTCTTGGAGAAATAGTACAGCCAGCATATCACGGCCATTCTTGTAGGTGCTCTCTCTGTACTGTAGTTGACTGGCTCGCAGTACCAGCTGGAATCGTTGTCCAACGCGGCCAGTACAAATTCCACAGACATATACAAGCTGAGCAATACTAAGCAGAAGTTGTACACAATCAGCACGTACTTCAAGTTCCATGCTTCGCGACTAGCCATCAACTTTTGCCCGACGAATATACTCAGCAAATAGGTAGAAATCACAATGAAGGGTTCGTGAAACCCACCCATCAGCGGCAAATGGCTCACACGAGGGTCCGCGTTCGGACTCCATGAGGGCACGAAACGCGGTTCCGTTTGAAAGATAGGAGCTAACAAATGATCAGTGGACGCATTCATGTTTCCTTCTAACAGCACAAATTTACCAGGAGATGATAAAATCCAGCGCGCCGCGATGACCGTCAAGAAATTTCTTTACAGTTACACCTGCCCGGAATTACGTTTCAGGGCAGCATAGGCTAAGAGTATTAGACGCGCTACGAACCGCTTCCTCTTCCAGCTCCACACTTCACTTCAGGCAGCAAATGGCACAGGAACGAAATCGCTAAGCTAGGAAGTAAGTTACTAAGAGCACTGACTGAGAAGAACCGAAACATTCTCTTGAGGTGTTACAAGATTTTCTCATGCACACCGGCTTCGCCTGCGCTTCTGCATTACTGCCACTAATACTGCTGTCAAGTAATGGTTGACATGACACAGGAGGAGGGAGAGGGGTCAAAATGTGAAGACTGAAGGGCGCACGCGAGGTCCGGTGTGACTGCCTCTCGCACGTGCAGTCGATTATGCAACGCCTCACGCGATGTTTGAAGTGGCTAGCTAGTGGCCTGAGTTTTCTTTGGTCTTCACGACTGCAGATCTACCATGCAAGCTCAAGAGGCACCGGCGGTACGTGCACGTAAGTGCGTTGATGGCATGATTCTCAATTATGCAATGCGCCCAGTTGGCACGTGATATTGAATGAGCACAATAAGTCAACTATTACTATAATATTAGTACAGTATTACTTATAATGATACTTGATATTAACCCCATATACTGGCATATAGATCTACATGGCGAACATTGTATTATTGTTTCTTTGACACTTGACCCTCGCTTTGTCTCCTGCACTGCCCCTGTCTCTCTTTCTCTCAACATTTTAAAATGGTGTATCAGTATCTCCGCCGTTGACTCCTGCTCTGGCCTCTCTACAGTGCTCTGCAGAACAATCGTCGTTCTCACTCTCGAACTCCTATAATACATGAATGCATTCTCTACTTAGTACCTCTACTACACTGTCTGATGGTTGGTTCAGCCATGAAACTCTGAGTCACAACGGAATTTGCCCAAGGTTTTCATTCTGTGCCTTTGCATAAAAGTATCGTAGTATTCGGACAATGTCTTCTACTTTACAACTAATTACATTGACCACCTGACTCTCAACACTGACTGCATAGCTAGAACTATAATCATAGATTCATACGGTATACAAGCAATGCACAAGTGCAACAGTATAGTGTGTGTGTGTGTGTGTGTGTGTGTGTGTGTGTGTGTGTGTGTGTGTGTGTGTGTGTGTGTGTGTGTGTGTGTGTGTGTGTGTGTGTGTGTGTGTGTGTGTGTGTGTGTGTGTGCCAGGCTAAAAATAGTGGCGGTCAATTCATCAGCCTTGCAAGCTGTTGGATGGTGCAATCCCAGCACAAGTTGCTATGTCTAACATAGCTGTTCGCTATCATCGCTTCCGCGATGGGCATGTCTTAGTCTTAGTAGTGTGTGTGCACGGTGCTGGTGGTGGTGTGTGCACGGTGCTGGTGGTGGTGTGTGCACGGTGCTGGTGGTGGTGTGTGCATGTGCTTTTGTGTGCACGTGCTGGCATGCATCTGTGTGCCGGTGTCCATATGTCTGTGTCCGTGTGTACAACAAGCATGACCGAGGATTTGTTGGATGCTTTTGGTCTTTCGCTAGCCATGGCAGTTGATATGCTGAGGAATACCACCAACCTCAAGGATCAACCGGACACTGATGCAGCTCCTAGGCTAAAGTAACTAGTTGTAGAAGTTGAGTAGATCAGCCCAATTGGCCAAGCACAACAGAAAAAATCGATTCTGGAACACCTTGATGGCTTCGGTGATGTGTGGTGATGACGACAGACTATATTTTATCTACTGTAAACCGCCCAATATCCGCGTCACTAAATTTTCGCGATTTCTTAGAACCAGCGAGTTTGCGATGGTAAAAGTTCGCGAAACACTGGGGCCACTTACATCCACCCACTGTTGAAGTTAGATTTCACGATGGTTAATATTCGCGTTACTCTCTTCTCGCGAAAATAGCGAACACTAATCCGTCGCGAATATTAGGCAGTTTACAGTATTGCCATAATTATGATAATTGCCATCGTTTATTTGACCATCTAAATTCTTTCAAAATTCGTGTTCTGGTGTTTTGTATGCTGTTCATTTCACTGGGCTACATGTTGCACCACAGTACGATGGCACAAAGGATGGAATTGGACATGAGAAATCGTTTGAGTCCATCTGACAACTGTACTCCACCAGGCCCGGTAGGAAGCTTTTCAGTGAGCCAGGTATTGTGCCATTTAACCCGTTACCCGCAACATTGAAGAACTTCAGCTTTGACAGGCTTCCAAGCGACTCAGGTATGGGCCCAGTCAGCTGATTTGTGCGTATTCCAAAATGAGTCAAGTTGGTTAGCTGACCGAGTATATCTGGCAGATGACCAAACATCATTGCACCCATCTCCAAATAGGTCAAGTTACCATGCTGTTCAAATGTCTCCGGCCATGATCCAGCTATCGAGTTATAGCTTATGTCCATGTACCTATGGGGAAAGGGAGGATACATGCACATACGGACACACAAGGACACACGTGGCATGCCTCTGAAACTTTAAGGCAGGCATCAGTGGCGTGCAACGAGTCTTGAAAGGGAGGTTTCTATAGTAACTGTTGGTAATTGTTTTCTGGAGACCCACTGTATAATTATGTACTTGTGCACATGCGCATCCCCCCGAACATCCCGTCGGAGATAACGGTGAGGGCTAGGGAGGAGGTGGGGGGGGGGGGGGGGGCTCAAGATCAGGGGTGCACCAATGAACACTCCGGGTGCTGATGAGATGTGGGGCTCCTCCGACTGCTATTTATTATGCCGGCACAAACGCGTCTGAGAGAGAACCAGGTCCAGGGGTAGAAAGGACAGAAATAAGAGTACAGGTCGTCCCCCGTTAATACGAGTCCGGTTAGTACATAAACCCCGTTAGTACATAAGAAATCTCAAGTCCCGGACGAAACGTGGTCACTTCCATACAAATTTTGTCGGTTAGTACATAATTCGTTAGTACATAAACCCCGTTAGTACATAACATTTCTCCGTACCCGCATGCCACCTACCTCAATAGTACATAATTTGTTGGTCTTTTGGCCTTCCAGTGGAGGCACGTCGTGTTCTAGTTTCTACTTGTGGACGCAATTATCTCAGAAATCAGAGCGCACATCACAAACCGACAAAGCTCTGTTTTTTCGAGTGACTGTACAGGCGCGGCTGGGCATGTATCATGTAAACTGTAGAATCTTCGCAGACTGTGACCGTTATAACATAATTTTTATGTTATATCGAGGGAATCAAGAATATCTCGGTCCCTAGTCATGGCAGCAAGAAACACTCAGAAAAGTTGAAAAAGTGAAAAATTCTGGTATACAAGCAAGTTATGTACACTTTCGTTTAGTACATAAACCCCGTTAATACATAACATTTGTCAAGTCCCAGAGATTATGTATTAACGAGGGACGACCTGTATAGTAATAATTATAGTAATGAGGAATGGAGGGAGGGGACGATGTTACATGGAAATGTTGGTACATGTATAACCGGTGGCAGGATAAAACGGGTTACCTTTTACATACCAGCACTTATTTGCAAAGAGGGTGCAAAAGTCAATGTACTCATATACATGTTTGTCATATTGAACTCGTAAAAGTTTGATAGGCCTAGCCGCCCAGGCTACACTACAGTCTAACAGGTACTTCACTAGTCCACTCCAGGCATGTTCGTTTCATCAAACACTGCTTACATTCGACGTATCTTTCTTTCTGTTCTTATGACGAAGTTTTCAGCATGTATTGGCAATGTTCCACATGATTTCAATAAAGAGTTAATGGACCTTGCTTCGATGGAAAATCGCGGAAGAAAAGTGAAGCCCCCCCCCCCCCCCACGTCCTTGAGTCGTGGCCGGAGCAGCGCTTCGTTCTGAAGCAGTGCAAGTGGATCCTGGACGCACATTTTTTACGTCTTCCCATCGACAACGTTTTTGACGAACATCTCTGCTGCACACATGAGCAAGAACGGAAGGCTGTGGAGATCTTGATTTGAGTGAACAGTTTGGAAGGAAATATCGTCAATCATATCCTTGAACTGACTTGCATCGCGCGTGCTTCGACTCAAATTTCGAGACAAAACGGATTTCTTGAACGTCATCGCCAAACCAGAAGCGGACCAGAGCTAAAGATCGACCTCTCTGTAGCTACTCTCCACTGAAGAAAGAGAGAATAATGTATTTTGAACTGCATGCAAAGCAACTCTCTCACTTCGAAATAAGGATACAGCCACAGTACTGTAAACTGCCCGTCGATCGACGCGTATGCACGATAACCAATCCAGTAGGCACGCTTTTCCTTTGGCAAGACTGCCCGAAAAAAGGTGGTTTCTAGACACCAAAAAACTCATACGGTGCACACGCCTGGGCATGGCATTTCTTCAAGAAAGTATACTGCTCATAACGTTACCAACGGCCGGGTCTGTGCCATTGTGCAACAGTGGATGTATACCATATTGAGTGTTGAGATAGTCGAGTGCCCAGCACGGCTGCTTCAGAATTGTTTTCAGGGAACGACACTAAAGAGAATGCCGATCCAAAACCAGGTTACAAATACACAATGCATAAATCCTCTTCTAGATCACATGATCAGATACGACGAACATGCCGTCACAGGCGATCTCAAACAATCCAAACAAACAGAACAGCATGTACTACTCACTGTAAACTGGTGATGTTCCAAATCGATGAGGGTATCGGTGCCTGTGCATTGTAGTTGCCTGTGAAACTCAAGTACGTCAAGTTAGTCAGCTGTCCGATAGACTCTGGCAGCTTGCCATGGAACACACCTACGACCAAGAACCAAACCATGATAAATGGCATACATGTTCATGCAATACAAGTACAGTATATACAATCCACCAGGCTAACGGTGATCATTAGTGCTGCTCGGTGTGGAGAAATACACAGCCCATATGCACACATTAGCAGGAGGACAGGCGGTTATCTCCGTGACGAATAAAATTATTCGTAGACCAATTTTCGTACATTTCCCAAACTGCGAGACCGTTTGGGGAGTGTTGCGAAGATGTATGGATATAATTTTCGTACATATTCATTTAATACTGTGTTAGGTACCTCCGCCCGTGCTACGTCATTCTCACCTACGTCATTCTCACCTTTCGTTCCGTTGGCCTGGGTAGCTACTTGCGCACCCATGTTTGCCATAGCTACCCAGGCCCTATATATTGCGTCAACTCTCTTCAGATCTCTCTCTCAACTCTCTTCAAAATATCTCTCTCTTTCATAATGGAGTCGTTTAGTTCCTCTTTCTCTCCGTCTCTTCGTCTATAATAAATGTCTTCCCACTACTAGTACCTCTCCCAAGTTGTTCCTTTGTGTCTGGGATGGTGACTCCTTATGTGACTCAACAACTGTATAGCAGGAAATTTTCGGACGGAATTTATTCTCGTACGATTTCGTACATGGGGTCTTTTGTACTAAAATAAATTCTGTACTAAAATTTGTTCATGTGAAATTATGTACACGATACATGTGTACTGCATGCGAACACATGCATTTAGCATGCAGCACTGTATGAAAATACAATCCGTACGAAAGGTCGAAATTCGGCTTTGTCCGAATAAAATTCCGTCCGAAAATTTCCTGCTATATAGTACACTTGAGAATATTCGGCTTCTATAACAGCATGCAGTGAGTAGTGACAGTGTGAGCTTACCGGGCTCGGGGCTCACACTAAAATACTCCAGTTTCTTTGCTTGGTGGATGTTATCCGGCAGCTCCACCAGCACGTTGTAGTCCAATGCAAGGTGGCGAAGCTTCCTCAACTTTGAGAATCCATTGCCGGGAAAGTCGATCATCACCTGACCCAAGCTGAAATCGATTACCTGGCGATATTGAAGTTACAACAGATAAACACAGCAAACAGGGGTTGCGACCCGGCAAAGGATTCAGTCAGAAAGGACTACCGTATACTAAAAACAAGCTGAGCCACTCGCACATTCGTGACGGAATCACAGCCATTCCGTGGCCCAGGTCATAGGAACAAAAATGACAAATATTTGTTTGCTTTTACTTATAATATCCATACTACTAGTAAGTTACATGGGGACTCAAACTAAGACATGACAGAAGTCAGTGACTAGAAATAAAAGGGATAAACAAGAAGGCTGAAAAGACAAGACTCACGCATGCATTCAAGACAAGAGATCGTTTGGGGAATGACACACCACACCGGGAAACAATATTATATTGTTTCAATATTATTGTTTTGCAACGCATGTGTGCTGGTGTAGAAATGGAAATGAGTCTCAACAGCTGATCTCGGGTTTTTTTCTGCACTCGAAGTTATGAACCTCTCCAAGTAGTCAAGGTTAATAGTGATGTACAGAACTAATACTTGCATGAAATCACACCGGATATAGCACACAACAGCTACCGTGGCAAGGTAGAGGGCCTACTGTCAAGGATAGTGTTTCCCGATTACAGCTATGATGTACTGATCTGTACTAACTCTGTCTTATATCAAGATCAACAGTGCATATGATACTCCACATGGCCCAGTCAGGGATTATGTACTCTTGATATCCATCCAACGACCAAGTAGCTACCCTGCGCGCTTTGCTACCTTCCTGGGTATATATTTGGACCCAGATGATGTACAGCCTACAGGTTATCAGCTGTCTGAGGATTGCCTTAGCTTTGCTATGTGCATGAAACGCAGCGTTACAACAATGACCTAACCGGTTGTCTCTGTTCTCTTCTGCCTTTGTGGCAATGCTCCATCCTTGTGGTGTCGAGCCCTCTAGGTAATCTGGGAACTCTCGCTATTGCAACGACCAAGTAGAAGTACATGCAGCATTTGGTGGAGTAAAGAGTGCACACATTAGATGCGCTCTGTTGGCCTCAAAATCACACGTGTGCACAACACTGGGGAGGACTGAATGGATGGTAACAATTTAAAAACTTTTGCTTGAATAATCTGAATTTCTGGTCAAAGGGGGAAGGAACTATACAAGACTGTATTGAACTATGGCACATCCATGTACTTTATCCCCCACCCCCTGTCTCTCTCTTTCTCTTTCTCTCTTTCCCATGGCCCAATACACTGCTAAGGTGTACAGTACCTCTAGATCTGGTAGATTGAGGATGTCCGGATTCAGCTGGCCCGTCAAACTGTTGTGGTTGAGATCCAGCACTCTCAGTCGTTTCAAAGATGCCAGACTATCGGGGATGGTCACCAGACGAGTGCCTTCATACGGAGGGTGTTCTGTGCCGTTACCAATGCGAAGATAGACCAGTGAAGTATCTCCCAGACTCTCAGGCAAATTCAAAGATCCACCATTGTCGTTGATTTCAAGAAACAACAGATTTGATAGGAGGCCGATATTCTCGGGCAATGATTTGATCCTGTTTTCCCCAAGCATTAGGACGGTCAGTGATTGTTGTAGCGATTCACTGGCAGCGAATTCCTCTGGAATATCTCCAGTCAAGTTGCTATGGATGAGTGAAAGCTTAGTTACTTGTCCACTCGACTCACACGCAACACCATTCCAGCTGCAGCATTGTTTGGTTTTGTTCCAACCATCTCGGCTATCTTGCGACCATGTTTCGCCTCCAGTCGCCCAATACAATGCGTTCAAACCTTGCAGTGCACTTTCCGCACAATTCGATAGCTGCTCTGAAGCCGCATGATCCCATCCGGAGACTGTATTGCGTTGGCCCGATGTCAGTCGCCCACTCAGCTCTTCTAACCACGAACTGGAGCCGATTCCTTCATTCAAATGCCATTTCGGATGCTTCACACTTTGCACAGGCTGGATTAATAATGGAGCGCTTGCCAGGAGCACGGCAACGTGAAGAAGCAGTCCCTGAGCTGAGCTCATTCTGCCTGCAATAGTTCGCTAACAGGAGTCGGACTGAATCTAAGTTGTCGATTCTTGTTGTGCCTTGGTTTCATTGTTCACTAATCTATAATTAGTTAGTTAGTTCGAGGTCCAACTAACTACTTTGTAAGGTAAGTCTAGAGACAGGTAACTACAATGTCATGACATTTTTTGGTCATGCTCAATGAGTCGCGTCAAGTAATTTTTAATTTTCAACCAATTATTTGCGCCCGAGTTCACATCTCCAGGTTTTGAAGGGCCTATAATAAAGCCTAGGCAGAGTATGTAGCCTAGGGCTGCACATGTACACAGCGCCTGGCGTGGTACTCGCCCGCTTTATCGGATTTCATTGAGCAGCTTGTTGTTGTCCATCCTAGATCCTGCTGCCCTGGCCTGGTAATACCATAAAGTCGCGGATAAAAGCCGGGCTTATAAGCACATAAGCCGCTTCCTGCATCAGGCTTCAATGCAAACCAGGCTTGTATGCAAACCATGCTTATAATCATGATAATGCACCACTGATATTTTGGCCAGGCTTGTATGCACACCGGCCGATCCGGCCGATCCGGGCTTGCATAGAAGCCAGGCTTCTACGCGCGACACGCGTAGATTTACCACTGACTACCGGTATGGCGGCAGTTTTACTATGCACTGTACATAGCGCATGCACTCTTGACCTACCCGATCCGCGCTTGCATAGAAGCCAGGCTTCTACGCGCGACAGGCTATATTACTATTATTAGTTATAATATAAGTTCAGGGCAGGGAGTCGTAAAAGCCCGGGAGAGGACACGGGATGCGCGCACGCGGACGATGTTTGCCTCGGCCAGAAAGTGAAGCACGCTAGGCCGGCGCGGCCGGATCTGCTCGATCCACGGCGCTGTGCTTGTCTTCAGGGCAGGGAGTCCTAAAATACCAATATTTTACAACTCGTTGTTGACACCATTATCCGAAACTGGTGGCGAAGGAAGGATAAACATGATTGTATGTCTGTCAGACTCAGTACAGGGGTGGGGAGTTGAGTGTGTGTGTGTGTGGGGGGGGGGGGGGGGGGGAAGGGGGGAGGGGGGGGGGGGAGGCGTGTGTATGTGCACATGTGCTTGTACTTTTGTGTGTGTTTGTACAGTGTTTGTGTGTGTGCTTGTGTGTGTGCGCGCGAACGTGTGTGTGCATTTTTGTGCACAATTCCGTTATGAAGTACAAATGATAGGTTTACCTTTTGTACACTCGCCAAGACTTCCGTTTCCTAAACGGCTCAAGTCACCGCGTACTCAGTATACGAGTAGAAAAGTGTTGAAATTATCAAGATTTATAAATAACGACCTGCAACCATGTACAATGTAGATAGATAGGGAACACACATTGATTGTTTTTAAAAGAATCCAGGCATTATCATGAATCATGGAACGAGTGCGTAATAATGCGTAATAATGCTCTATGTTGCGTTTTGACGGTGCTGAAGGAAGGGAGCCGTCGCGATTTACTCACAGAAGTCCACTCGACTGCAATTTCTGACACAAATTCATAAATCCACGAGTACGCCGAGGAAGCTCAGCGGATCTCCACAAGAACTTTCGCCCATCGCCTGCAATGGAATATGGGCTGTATGATACGACCAGTGGTTAAGACGGGAAGTGGCGTCATTTTCCACAAATCTCGTTTCATTCACAACCATTTGACTGCAATTCAGTGCAATTTCTGCCACAAATTCAACTCCACGAGTACGAGGAAACTCAGCGGATCTCAACACGAACGTTGGCCCATCACCTGCAATGGAATATGGGCTGTATGCTACGACCAGCGGCTAACACGGGAAGTGGCGTCATTTTCCACAAATCTCGTTTCATTCACAACCATTTGACTGCAATTCAGTGCAATTTCTGCCACAAATTCAACTCCACGAGTACGAGGAAACTCAGCGGATCTCAACACGAACGTTGGCCCATCACCTGCAATGGAATATGGGCTGTATGCTACGACCAGCGGCTAACACGGGAAGTGGCGTCATTTTCCACAAATCTCGTTTCATTCACAACCATTTGACTGCAATTCAGTGCAATTTCTGCCACAAATTCAACTCCACGAGTACGAGGAAACTCAGCGGATCTCAACACGAACGTTGGCCCATCACCTGCAATGGAATATGGGCTGTATGCTACGACCAGCGGCTAACACGGGAAGTGGCGTCATTTTCCACAAATCTCGTTTCATTCACAACCATTTGACTGCAATTCAGTGCAATTGCTGCCACAAATTCAACTCCACGAGTACGAGGAAACTCAGCGGATCTCAACACGAACGTTGGCCCATCACCTGCAATGGAATATGGGCTGTATGATACGACCAGCGGCTAACACGGGAAGTGGCGTCATTTTCCACAAATCTCATTTCGTTCACCCCAACTCAAATAAAAGTGAAGTACAATTAGGGATTTGTCTTGCATTTCCATCGCCTCAGAATAAATTAACTTCGATAAACTGAGAGAGAATGAGTGAGGCAGCTGGAAGATGAGGATGAAAATAGAGATCAGAAGACTCGACGGAGCAATCGTCTCCGTGCTCTAAGAGAAATCGGAGAATGTCCCAATTAGTATTTCAAGAAGACATCACAATTTTCGAAAATAATAATTTCCTTGCCTCGCAACACCGTTCCCTGGCAGCGTTCCCCGGCAGCGCGAGGCAAAGATGTTTTCTGGGAATGTGTGCCGTGTCCTCTCCCGGGCTTTTACGACTCCCTGGTAATAGTTATAATTATGCATTGACCCGTTCGATTTCCAGGCTTCTATCCGCGATGTGCTTGTATGCAAACCCGGCTTTTATCCGCGACTTTACGGTATACATGACGTGTAGATCTACACGTAATAATAATTACATGTATATTGATGGGGACGGGGAGTGGCTGGTAGGTCTACAGTCCATGGCATGAGGAGTTCTTCTAGCTCTTCAGAGTCCTCCCAGATCCTCCTTACACAAGTTACAGCACACAGAATCAAGAGTTCAATCATACTATTAGTATTACAGTGGGCGGAGTGTCTAGAACGGAATCGGAGAGGATATTGAAGCGTAAACGGAAGGAGGGAGGAGACTCGGAGAGTGATTGGAAGACTACCGCCGGCGATTCTAGCAGCATTAGAGAGGTTTCGACCCCCGTGATTTGTGCTCTTACGTGAACGTCAATTTTTTGCGTCGACGCGAGCTCAGAAAGAGCTTTCGTCTCACGTTGCTTGTGAAGCACGTCGTGTCGCTGACGACAGGAGCGAAAACTGGGAGCGAAAACTTCAAAAAGTGAAAAAAGTGATTTTTGGTGAGGCCAGTCGCACAAATATTATTTATAGCTAGTTTAGGCAAAATCGACAAATCGAGTCAATAATCCCAACCTGATAGCAAGGCTAAATTTGCAAAAACTCGCGTTCACGTCGAACGTGAGTTGAGCTCAGCTCACGTCATGAACGGGAGTTTCGACGCCAAAATTTGCCACACCGCGTACCGACGTGAAATTTCACGGTGTAGTGCAGAACAACGTGAAGCGAAACCTCTTTCACGACGCCAAGAATCGCCTGCTTGAAGTAGAGGCATCATGGCCGCCATCATGACCGCTGCATTATATTTATGACCCTAATTCAAGGCGCTCCATGCTCCTCCGGAGATCTGAAATGTCGGCAACAGTCATATCATGAGCTGAGATCATTTCCTTGTGGGTCATGGCGGGCGGCGGGAAGTTTGGAAGAGTTTTCTGTTCAAATAATAATTACCCGCCTTTAAACTTTTGTGCTCTTTTACACAACAGGCTTTTGCAAGACTCGACCTCCACGGCGCGCGCGCGGTGCATGCACGATCTCCTTATTGGCGTCTCGCCATCGTGGAATAAAAGAATAAAGAATCCTCCAGGCTCCACTGCCTCCAGAGTCCAGACTCCATGTGCAGTCCAGGCGCTATAGTCAGTATAGATACTAGTACTAGTACTACTAGTACTAGTAGTAGCTGGGCTCCAGCCTCAGGATGACGTCATGTCACGCGTCATGTTAAAAATATTTTTCTGTTTGTGACATCATAATCACACCCACTGTACTGACCCAGACATGCATGACAAGACAGTGCAGACTGCAGAGTGTGCATGCAGTATCACTGCACACAGCGCGATGACTGTAAATCTACCAGAATAATAATTCTCACACCTGTGCAAAGTGCAAACGAGAGCTTGATAGAAATAAAAGAACTGAATGAGAATGGAAGAAATAAGCACTTGACTGCTGTGATTGTCCAGTATGCTCCTTGTTGCTTCAGACGTGGTTTGGCTTTGGTTTTAGCAGTGCAACCCATTCGCAACGCAATGTTTTATGTTAGTGGCACACCAGGAACTGTTTTCTATTGCTAAAGGCCCTATCAGAGTAGGTGGATTCAATAGATTTGACGATCAGTAGTTTTGGTCAATCATGAGTGTTGGTGGAGGTGCCACACACAGTAGAATGGCCTCTCAGGAAATCGAGACAGAGAGTGTAGACCACGAGGAGTTTGTGCCAGTATCCGTTACTGTGGATGAATTCGACGCTCACAAGAAACTACTGCGTAGCTTAAGAGAAGCAGCTGCAGAGAATGCTGAGCACTTCTGCAGACGTCCCAACCTGCATCAGTCCAACGAAAAGTTTTACGCACTGTTCATGAATATTGTTACCTCTGCTGAGTCAACAGAGTTGCTGTGTAAACCGGTGATTGAACGTGTGGCTGAGTTTGATTTTGACAGCTGTGTGCATGCCAATGGATTTAGAAGTCTGCTGCACATGGTGGACTCAGTTGTCAAAGCACTGATTCTACAGTCTAAATCCTGTAAAGATAACCGCTCAAAGACGTTCTTCTCCTCGAGCACCACTTTTGACCATTTGTCGTCACTATCAAAGGCTCTGAAAGGCCTGTCGCGCATTGTTCTTCTGGCGCACGAGCTCATGTTGCATTTAGAAGGTGGTGAGCTGTTTCCCAAGGACGAGACAATCTCGCATTCACTATTGGAGCAGTCACAGCAAATACCCAGGGAGTGTTTCTATGGGAAATGTCTAGGAGTACATGTAAGTAGTTAGTTGTACCTTAGTACAGTTGCGCTCACTGAAATCCGACCCAAAGTGCAAAGCTGGCGCCCTGGACCAGTACGGATTACATCGTTGTGGGCGTACATGTGTACGTCCAGCCGCATTCATTCCACTGCCAGGGCGCCAGGGGCCGTTCCAGTTGAGGGCACCAGCTTTGCACATTGGGTCGGATTTCAGTGAGCGCAACTGTATCTAGACTACCAGTAGCAGTAGGTTGGATGAGTGTAGTGTTGGCATCGCTGCTTTTAACCACTGACTTTCTCTGGCTATGACGGTCTTCTTCAGACTGCAGTCCTCCTATCCTCACACTATGCTTAAAATATCTTGACTGTACACGCTTGTATTTCTTGGTACAGTACTTCTCTCTCTCTCTTTCTCTCTCTCTCTCTCTCTCTCTCTCTCTCTCTCTCTCTCTCTCTCTCTCTCTCTCTCTCTCTCTCTCTCTCTCTCTCTCTCTCTCTCTCTCTGTCTCTCTCTCTCTTTTTCTCTTTTTTTTGGTATGGTTATTTACCAGAAATACATTAGTTTGTACATTGTACAAAGCATGATGAACTTGTGGGCATGAATTCTTATCTTTAGTTATTTGAGGTTGCAGTGGGAGCATAACCCTGCATAGACTCTAGCCGACACTGGACACTACACCATGGCATGCTGTTTTGAGCGACTGCAAACTAAACTGACATCATAGAGTACGTGCGTTCTGGTATGGTGTGCTGCATTCTCATGAAATCACCTTGTGTATTATTTATCCTTTCTCTGCAGTATGTTCCGTCCATAAAGCCTGTTGTTCAAAGCATAGCCTTTGCGATGGCATCGTTTGGCGAGGGCTTCCTGCGCCATCAAAGCAATTGCCAAGACATGACCGGCTTCTCCAACATGGTGCGTGTGGCTATGTCCTCGATGTGGCATGGCACTGGGTTTGTGCTGAACCACTCGCGGCGCGCCTCGCAGATCGTGTCGCTGACACAGAGTCGTGATATTCACTTTACCAAGTCGTTCTGGTCTCTGGCTGAAGTCAGCGCATTACAGGTAATATTCACGTGTACACTTGTACTCATGCTTATGTACAGTACAGTAGTCGAGAAAAGTCTAGCATTAGCTTGCGTGCATTCCGGTAGGAACTGTCAGCCCTCACTTAACTGCACACGGAAGTATCCGGATGGGCGTGAGAACCGGACTACCCAAAAGCGCATAACACTGTACTCCAAGGTGTTTACTGTAAGTCTGCTGCAACTGGCTGCCACCGGCACCGGTTGGAGAGGCAACCGGTTAAACGAGAAGTGGACAAGCGGGAACCGACTGTATTCTTCAGAACGCGTAAAAACTCCATTGCAGCGGGCTCTTTCCGTTTAAAACACATCTATCCTAAACACTCTACTTCACTTTAGGCTCTCAGCTTTATCCAATACCATAGGTGATTGGGATGGATGTTGAATATGCTAGAAAGCCTAGAATTGATTCATGCAATCTTCAGAGATTGCTTTGTCTTTGTAGTTATAGTTGTGATGCTGAAATGCAGGTCATTCTGACTCCCCTCATTGTGTGTGTGTGCATATGTGATGTCTGTACCCATGCGTATATGTTTGTTTGTGTAGCACATGGCGGAACTTGTCATTCCCAGCATGGCTGTTGCGCAGCAGATCACACTGCCCATCGACATAGTCTATCTGCCCTGCTGTGCGTCGGAACACGGTGAGACAACGTGCAAAGGCAGCTTTGCGCATCTGATAGACCCGTCACAGGCACAAAGGCAGCATGGTGCTGATGAAAATGCTACGCCACCGTGTGAGATCATGGAAGAGGAAATGGAGTCGTTGCTAGTTTCTGCCGATGTGGCGGCGGCTCTTTCCTGCGCCGTGTCCAACGGGGAAGCCGGTATAGGCATTGAGACCGGCCTGGGATGTGCATCGTCGTCACCTAGCAGCCAGAGGGAAGAATCGGTGAATGAAGAACTTCAATACGATGAGAACTACGAGGTGATTGAGGACGACACAGGTTCGACTCAATGCGACGGTGTTGCTTCACCACCTCACTATGAGGATTTATATGGAAGCGCTCCTACAGAGCCGGTGGCAGCTTGTACTGAGCAACCCTCTCCGGGCCTAACAGATTCAGAAGAGACTACCAGCCTATCACCAGCCTGTGCTAGCAGTAGTTTGGAGAGCAATGGGCAGCATAGTGTAGCTGTGAGCAGCAGCGGAGCCCCAGCAACAGCACCGGCACAGTCAGAACCTGCGGAAGTGAACTCCGGTGATGCAACTGAGGTTCAAGATCAGCCTTGCTCCACATCTGGTGATACAACTCCTGCAACTGCAGTTCAAGATCAGCCTTGCTCCGTATCTGGTGATACAACTCCTGCAGCGGCGGTTCATGATCACCCTTGCACTGTGCCGGGTGATGTGAATACTAGTGCTACTCCCACCACTACTGGTATGCCAGCACAGAGCCTTGATCAAAGAGAAACTGTGACAACGGGAGAAGCCACAGCGGCCGAATCCACCACCGTGCCATCAGTGTCCGAGTGTCTAACTTGCATGGTTGCCATCTCTCCACCTCTCATGCACTCGTCTCAACCAGCTAGTGTTAACATTCACCTTATCAGTGCAGTATACCGCGAGGGACAGGTATGTATAATTCCAGGAACACTCATACATGTGCATGTATTGGCTTTTAAAGCGCGCCCCTTTGGCATGTGACATGTGTGTGTGTGTGGGGAGGGGGATTTAGCGAGACCGGCTGCAGTTTTCAGCCATCGGGACTATAATAATCTCACTCCCGGTCGGTCTAAGAGCACAGCGGTGGTGTGGAGAGTAAGATGACTACTAGTACAGTGTGTGTGTATGGTAATCGGTCAATCTTTCTCATCTTCCTCACTACATCCCGCACTGTGATGCATGAAAGCAAGAAACCTTGGTGGGAACTTGACCCAGTACTAGTTTCTGTACTTGTAAGAATCCGGGAAAATGGAACGCTTCCTTACACTAACGTTTGCCTTGTAACAGTGTTCACTGCGGTCTTTTTAGTTTTTACACACTAGATGCGGGCGGGCTGTGGGAGCTATACGGGAAGCAACAGTACACTTTTGTCGGGAGACATAACTATTGACCTACTTGTGTCTGTTGTGATTTATCTACTGGTGTGCTGCAGAAGGTTCGCTCGTCGTCTCTCTCGTTCAAACGTAACAGCAAGGAGCCTGCTCCAAGTGCCCGCGGTCTGGTCATCCACTGCCATGGAGGTGGATTTGTAGCTACAACAACGAAATCACATCAGGTATGTAACTGTTATAGTATAGTCGAGGCACTGCAACAGCACTACAGCATTACAGTTGTTGCTGATGTCTGCAATTGTCTTGCTGCAGTGTGTATGTGAATGCTTCCTTTTACATATGTACAAAAGGTCCCCACTACAGGAAATAACACACTGTTCTTGTTTGTTTTGGACCATCAACTTGCAAACCCTCTCATTCTATCTGTGTGTGTGCGTGTGTGTGTGTGCGTGCGTGCGTGTGTGCGTGTATGTGTGTGTGTGTGTGTGTGTGTGTGTGTGTGTGTGTGTGTGTGTGTGTGTGTGTGTGTGTGTGTGTGTGTGTGTGTGTGTGTGTTTGTATTGCATGACTTTACAGTCTTACCTGCGGCAGTGGTCTATTGATCTAGATGTGCCAGTGGTATCAATCGACTACAGCTTAGCACCGGAGCATCCTTTTCCGCGTGCCCTCTGTGATATCTTATTTGCGTATGCATGGATAGTGGAAAACTGCAAGCTACTGGGTACAACAGGCGAGAAAATCATCATCACAGGCGATTCCGCTGGAGGTAAGATGTGACAGTTTCACGATTGTTTCGCTTCTTTCCACCCTTTCTGCTGGACATTTACTGATTTGTGCTCTTCTTCTTTTTCTTCTTCCATGTGTGGAACTCTTACTTTGGCCTTCATAGGAGGTAGTCTCTCCAATCTACAATGTTCACTACACGTGCAGCATGCCAGCAGGTCTCTATCACAAAGTCACTACACTGTCAGCTAGTCTTCTCGAGTTCACTGCATGAGCAGCTTGTCTACTACAAAAGTTACTCGAGATGGGTTTTATCCACCAATTTTTTGGTGCACAATATATTCCTCATACAGGTGGAATCCTGATAATTCGAATATATTAATTCGAACATACCGCTTAATTAGAAGTTTTCCCAGGACCGATTTCTATCAATACGATTCTCACATTGAAATCAACCCGGGGCGAAATTTCAACCCGGGTCAAGCGCAATGCGTCATGTAAACGCGCCATTCATTTTGTGTACATGGCGGGTTGGAATCTGACCCGGGTCGAACTCAACCCGGGTTGAAACGCCTCATGTAAACACAGCCTTAGAAGTTTTTTCCTGGCATTTTGAGGTTCGAATTATCAGGATTTCACCTGTACTAGTATTTCTTCTTTTTCGTTGTCCTCAGGTAATCTGGCAGTTGCCATGACGCTAGCAGCAATCGAGCTTGGTATACAGAAGCCGGACGCCATTATGGCTGCGTATACTCCGTTCCTTGTGGAATTGAGCATATCCCCGTCACGTCTGCTGAGCGTATTTGACCCACTCTTACCGCAGGGAGTCCTGTTGGCGTGTCTCGATGCCTACGCCCGCTCTGACGATGAGACATTGTGAGTTGATGTTCAGGGAATTGTGCTGCTCATGCGTAGGATCTTTTCTTGTTGCTGACTGACAATGTGCCTGCTGAAATGGTGAGAAATATGATGACTAGCTGACACAGAGAATGTTGTTGATTTGTGCGTTGATCTGCACATCCTTGTGTGATCAACTGTTGCAGCAACATTCTGTGCGTGTGTCTGTGTGTTCATTTGAATATTGTGTTACCGCAGCACATCATCAGATTCCTCTGCTCAACAAAGCCAACGCCCTAATGGCTTAGTGATTGACGAGGAAAGTACTACTGTTTCCTTCAGTTCCTCATCATCATCCCTGTCGCCGTCATCGTCAACAACCTTCTCATCATCTTCCTTCTTGTCCAGCTCGTTTGGCTGGAATGCTGGCGGTGGCTTGTCAGTGCAGTGGTCAAAGCTGAAAGCCTCATTATCTAGTGAGGCAGGTTCTGGCGCAGCAGTGGCTGGAACTGGTAGCGAAGAACCCGGATCAGATACTGACGTGCCATCAGCATGTGAACCCAGGCAATCTGCTAGTGTTGGAACTGAATCTACTGATAGTTCAGAAACTAGCCTGACCAACTCCGAGTTTGTGGAGGTGTCCTTCTCCGATGCTAACACTGCTGGAAAAAGGATCTCTTCTCAGCGTTGTGGCAAGCTAGAAAATCTGTTCAGGACACAGCCAAATACATACCTATCTCCCCTCCGTGCCAGTGACGAGCTCCTCAAGCAACTGCCTCATGTAGATTTAGTGGTGAGTCTCATTGCATTGAAATTGATTATATTGTCGAATTCATGCTTAGGAGCAGATTATGTTTCCCTCTTGATCGAGCACAAAGCATGACCAAGAGGCAAGTGGTCTTTGCAGCCAGGGGGAAGAGTGGGGCTTTCACATTCCACTGGTTTAGTGCAGTATGCAACATGTCACTAAAAGCGCCATTTCGTTCTTATAAAAGCATGGATAACCGCAATTGGCCCATATGTTGTAGTCTTTTGGACGCTGAGTCGACTGGTTTTGGTCCGAAAAGGCTGCAATGCAGCGTTCGGCCCTTATTCCCAATCGAACACGGTTGAGTAAGCGGTCCCGTGCTCGTGCGTACACCAGTCGCCAGGTCACCGTGCCCGCAGACTACAACTTTCACATCAACGTTCAGCTCAAAGGTTCAAAGGTTCAACTCGAGTGACAGGAAAGCACCCAAACAGGCTGTAAGTTGTAGCCTACGGGCACGGTCCGTAGGCACGGTGACCAGGTGACTGGGGTACGCATGAGCACGTGACCGCTTACTCAACCGTGTTCGATTGGGAATAAAGGAGGAACGCTGCATCGCAGCCTTTTCGGACCAAAACCAGCTGACTCAGCGTCCAAAAGACTACAGCATATGGGCCAATCGTGGTCATCCTTGCTTTAAAGAACGATAGGGCACAGTCGTCCAGTTTCAGTGGAAGTGGCGATAAAGGAATAAAGGGAGCGTCTCAGCTTCCTCGGACCAAGACCATTCGACTCAGCACCCCGAGGACTACAACTGGTGAAAATTTGATTTTAGGGTATACTTCCCCTTTAAAGAACAACTGGCGGTGTTTCAGTCATCGTCTGTGTTTGTGTGTGTCTCTCTGTTGTCGCATGCAGGCGTGTGCTCTAGACCCGCTTCTTGATGACTCGATTGCCTTTGCCCGGCGCCTGGCCAAGCTCAATGTGTCGTCACAGCTGCACGTGGCCGACTCATTGCCGCATGGCTTTCTCAACCTTGCGTTTGTCAGCAAGGAGGCTAGGCGTGCGTACGACATGTGCACACAGTGCATGCGCAATGCTCTGGCCACTGAAGAAGCAACATAATCTCCACGGTTGCTGGTAGTAACAGAAAGTTTTTTTTTTAATTTTGGAAACTTCGATATCAATCAAATCCGCCCATTGTTCTTTTTACACCAGTAATACCCTTTTAAAAAGCAGTCCACTAGTTCTAGTGCACACGATAGACAGTGTGTGGCCCTCAGGGCAGGTGGCCACCAAACTTTTATACCAGCAGGAAAGTACAAGCGTATCCATCACATTATTACTTCAAATAAAAAAAGTATTATATTTACCATACTACTAGTTGCTTCATAATCTGATCACAGTGTGGCTGCAGTTGCATCGCTGTACTTCCAACAACTGCTCGTAAACCGCTAGGCTGCATTGGTACACAGTCTCTGGTGTTTACTCCGCTGTTATTTCTACTATTGTTGCTATCACGTGCTGGTTCGTCATTTTATCCACATTTAGGAGGTAATATATCGGAGACTATCACCCCCACCCCACCCCCGCGCGCGCGCGCGCGCGCTGTGCTTTGCTGAGGTGGCAATAGTGCTACATTACTGTCTTTGTTATCCTTTCCTATTCGTGGGCAGTTTTAAATATTTTCAGGCTGATTTATTCGTCTCTTTTCGAAATGGTTTCTGTATTATCCAAGGTCTACTCATTTAGCTGAATCATCCATTTTCTCTACTTTAGGGTGCATCTGTACTGGCAAATGCCATTTTCTTCATTTTTTGTAATAAGTTTTTAAACATAGATTGCACGTGGAAAGAAATGTGCAGTTACACACACACACACACACACACACACACACACACACACACACACACACACAACAACAACAACAACAACAACATACCACAGACACACACGCGCGCGCAAACACACACGCACACACAATACTACTGTACAGGCAGAACATTTTGTCGGTCAATAATTTCGTCCAACTCCAAAGCAAGGGAGTTTGTCCTGTTGTAAATTTCATCCATGGATCATAAAAAGAGTGTATTGAAAAGCTCGACAAATCGACATTAGTCCGGCATTTAATTTAGGGTGCGTTTGGTTGGTACGATCTAGAACAGGATCGAACAGCTGGTGCACATGGAGCAGCCTCATGCCAACCAAACGGTACTCCAGAAACAGAGCATTTTTTGTGAAAAATATGCCGAACTTGGTGCATTCTTCAAAATGTGTATGGGTCACCATGGTCACTGTGTACGGTACGACGAGTCCAACCCAAAAGCGTATGCACGTGATCATTTGGGACCAAAATCGATGTTCCCGCCAGGTTTCACTGTGAAAAAGTGAAACTGCTCGGTCTGCTCCGGCCTCAAGACTGGAGCAAGCAGAACATGTTCTGGCCGACCCAGAACAGGTGCAGTCCCAACCAAACGTGCTGTTCTGGTGAATCCTGTTCTAGTTCGTACCAACCAAACGCGCCCTTAGTCCAAAAGCTCCTTGGCCGAAAAAGACGAAATTAAATTCCAGACAAATATTTCTGCTTTTACAGTACCAAATCGCCCGATTTATCGGACACTGTAGGAAACTAACCCTCCTTCCGAAACCGATCCGAAAAAGAGAACAGGAGCGGCCTTTTAGACGTTACCAGAGAACCCAAAGACTGTGCTGTAACAGTATGTACTGGTATGTACTTGAAGTACATGCGTATCAGTTCAGTTGCTGACACTCCCTTTACCTTGGGACACGAGGAAAATGGACCATTTATCGGGCATCTGATCCGGGAAGTCATTTTGGCAGCACTGCAGGCAAACATGCAAACTGTCCATCACATGCATGTGTGTACTGCATGTACTGCCATGTATGTCAGTACTTCAGTATCAACATTGCACCACAATCACATCCGACAGACCCCGACGCAGGTACACTGAACATTGTATGTAGGATGACTCATGTATTTACTGCATTTTGTGCGCATTTACCACAATCATCGTGCATTGATAGGCACATTGCAGGAAGCAGGATTGTTAGGATGCTCAGATGCTCACATACGCATTTAAAATATCCATATCAGCGCATACATGGCAGTGTTAGGTTTGTTATGTAATCATTCAATGCAAAGCTGTGCATGGGTAGTCGGATACAATGTGCTGTATGTACTGCTGGCCTGTGATATATTGCTTGCCTGGCATAATGCGGATACATGCACACTCTCGAGCTAGTTAGGAACAGATTATCTTCTGAACTACTGCTCACACACACACACACACACACACACACACACACACGCGCGCGGCACACACACAAACACACACACACTCTCTCTCTCCCCTCCCCTCTATCTCTCTCCACTGGTCTCTAGGCTACTGTAACACTCATCAAATTCTTACTAGTCTGATATGTTCAGCCTTCCAGTTTACCCGCAGCCTCTCTCTTCATGCTCTCCATTCGAAATTGGATCTCTTCATGCAGTGCCGAACCTGCCACTGCAATGTGTGACATGAATTCTGCCTTGCTCCACTGGCAAAGTTCTACTCCGGTCACATTGAAAGAGGTCAGTCCAAGGATCTTCCTGTCCACAGTGTCGAACTGCTGAAGAAGGTGATGAAACTGGAGCCATTGTGCAACATCTTGCTCGCTCCACTTGGCAACATCTACAGGGCATATTCAAAGATGGCAACAACGTACACACACACACACACACACACACACACACACACACACACACACACACACACACACACACACACACACACAGTAAAATCCAATACATTGTGAAATTGCACCACGCCGAGCAAAAGCATTTAGAGTAGCTTCGGCAATGAGGCCATAGCTAGCGTTATCACGTTGCTCTTGCTTGACGAGAAAAAATATACTCCAAACCCGTCTCATGATTGATTCAGTTCGTGAAACTCAGAGTTACAAAACAGCAACTGTTCGTTATTCTGTCTGTGTACTCCAAAACAAACTGATCTGAGCGATTCCTAACAGGCTACTCATAAATCAGCCCAAGCACACCTTGCCACATTGGGGCCATGACTGGGACACCGAGATAGAAACTCACTAAGAGGAGTTGATTGGGGGAGGTGCCCGCATGGACTCGCTAACCCCCCGCACACACACGCATGCACCACATGCTCGGCAAGCACTTACCCAGTGGTAGAGCGCTCTCAGGTTGATCTGACGGGGACTCAGCTACGGATGGCATTGCGCAAGTGGTCACTCGGCCACGGACCGAGCCACCGGTATCAGCATGACCTGCCGGTGTCCATGCCTTGGTGACATCAGTGAGATCGCCATGATCTGTGCCTGTTTCACGCACACGAGCCACGAGTGAAGGACTGGCAGTGTGTACCCCCACAGGCAAAACTCTGCTGCGCGCTATGCTGCATGGCCAGCCACCGGTGGCATTGGCCAATGGAGATGGAGGAGTGGTAAGACATCGGCTGGCAGCTCCATGACCATCCTGATGTCTGTACGGCTGGAATCTGGAGCTGCCTTTGTTCTCCTGGGTAGGTGATGACTTGACCTTTTGCTTCTTACCCTTCGCCTTCTTTGCTTTCTCCTCCTTAGGAGACGGAGACCATAGGTCTGGCACAGCCAAGAAATTCTCGGAATCGGGCTTGCAGATGATGCAGTCACACTCGTCATGTTTGTTCACCTGTTGCATTCCGCTTGGGGCAGCAGCAGCAGCAGCTGCAGTACCGGAGAGTGAAACAAGGGTTTCTGCTACGCTCCACAGGTCATCATACTGCTGGTCACTGGTATTAGGGGCAGGAAGTGCCAGTGTCATCTCCGTCTCTTGAGCAGCACTGCGTTGAGATGGTGCATTGGCAGTGTGGACTCCAAGCGGCATGGGCGTTGGAATGGTTGATTGCTGGGGTGTGATAGCTTGCAGCGTGCGATTGAGAAGAGTTGTTGGCCTGCTGGTGATGTTGGTGACCAGAGGAGATGGGCCAGTATGACTACGGCATGGCACCCTGACAGGACTAGTAACGTGTTGGACTGGAGCAGTGCAGTGCATGCCGCCATGGCTCAACGCAGGAGGAGTACCTGCACTCAGTGATAATGATGGCAGTGAGACCGGGCCATTGCTTACCTGTGACTCCGACGCAAACACACTAGGTTGACTGGTGAGGCCAGGGCTTCCATTACTACTGGCTAGGAAAGAGGTATCACAGGTAGTGCCGCCGCGGCCATCCATTGACGATAAGTTGAGCATAGCGCCCAAGCCAATGTCAGTGAAGCCGCAACATCCAATGCTTGAGGTATAGGATGCGGGCGAGAACAGTCTAAACTGATCCAAATCAGTCATGTCGGAACATGCTGTTGTGGCAGTGGCAATATTGGCAGAAGGTACAGCATCACTTCTGGCTGTCGAGTCGTTGAATGAGTTAAGAAGATTGCCATTAGGGAGAGTCCTGTCCTGGTTGGCCATTGGTGGAGCTGCAGGTAGGGTAATGTTTGATGCAGACAATGGCTTGAAGAAGACATCAGAGAAGCCAGTCAGTCCTCTGCTCAGCTCCCCTGTCTGAGTTCTGGCAGCATTGATCTGCATCGGTGGTGTTGGCATACTGTCCAGTGTGGGAGAGTTCCAACTTACAGCAGTGTCCAGAGGAGATGATATCAGTGATTCCAGACTGCTGCTGCTGTGTTGCTGGTCAGAAGCAGTGAGCATATTCGTGACACCCATCACTTGTTCCTCAGCAGAGCGCAGATCGACAGACTGAGAGAGCGGGTCAGAAAGCAAATCGCTGTTTGTCAAGAACAATTCAGAAACCTGGTAGTCTTTGGGCTTCCTCGTCTGAAGTGCAAATATGCGCTCCGCAGCAGGAAAAATTGGCTGCCGGTGATGCTGCTGCTCCAGGTATAATGGTGGTGCAGCCGGTGATGCAAGGTGGAGAGCGTTGCTGCTCCCAATGTATTGGCTTTCGTGCTGGTTGGGCGAGTCTTGCTCAAATATCAGCTCACCGTCAAGTGCTTGGCCAGCATAGTGATGCTGTGCAGGAAAGTCTATGCTCTCAAGAAGATCATGCAGTTCCAGTACTTGCCGCTGGTTGCCCTGCTCCTGTGGCAGAAAAGTGCTGCTAGCTCCAGAAAGCAATAACCTGCCTTGTGAATCCAGTGGGCCCGTCCACCTGTATACAATAGCACACACAGCAGACCAGAGAGCAGACAGTGAATGACAAGCCACCCAAGATTTCAGAGTTTTAGGTCTTGGCCTTCTCTAGTGCTGACTGCATTTCAACATGAAAGTCTCTCTATGTGTTATCCCCTATTAGAAGTACACATATGCTTGAAGGACATAAATGTGCAGTTGCAGGTGCACTTTCAGCACACAACTGTGTGCACGCACAGGCACAGCGGTAGCTGGCAGGCATGCTGCACAGTGGTGGGCACAGGTAGTGTTCTATTTCACTGTGACCACTGACTGTCCATGATGTGTATATGCAATTAGAAGCAAGGCCAAAGTGGAACAGGAAACTAACTGCCACTTCCCTATGGAACCACGCAGGGTCTAAAGTCCAGCAGCTACTCGGTGCACAAGACATCCTCCATCACCTCATTCAACGTAGATGCACAGAACCAAGAATGTCCAAAGAAGCACAGTGCAAGAGTTCCCAGATAAATGTGGATGCTTTGCAGAGCCATTTGCCTAGACTGGATTGGAGTTAGCCTATTGCAGGTTATGCAGAAAGAACTGGCTTGTTTGGAACCATTGCAAAGGCTGCAGGTCTCATGTACTAACGTGTAGACAAAGATCACTAGGTATACTTCAAGCACATGTATACAGTAGAGTGTAGTTCTTGAGGAAGATGGGGATGGCATTACTGCCAGTACTGGTGCTGAATAATCATGATGATAGACCTCTCCTTTTCTACCGTCTACAGTCCCAGCCCCTATACCAAGTAACCATCAGGTTTCTGAGAATATCCCATGCATCAACATGGCGGTGCCAGGAACACATGATCACCCGCTCAACCTGCGACTATTGGCACTCAGTTTACAGTTGAGATGAGAGGGAGTGTCCACCAAACACATGCACACTCTGCTGAGCGGCCGCACAATCGTACATCTTATTCGCACACCCGCTCCACTTGCACTCGACTATAGAATATTGTGAGGGTAGGAAGAGGAAATTAATTCCGTGAGAGTTTCCCCACTCATCAGAGTCTGATGTATATCTGCTTTATGACCAAGACCTGAATAGTTCAAGGTCTTATGGGACGGAATATCTCATATCCGTAGCATACTATGCACTCTACAGCATTTGGAACCTGCTCAAAATGGCTGCTCCACAATGTGTGACACACTTCAGAAGATATAGTATGCATTCAAATGGAATTGATAATATAATTATATAATAACACCACGAAACCCAACAATAACATTGTTCCCATCCGAGGATCTCACTACAACGTGAACCCATTTTCTTTTCATAAAAGGGCTACACTTGGATAAGAAGGCTTGCCACCAGTAGTTCAATGTAATTGACTGTAAGTACATGTATATACCTTTGATACAGTTGTTGACCACACTTCTGTTTGTATAATCCATGCCTGATAAGCCATGTGACTATGACAAGCTGGACTCGACTGGACATTCCAGGTACTGAATGCGGGCTGGTGATCTCTGGCATGATCAAATCACTACTCGCACCTACGGTCATACAATGTACCACACTACTTGAAGTAGTACATGCACATGTAGGTAATGTTGCATTATAAAATAATGCATTCACGCCGGTTTGATAGTTATGCAGCACAGCTCCGACAGTGGCAAGGTGTCGAGGATGCGCAAAGGAAAGTGTACCGATCCGATTAAGGTTGAAAACATGAGCATTATCCTTCATCATGTGTCCACCACCTACATGTACAACATGTACATTGTAAGTCCTTGTCACCTAGGTGTATACTACGCCAAAAACAGCATACTGGTAAGACATGGAATCCAACTCAGGGGCGTAGGAGGGGTTTTGGAAGTGGTACAACCGAAGATCGGCGCGGCCAAAGGCCGTTTTGGAGGGGGGTCGGGGAGACCTCCCCCGGGAAAATTTTGTAAAAAAGACACAAAATCCTGCGTTCTGGGAACTTCTGGCACAGTTTATAAAGTCATAATTTCACGGTCAGAAGAGACGTGCATGGACATGCACAGATACATGGCAGATCTTCGAGTACGAACTCGTAGATCTACGAGTCTAGAAAAAGGTCAAAGTCTGATGCGCATATGCGCATACATGTATGCGTCGATGGATCCTGATTTTTTATTATGGTTTTGCACGTTCCGGATGGACCACACTTTTCGAAAAATGGTACGGCCATGGTCGTACCAGGTGCTACGCCCCTGCAACTGGCTCATGAAGAAGGCCTAGCTGTGCTCCAAAGGCACGGCTGAGTTCCCATGCATGTACAGTGTACATGTGGGTCGAGTGCTTATGTGACGGGTCATGGGTGGGGGGGGGGGGCATTCTTCTATTCAGGAGTCCGAGTTTCATTTTCCAGCACTGTCTCGGAATGTACTAGTGTAGATAACGTACCTTAGTCTACCCTACACTAGGCTACAGCCTAAGCACCTAAGCACCTAAGCACCTAAGGTAGAGGCACCACAGTGACCTTTCTTTTCAGTCCCGCTATCTGTTTACACTGATCATGCAGCAGGGAGAGATAGTTTAGGAGCACGACCCTGGACCAGCACGATAACCATGATAACAAGACTCCGAAAGATAGATGAGCACTAGTTTTGTCACAAACATGCTACTTGTACTAACGTTTAGTCAGTGGTGACATGTTGTACCTCATCATCTCTGCCTAAACTAGCATGCTAAAGACGTATTCATAGGCTCACCAGTTTTGTCACAAAAATGTTACTTTACTCAGTACTCAGTAGTGACATGTTATTCCTCATCATTCCTGTCTAAACCATACTAAAGTATCCACAGCGTAGCACATCTACGGGGTACAATCCAGTAGTTCGACGTATTCTTTCCAAAGCCGAAGCAGAGACTGATGGTGATCTGCAGTTTTGTAACACATTACCTAGAATTTCATTCCGCTTGTTGAAGTTGCCACGTGCCTTTCCAACTCTCCAACTCAAAGCCGTTGCAGAACTTTCTTTCTTTCTTCTTCTCCGCAGTGCTTCGTAACAATGTGCAGTGCGGTGCACTAAGCACCTTCTGGGGTGCGTGGTGACGAAGAAACTCGATACACACCAAAAAGGTAGTCAATGATAAGCGCAAAGATTTGAGCTTCCAACTAACGCTACTCCGAAACCAAGTCGCTTGAAAACTGCAACCTTTCATCCACGCTACTGAATTTTATCCTTTTGCACCAAGGCAGATAGGTAGGCAGGCCGGTGTGATGACCCTCAATCATGCATAGCCATGGTGAAATGTAGTGTGTTGATGTGCACTAGTTTGTGCATGAACCAACACACTCATGCTCAGCAGCAACTTGAGCAAGGTCGTGGTATGAACCCGTAGATCTACCGACCGTGCGCCCGCAGTCTCGGTACCATCCGTGAATGCCGTCCATGCTTTGCAGGCTCTCTCGTCTGTGAGGAAATCTGAACTGCAGAGTGCAGAGTGCAGGTGTGAACTACCACATTGGCTGGAGATCGAGGACACGCATTGCACCACCATTGCGCAGCAATCCCCGTTGCAGATCTACTAGTGTTCTCCACTGCTCCGATAATGACTGTAGACTCTACCTTGTATCTCTTCACTCTGGATTCAGAACGACTGCATGGCCAGGATCTAGGGGAGGTTGTGCGAAAAAGCGGAGATCATAAAGCAGGCTTGCTCTTTGTGGCCTGGCCACAATCTTAACCCGCTTCTCGCCTGCAGCGATATACAGTCAGTGGAATTGTACCTACTGCCTACTGGACTTCGACGCTCTCGGACTGATGAGACATGTTTTGTTAGTTCAACGATATTATTGGCGAAGAGAGAGAGAGAGAGAGAGCGAGAGTATGCTCAACGAAAGGTAGTTCACTAATCACTCTCTGGGAGCGTCTATTTCCGATCCCAGTTCTTTCCAGAATTGGTAACACACCTCTTGCGGTGCACGGTTCCTTCAACTCGTCACATTCTTGCCCCAGATTTAGAATGAACACTCGCGACTCGCGTGTATGTGTGCGTTGGTGGCTAAAAATGATCAAGAAATCTAATACAGTACCTGTCAGAATCGCACGCGCAGTTCCCGGGGAATGCTTCTCTGGTCACAGAAAAGCCGACGTGGTCGCACCACGAGACGGGTTTTTACCCATCAGTCAACGACAGTTTCGTGCCTTATTAGTGCTGCATCAGCGATCTCCTCACCAAGTATTTCCCTCAAACTGATCAGAAGTACGGGCGCGATAACGTGCAGAACATCGTTTCTCTACATCGATACATACTGTACCCAGTTTTACCTCACGACGAGAGTGCTAATGAGTTTTACATAAGTAATTATTTATTTGAAGTACAATGCATAATGATGTTCAGTGAGCCTTGTCAATACGATTGTCATTGTCAGCACTTACACGATGGAAGAAACCGCGCTTTCTTAGGCAAGGGGGCTGTCCTTAGCCATTGGCGGATACTGCCGGCAGAGAATTTGGCAGACTTTGGTGCTTGTTCTGGTATGTTTCGTGCAAGTTCGGTATGTGGATAAAGAAATAGAACCGAAATCAAGGAAGTGCTTGCCATATGGGTTGTATGGTTCTACTGCCAATTTTTCGAGCATTACCCGCTAAGGGCTAAGTGTCCTATGCCGAGAACGGCGAGTCGTAACGGCTTTCTATCCAGGTCCAGGATGATTAATTTTATCCCAGCTGCAATCTCCATGTAAACACGGTACCGGTATTTTCATTGAAGAAACCAATACTGATGGCTCGACCGTTTCCCTACAGTCATATTCACTTGTTCCTTTCGATGGGATTCACTGGCTTGTGTCAAGTCGACCTTGGACGTACAGTATTCTGCTCAACATATTTACTCACATACAATGTACATTGTACAATCATAATTATACCAAACATACATGAAACATACAACAAACTCTCCTCCTCCATTGTTGTATTATTCAACAACAGCCGAATGATAAATGAAACATACCAGATAATTACCAAATCCCGCCGATTTTCTGTCGGTATTACACGAAGGGTGTGTGGCAAGTCCTTCACTGAGGTTTTTATACTTACCACCCTCACCCCCCCCCCCCCCTTCTCTCTCTCTCTCTCTCTCTCTCTCTCTCTCTCTCTCTCTCTCTCTCTCTCTCTCTCTCTCTCTCTCTCTTTCTCTCTACTTTCCAGGTTCTTCGGTCGCACTCAACGTGTCTGTCTGGGGTCGCGGACTAGCTCTATATCAGCTTGCACGAGTGGTGTCCCCCAAGGTTCGGTGCTGGGTCCCATTCTGTTCAGTCTTTACATCCGCGAGGTCCCCGCTGTAGTTGGCCAGTCCGAGTCAGTTCGGACGACATTGCGCTCGCGTGCAGCCGGCGAACAGCACAGGAGGTATCCGATGTCTTATCTGCTTCGGTTTCAATCCTTGCAGACTGGCTGAAAGATCGAGGCCTGATCCTCAATGCTGGCAAGAGCCAAGTACATGTAGTGCCAATTCCTGCCGGCCGTCAGCACACAGCTGATCTACAGGTCGTCTGCCATGGCACTTCACTGCCTAGTGTGCTAAGTGCTCGTTATCTTGGCGCCACAATCGATTCCGTCATGTCCTGGCACGCCCACATTGCCAAATGTTCTGCACGCGTGTCGCAGAAGATCGGAGCACTCTGGCGAATGCGCCGCTGCCTGAATCATCAGTCACGCATGACCTACGTCGCTGATCATGTCTGACCTGCTGTATGCCTCAAACGCGTACTCTAGCTCACTGCAAAGAAGGTACCTCGACCGTCTACAGGTCCTGCAGAACAGGTCAGTGGGGCTCGTGCTGTCTTTGGCCGCCCTCCGTGGTCGTCTGCCCGCGACCTGCTGGAGCGCATAGCAGTGTTCCGTGTGGCAGAAGCCTTCAATCAGAAGCTAGCATACCTGGTGTGGCGCTGTCGTTATGCACTGGCAAGTCCAGAGTTGCAAGCCCTGCTAACCCCCGCTGCACCCGGCCCTACTCGGCTCCAATCTGCATGGGCCTGTGCGTGCCAGTTTCCCATTCGGTTGCGGGGCGGGAGCGCTTTGCTTGGAAGGGTGCTGTATTATGGAATGCCCTCCCCAGCGACATCCGTGCCATCCATCACGCTCGGCAGTTTCGCACGCAGGTAATCCCACACCTGTGCCCTGTAGATGCTGAAGACAAGCGAAATCTTCTGTTTTTTTCTGTTCTCTTTCTGTTGTACCCGATCTCCCTCTGATATACCGCTGACTCTACGCTGAAGATCTAAGCATTTTAATTATCATTCTCATTATAATTTTCCTATTCGCTTTCATGTTATTGGGTTCTATGCCCGTTTGAATTTGCGAATCAAAATAAATACAAACAAACAACAAACTTCCCTTTGTTCCTCCATCTATTTGTATTCCGCTCTTTGCCTTCGGCGATTATTGAGCCCTCTATGGACGGTGGATGAACTGCATACATGTATGTTCCTCTATCGCATGGAATCACGCACTACACCGCATGCAGCGTACATGTATCTGCCCTGAAATACAACATTATACATTACACATGTACTTATACATGTACATGCTCAATGAGCCTCAATCTGCAGACAGAACAGTTTCGTCCTTTGTGGATTCCTCAGCGCAGCACAGAAAAAATGAGGCGGACCTGATAGCAATGAAAAATAAATGATTATTGTGTACATGTACAGTGTATAATGTGCTCGTGCAGTGATTTATCAATTATTGACACTCAGTACATGTGTAGTACATGTACTGTCCTTTCCAACTTTCATATAATGTCACGTACATGTACATAGTATTAGACATGTATAAACCTTGTTTTGTTGAAACATAATTATTGTTAGTTGACAGCATTGTAGCAAGGTGGAGGACCACCGTCTTCGGAAACAGTGACCTTTCTACAACCATCAACGGTTGGTAAAGTCCGATCTTGCGACCATCTGAACCGTATGGGGGTTAGAACCGGTTCTGATTCTCTGTATTCTAGGGAGTTGTCTTAGACGTCTTGTTGTTGCACCGTCAGTCGTGTATTCTTTGTTCGCTCCTACATGCAGATGTCTTCTTGATACTCAGTCCTCATAAACTCCAAGTAGTAGCTCTTGTTCTTTCTTTCTCTCTTTTATACTCTTCCTTCTTTCTTTCTTTTTCCTACTTCTGCCCAACAGGTACTGTCACCTTCTCACGACAGTGTCATGGTGGTGACAGTACCTGTTGTCAGCTGACGAGCTGGGAGAGGGACGCCATGGGCAGAAGGAAGTTGGAAAAAGAAAGAAAAAAGGGTATATTAAACAGAGAAGAAAGAAGAACAATTCAGAACAAAAGCTACTAAGTTTATGAGGATCAAGAAGACATCCAGGAGCGAACAGAGAATACACATCTGACGATACTGCAACGAGAAGTCTAAGACAACTCCCTAGAGTAAAAGGGTCAGAACCGGGTCTAACACCCATACGGTTCAGATGGTCGCAAGACCGGGGTTATACCAACCGTGTGGATGGTTGTAGAAAGGTCACTGTTTCCGAACACGGTGGTCCTCCACCTTGTTACATACTGTCACCCAACAACATGTACATGTACATGTATGTACAATGTACATACATGTACATGTACATTTTCGCTTGGAAGACTAGCACGAGACGGTTGCTCACTAGTTACTTACCTAGGTTCTCGGATTCGTAAGAGCTTTGTTTGTTTCGTTTGTTTGTTTTGTTTGTTTGTGTTTATCGAACTTGGCACATTAACCTGGAACTGGGCCCATTACCATTAGGCGAATATGGAAGGAAGAGAAAAGAAGGAAAGGAAAGGTGGGAAGGGATAAGAACCACAAAGTTGAAGAGCTCTGGAGAAGACCTGGTTTATCCGAGCACTATGAATTGCTAGCACATGATAAGCCGCTGCATTGGTGTCGGACCCAAGCCGCGAAAGGTCACTACTGATAATATACCAGATACTCAGTACATGTAAACACGTTACGGCAGTACCGGTACTTACTTCTCGTCCCCGTTTGAGGACATATTTCGCGTGTCGACAGGGGACCTGATGCTATTCACCACACAGATTCATGCACAGTGTCCTGTCCGCAGATCGATGGCCGATATCCGGGTCTGTCAGAAGCGACGTAGATCCACACATTAACAGAGTGGAACCGCCGGAGAGAGCCCCCGGTACCCGGGTCAAGCCTGAGACTTGATATGAGAACCGGGATATTCTGGGCTGCAGAGTTTTGATACCGACACCCATGCAGTAGACACCACACAGGATAACCAGGTAACAGATCAGCGTGACACAGAATACTATGATACCTGGTCACCAGCACTTAGCGTACAGTCGCAGTGCTCAACTGAAGTCTGAAAAGAAGTTACTAGTAATACAAAACCATCACATCTTTGTCACGGGTGTGTCTCACGACATGCTGTAGGACCTGACTCAATCGTTCTGATACCGGAATGGTGGGTATGAAGTAGTACTACCAACAGACACACACGCACAGAAGAACTCTACTCGAACCCCTGAGAAGGACATGAAGTGACCGCCATATCATCTAAGCTACACTAAGCCGCTCTAGCGAATTCCTGGAAATTTATCGCAGTCTAGCGTGCCATACACAAGGGTAACGTTTCCTTGATCTGTGGTGGTTGTGACGTTCATGGTTCTTCCAGCTTTCGTTAACACGTGGGATGAGACAAAGCAGTCAAGGGCTTTCTGTTGTTGTTCAAGCCTTACCAATGTTTCCCCTTTTCCCCAGCAGATGAGGGCTAATTAATTTATTTGATCAACCACAGGCAAGTCGTACACGTCTACGAGTACATCATCTCGCCAAAGAGAATCTTCATTTACATGTACCTCACAGCAGCTTATGGGCAGCAGGGCTGACTTCGTGGCTTGACCCAACGATCCCAGCAACGTCACTATCACAGCACCAGTACAGTGTAGTGTACAATGTAATACATGTCATGTACTGGCTGGCATTGTGTTACTCTTTGCCACTGGCATTGGTCTCCACTAGTAAGTAAATAAATAGCATCACAAATCTCTGACATGTTGAGAGTGACGTTATAAGATGTAAATGATTATGTACATGCACTCTGTGTGTCGGTGTTGAACGACATCACGATATCCATTCGTCAAGTACATCGTGACTTCACGTGTTTAGCTTTTAGTTTAGAAGTAAACGTTTTTTGTTTATGTGCCATCCATCATTCCATGGCTGTAGTAGTGCCCGGTGGCGGTGGGGATGCACTGCTTGCTTGAGGGCAGCTAAGACTAGTAATAGTACAGGGAGTTTATACACTAGAGCGAGGCGGTGGAACTGGAAGCAAGCTGCATCTCGCACATGTGCACAGCTGCTCTGCTCTGCTCTGCACTACATCACGTACAAGTACATGACTGTACAAAATTAATAACGTTAGTACTACATAGCCATTGCCCGGAATTTCTAATGACCGTGTGCACCGGATGTTGGAGACCACATCTGTGCAGTGGATGTCATGCATAGTGTACGCTGTAGATTCGACGTTCTACACCCGCACAGTCCCCAGTCACCAGTCACCAGTGCATGTACCACGTACATGACTGTATAAACTCTAGCATCATTTAAAATTTCTCAATGCATGTCCATGCCAGTACAGGTTAGGTGGTACTTACCCGCATCTCCCACTACCATTACCACCACTACCACTACTACCACTACCACTACCACCACTACCACTACTAGTACTAGTACCAAGAGTAGATAACAAGAGTGTGCAACTCCGGATCTCTCCTGCACAATCTGCAGATACCCCCACCCACGGCGGAATTTTTTGTTGACGTCACCTTTTTCAGAAGAACGCGCATTTTGTTGCAGAGCAGTGTGAGAGCACGTGCTGGGCACCGACTTTGTAGTGCAAATGCGGCCAAGTGCACGAGGGAAACTTTCCAAAAGACTTATAATTATAGTCATAGCGCGTGCGTCGTCGAAAAGATTACGTCAACAAAAAATTCCGCCGTGGGCCAACCCATCCGCGAGTTGCACACTCTTGTTTATCTACTCTTGCTAGTACTAGTGCACTGATGATGTGTGAAGTGTTCAACTCATGCCTTGCACATGCATGGCTTGAATTCGAAGTAAGTGTAAGAAAGTAAGTGTAAGAAAGTGAAGAAAGAAAAAAATGTGGTCCAAATGCATACGGATGACGTAGACTGAAAAGCCGCCAGACGCTGAAAATCATTATAATAATTGAAGCGAGACTGCTACGTAACAACATTACTACATGTACATATTTGTACATGTACATGCTCAGAATGTGGAGACCACTTGCATAATGCTCGTAAATCATTATACATGTACATGTACATGTACATGTACATGACGTAATGTACATTGTAGTTATTTCCCACTATGTAAGGGCTGACCACTGACCAGGCAGGCACAGTGCATGGGTTGGTCAAAGACCATGATTGAGGTTCGAGAGGTACGTGGTTCAAGTCCTGCCTGGGAGCGGTTTTTCCAGCCGTGCTGCTACCCACAGTCAACTAATACTTGGAACTTGTGGCCAGGCACAAGGGGTACGTGGATGCGGCTAATGGGGTTTCTCGGCACTTGTACTAGTGGTTGTGAGACTTATCCACTCACCCCCACCGTTAGGCGCTGCATCTGCAGCTAGGGTTTAACGGGTGTTAGCGGCCGTCGTGAGTTCCCTTCGGGAACGGACACGATAATTTGCTTTTTTTCTTCTTCTTTTTTAAGGCCTGAGTGGATGATAATGCACTAGCAATGCACTAGCATTAAGAATACCCTAAACGAGTACTTTAAAAACTCAGCTGCTAGCTGTTTCCACCTTGTCAGGTCTATGTCAGGTCTCCTCAGCCAAGGTCTAACTGCGTGAAACACACCGTGAGCTTTGCACGCACGCCGGCAACTTTGACACTAACTTACTAGAAAGGTATGCCCCCACATGAGCGCGACCCAAAACAGTGCGGTTGACTTCAGCAACGCCACCCCCCCCCCCCCCACACACACACACACACAAGCCCCATCCCCATAATGGGGCGTGCAAGTGATGAGACGAGCTACGGTGACACAGTGTCGCATTAGGTCGCGCTGTACTGGGGGGGGGGGGGGGGGGGGGGGTGCTATTATGAACACGCAGCGTATAACTATAAAGTAGTTGCGCTGTGTTGGGCGCAAATCACTAGACAGAGTGCTCAACCAAGCCGGGGCGAGGGAGAGAGCGAGAGAGAGGGCGAGGGCGCTTAGAGTCACTGGTCTTGCTTTGGTACTCCATCCACCATGCATGCCGGTTTCTGCATTGTCGTACTCTGTTCATATGCAACGCATCATAACTAAACTTGTGAAGTACAGTTGAACATCGATTATCCGACCACCTCTGGGCAGACAACTGTCAGGCGGTGTTCAGATAAGGCAAATGTTCTGGATAAGAAAAAAACTGTCACTCACACACTTTCAGTGGTTATTACTAGCCGCACGACCTTTTTACTTTTTACTTTTCAAAATTTTCGTATTTTTTGAATGGCTCACTACATGCACAGTGCGTACTCTACGGCACGTGCGCCCAAAAAAACTGTTACGGATAATCGAATGGTCGGATAGTCGATGTGCGGATAATCGATGTTCAACTGTACAGTGTGATGGAGGAGGCAGAAGAGCATTTCCTCATGCATAAAAGAGAAGAGAGAGAGGAACATCCCGTTAGACATGCAGACAGAAGGACATGCAGATGGACTGGGTTGGAGGTGGACAATGGGAGTCCATGAGATGCTAGAATAATTCTAGCATCTCATTGATTGAGGAAGAGCGGAATTCAAATGTTCTGAGGATGGCGTAACAGGAGTATGTACACCGGCTGCAGGGAGACTTAGCTGGCATAATTATGGAGGACGTCTGGCTGGGAGGCATATGAGATAGTCAGTTTTTTTTCAAAGCACACAATCCTACTGATGATGTGGGGTAACAGTAATGGGACAGAAGACTAGGGCAAACAGACCGTGAAAAGGGGTAGGACATGCAAAAGCAAGGTGTAGGTTAGGCGAGTTCAGCTAGTCCGACCAGAGGTCTTGGAGTCAGCACTGGATGCGCGCGCACCAGGAAAGGGTGAGGGCGGCCAAGCCAGTACAGGCGGCGTGATGCGCATGCATAGAAGATTCGCCGCACCATCGCTGCCCTCTACCTCCTGTATAAAGCCCTCTGCGATAATTCTCCCTCTGTTCTCTCGACAATGGCTCCACCCCGACACACCCGCCAGGCTGTACGACTATCCACCGCGCATCCCCATCAGTTACAGAATGTTCTTCCTGCCAGTTCCCGGAACAATGTGAGCCGAGCCTTTCCCCACTCCGTTATCCCCATTTGGAACCAGCTGCCTGCCTCTATCATTCCCCACCCATTTCACCCAAAGAACATCCAGAAGTTCAAGCCAGCAGCTTATCACCATCTCCTCACAACAAACTGGCACTGGGCCACTCATAGCGTACGCGAGTAAGAGGGTACAGTCAGTGTCCTACCCTGCTTGGACCTAACCTCTCCTCACAGACAGTCTCCTCTTGAATTATTAATTAAAAGTCTAACAGTGTTCATGTCAATACTCAACTCATTCTTTTGCTCACTGAGCAATACAATCTTTTCATTTTCTTTCTTCTGTTTTCTTTTTCAACTTAATCCTCCGTACCCGATTTCCCTTTGGTGCGTCCATGGAGCTATGAAGCCGAGACCACTGGCCCCACCACCACACTCCATTATTCACCCCAGTGTCTGGAGATATGTGGATTTTGTAGGAAAAAAAAGAAAGAAAGAAACATTCCACGAAAAGTGACTGTACCCGGCCGGGTCGAGACCTGGGATATGGGAGTCACGAGTCCTGTGCATGGTCTGTTCGTGATGTACATAATGACATTGTATACTTGAATGGCTGTCTGTATTCCCCGCGGCACAAGTCAGAAGTATTTCACGAGGGGAATGATCTATCATTCAAAATTTTGGCGCCCGTACCTTCGAGCTGTGGCACACGACGTTTGCTTGACTAGCTGTCACAGTGTCAGTGTCAATGTCACGGTGATGAGAGCAAAGGTATGATGCCTACTGGAGTAAGAATACATGCTTTGGACATGGCCTGTCTGCCGTCCTCCGGAGAGTACAATCGTCAATCCCCCCGCTACACAACACCATAGCTGGCATAGGGAAGCTGCGAAGTCAGGCTGCGGCTCACTGGCCAGTGGCCAGAACTCGATCGCATCCGAACGACTATGCCTAGCCTATGATAATGAGCTCATATACGCGTACCGAGTAAAGGACCGTCGAAGGTGGAGGTGTGTTGGAGAGAGGGTTTCTGCCTGGACCCGAAAAAGAGTTTGATTCTGCCACGAAGTAATAGGTCCATCAATAACAGCGCGTAGCTAGCTGATTCGAATTTCCTTTCTGCCCGCTCAAGTGTCATTGTTTCCTCATTCAAAATTTCCGTCGACGCACGTCGTGTTACTAGCTAATCTGGCATACAGATGGTGTTCTGCTGGCCATGTTTGTTTGAGAAAACTTACTTCCTAGCGGTCCGCACATGTCATTCGGGATAAATATGGCATTGGAATATGTTTGCCTGCTTGGATAGCTGCCGCCGGTTAGCAACGCACAGAGCGAGCCTGATCTCAGGAGTCCACTACCGGGCATTTCAGGAGAATGACCACGGTGAGACGATACGCCCTGCTGGTGATGCTGGTGTTCACCAGCTGCGGCTGCCAGTTACCTCAGTGCTGTGGCGTTCATGTGGAGACTTCAGCGCGGCAGCATGGCAGTGCATCTGGAGCTATCCGGTCACAGCCAGAGGTAAAGACGATGTGTTTCATGGGCTCAAACGACCCGATGAACTCGTGGGACCCGATATCAGCGCTTGCGGAAACACCCAGTATGCTTTCCAAACGCGACTACGATGGTGTGGCTGTTGTGTCTAGTCTGATGACATCCGTTAGCCTAGAACTGCAGTCAGGTATAGAGTCTGTAATGGCTGTAGCAGCTACCTGGGACTACGAGCAGCTGTGGCCAAGAATAAAGTCCAGTTCTACCTACGTCTATCACACGAACCTCTCATCTTGGTACCGCGTGCTCAGTGCTGAGCCTAGCCCGCCTCGATACGGTTTTTCACTTGTGGCATCCAATGATCACAGGTTTGTAGTGCTACATGGTGGCTTCACAAATGATCCAAAGTATTTCACGGATGACACCAGCATTCTCAACGACACGTGGAGATTTGACATTGCCACAGCAGGCTGGCACAAGCCTAATATATCCGACACCCCTGGCGGCGATGTGAAACGTAGAGCGGCGCATTCAGCAGTCATACTGCGCGATCCCGAAACCGACATAGCGATGATGATGGTATTCGGCGGCTTCACGACCTCCAACCAGGAGACAAATGACCTGCTGACATTGAACTTGGAGTATGGAGTTTGGGATGAAGTGGAGCATGACAGTTCATCACTCTGGCCTAGTCCACGCTACATGCACTCAGCCGCCACTACAATCAACAACACTATGCTCATATTCGGAGCTAAGTATGATGAGGTGCTCGTCAAGCATGACCTGTGGGAGTTCTCTCTAGAAACGAAACAGTGGCGTGAGCTGCCAGAGCTTAACTACACCATAATTGAGTGGTATGGATGCAGTAGCAATCTCTTTGCTCAGAACTTCTCGCCAAACGTAGCATACTATTACCGAAGCCTCGATACGCTATTTGTGTTCCCGTTCAAAGGCGGTCGAATTTGGCTGGGAGACATGCCACGTGCGCTGTTTGAGTACGATGATCCACTATGCACATGCTACTTCAACAGGTCGGATCCCGACCAGGAGTGGAAGTGTGCAAAGATGGCCATGCCGGACAAGATGGATGACTTCTTCTGGGTGGCGGGCACCAGCGGAGCGTTTGGTATTTACCACTTTGGATTTTCCTACGGTGTGGTGTCTCCGACAGAGTGGGTGTTTAACTTTTCAGAGGCCGCACACGCGCCTGGTGTGTGGCAAGCATCACTTCGCCAGTACCCTTCCACTTCCTTCTCAGTTCCACACCATCACATTCTGTCCACGGCCGACTATTTCCCTGCCACGAACACCGTGTTTCTGTTTGGTGGCCTGAAGCTGATTGACACAGGGGCTGTGTGGCAAGAGCAGGGCCCGTATGACTTAGACATGGCTGAAAATGACCTCTGGCTATACAGTACTACCGAGGATACTTGGTCTCGACTACAACTCAACAACACACCACCAGAGCGCTATGCGCACAGCTCGACTGTGGCGCATGGCCGCGCGCTTGTCATTTTCAGCGGATTTCACCGGTTTGAGATGTCACTGCAAGATATACTGTGGTGCTTTGATATGTTGACATTGAAATGGGCATTAGGTCCCGCTGTAGCACGGTCCGTTCACGATAGCTTGTGGAGAGGGCACGCTATCACCGTGTTTCTGCCAGCAACAAACGAGTTGATCGTGCATGGAGGCTTCTCGCCATCCAATGAGTTCCTCAACTCCCCGTACAATGACACTTGGGCATTCAAGTTTGCATCTAACGACCTCAGTGACGTTGTTGGGTGCAGGGGCAATTGGCAACAGTTGAACTGCCCCAATGCACCACAGCTGCTTGGACACACGGCAGTGGTGTATGGTGATGATGTGATTGTGTTTGGGGGAGCACAGTTTGATGGCTTTGAGTCTGGCTTCAACTTGGCACCGCAGAATCGAACATGGAGGCTGCACAGGGCGCTCGGCGATTGTCATTGGGAAGAAATCATCACAACACATGCTGCAGACTCTGCCAGCCAGTCCAATGTGCTACAGGCAAGACTATGGCATACCAGCGTAGTGTTTGGTGCACAGATGGTAGTAGCCGGTGGCTGTATCCCAGTGTTGACGTGCGCAGACTTAGCCTACCCTCTAGCCTGCTGCCACGATGCTCATATAATCATGACACATGTGTGGGTGCTGAATCTGGTCACATGGGAGTGGACCTATATCGTAATTAGATCTTCAGATCTCATGTACTCAGGTAAGACATGTACAGTAGACCTGCTATCAATAGTACAATGTTGATATCACATGCTTACTACTAAGGCCCAGTAAGGGGCTGTCCATAATTGTTGCCATTTATTGGAACTGTGCAAAGCATAGACTTTCGGAGTCTCCCCCCCCCCCCCCCAACCATTCACACATGCTAAATTGTAAAGTCATTATGACAAGCTTGTATCTTAAAATAGTTTTGCCCTATGAGAGAACATATCGCTGATAATATGGGGGCAAAGGATGAAACTTCGAGAAAGGTTCCAGATTGAACAGCTAGCGTTTCAAGTAACTCTGTTTGCCATCTGCAATGCCTATGTGTTTTCTTCCAGGTATGCACACTGCTGTGGCGACCGACCACCGCATGCTCATCTTTGATGGCCTGCGAGGCAGTATAACTGCCTCTCCCAATCGCATCTATCGCTACGATTTGCTGCGAAAAGATTATCAAGTCATGCTAGCCTCACCGGCAGGGAAGTCGTCAAACTCATTCTCCGATTTCAACTGGACCACATGTCCTGTAGACTCCTATGGGGACCAAGTTGGCTCCAAGACATGTTCGCCGTGCCCTGAAAGAACAAACACTGAACGGCCAGGCGCCACTTCCTTGGAGAGCTGCCGTTTCTGCTCCTCGGACACAGTGTGTTATGGACACGGTACCTGCGTTGTTGATGAGTACTTTCAGCCACACTGTGACTGCCAGCTTGGTTACCTATCAACAGACAATTGTCGTCTCCCGCTGGCCTTTCTCTACATGGGATCTGGCATTCTCTTCCTCATCTTGATGATAGTGTGTCTAGTGCTCTGTCGGATGTACAAGAAGAAGAACAAAGTGGAGGCGCTGGTGCAGCGGCGACTCATGAGATCGCAATCGCAAGTTGCCCAGCTGAATCTAGCGTGGCAGGTGAGATGGCACTTTGGGCGATGGGCCGGGGCATAGTACTGGAAGCTTACTAGTAACAGGAACTGACTAAGCATGTGATTCCCATTACAGTGGCATGTACCGGTGTGTGTGTGTGTGTGTGTGTGTGTGTGTGTGTGTGTGTGTGCCCGTGTGTGTATGTGTGTGCGTGTGTGTGTGTGTGTGTGTGTGTGTCGCTACATTAATCGGGGCTTTTTTTAACATCACTGCATTGTGTTTCTTGATTTTTCTATTAGATTGACTATGGAGAGCTGGGTATGGATAAGAGAGTTGATGGCGAAACTCCGGGTGCATTCGGTGAAGTATGGCTGGCAACGTACCGGGATATGCCAGTAGCAGTGAAGAAACTGAAGGCCGTGCAGATTGATCCCAGAAGTCGCCTGGATTTTGAACGAGAGGTGAGATGGAGTACCTATCTATTGTTACCCATACAGTGAATGCACGCAAGCGCCGCCATGTGCCATGGCAGCAATTCCTTCAGTTTCTAGCCATGTGCTTCTGCACACAATCTAGTATACACAAGTGTGCTGGGATACTGTCTTAGTTGAAGATAATTCACAGCATGTGTTGCGGTGGCATGCTCACACCAATATTTAGATCATTTTTGATTTACATTGGAGGACGGGTGGGGGGGGGGGGTTGCACTATCAGTATTATACAGAGCTCCCATCGTTGGAGCTGAAGTGTATCAATCTACTATTTACATGAATACTGTGCAACTCTGGCATATGCATAATGGTGGCACAATTTACATGTAGGACAGCTGTGTAGTTGATAAGTGGATCACCAAGAGTAAATAAGTTCCCAAGAGTGTGTAACTCTGCATGCCCTTTCTATCAGGTCCGCCGACAGCAACAACTCACATCACGTGGTGAAGTGTTCACGTTGCATGTTCCCAGCCCACTTTTAGCAAGCTGTGGAGTAGTAAAATACTATACTCACATGATTAGAGCCCACTCTTGAATAGTGCCCTATCTCGAATAGTGCCCCAGTCTCTAAGAGCCAGTGAAAAATGAAGCCCTCTCTTGAATAGTGCCCCCCCCCCCCCCCCGAGCTTGTAACCAAGCGCATGTGCAAGTTTGGTGTTCTTTTGCTAATGCTCTTGTCCATGTCATGGAACTGGTGGTTTCGGGCTCAAAATCGCAATCATTGGAAAAATAGTGCCCTCTCTTGAATACTGCCCTCTCGTGAATACTGCCCCATATGTGATGGACATTGAAAAAATAATGCCCCGGGGGCACTAATCGCGCGAGTACGCGGAACACCCTGACAGAAACCCACTCAGTTTCTGCGAGTCCTCAGCTGCCGGGACCGTGGCAGATACTCGGGGTGGGTGCTGGGGGGCTGCACGCACGTTCAGGGCCTTCATTGTGCACAGTGCAATATGTACTCGGACCATGTGATGCGAGTTGAGACCTCATATGCAGAGTGGCACACTCTTGGGAGCATATTTTACTCATGGTACTACGTTAGGCGCTGCATCTCTCGCTAGGGTTTACCGGGTGTCAGCGGTCGTCGCGAGTTCCCTTCGGGACCGGACACAATAATTTATTTCCTTTTTTTACAACATGTCCCATAAGTGAAGTTGACATGAACAACATGTGTCGGGCTGTGACAAGACCTTGTCCTCGTACAGTAACACTACTTAAAAAATTGAAAGGGAAATCTACACGTACAATGGATCATGTCTTGCTGCCATTTTGTTTACTGCTGCACAGGTTGCATTGATGAAGACTATCAGACATCCGAATATTGTCATGTTTCTTGGAGCAGGTCTGCACCAAAACCAGCCGTTCATTGTCGTCGAGTTCATGGCCAGAGGGCCGCTATCCTCCCTGATTCGCAATCTCTCCATACCGGTGAATCTCTCGCAAAAGGTTCGCTGGGCCCTTGACGTTGCCAAGGGAATGCACTACCTTCACAGCCTGATGCCTCCACGTATCCACAGAGACCTGAAAACATCCAATTTGCTATTGAGCGAGTGCTGGGTAGCCAAGGTAAGCTTCATTGCTGAGCGTTTGTGTACTTCTTGAATAGCTGCAGTATACCAGGGGCGCAGCACCCGCTACGACTGGTACAACCATGGTCGTACCACTTTTCGAAAAGTGTGGTCCGTCTGGTACGCGCAAAACCGTAATAAAAAAATTCGGCACCCATCAGATCTTTGACTGTTGTTTGAGTTTGACTCAGCTCGATTGGACACGGCTGTTAGGTGCACTTGGATCACGACAACTTAGTTTTCTGCACGTGAACCATAAAATCCTATGGCTAAAAATGAGTAAAAATGTGCCAAATATACCCAGAACACAGGATTTTGTGTCTTTTTTTACAAAAAATCCCAGGGGATGGCCCCGGACCCCTCCCCCCCCCCATTCATAGCCTGCTCTGTCCTTTGGTCGTACCACTCCCCAAGCCCCTCCTACGCGCCTGCATATTGTTTACTCCTTGGACAAATATAGGATAATGTGACTCTATGAACAGTTGTAGCGTATTTATGCTGCACATAGAGTGTTCGATTTGAATGCACATGCATGGGAGCCACTAAGCAACTATCTTTCGGTCGAGTTTCCTTCTCCACATGACCACCCGAATAACACGCAAAAGCACATGACTCATGAGCAGCGCATACATGTACATGACTGTACAGGCTGTGCTTTCAGATGCACTCACCCTGCTGGCCTGGCCACCCTGGCCACCCTGGCCGGACACATGATGGTTGCCGCTTGACCAATGATTCTTCACATCTGGCGGATCGAGTATGTTATTAGACGTGGGGTGGCCAACCCTCGTACTAAAGACTAAATGGGGCTGCACTATATTGATGTGTTTTCTTCTAGTGTTTTCGGTTTTAAATTGGTTGCCAGCTGTCTCCGAAGCTTAGCTTTATTGTAAGAACCTTCAAAGGCTCCCTCTGCTTTCAGGCTGCACATTCCTGGCCCGGAGCCAGCCCCAGAGGGGTGGTAACTGTTTCAGCACCGGGGTGGCTTCAGGGCTGATAATTCCCCCTCCACCAATTTCAGTATCATAGGAAGACGTCTCTGACAGTTATGAGTTAGCTCTGCGCATCATCATAGCTGGTTGTTTTAGCTGTACATCCTGCTAGCAACAGATATACAGCTAGCACGGGGCAAGGCTAGCACGGGGCAAGAAGAGCAGATAATGCGAGATACTCTACTGAGTCACAGTATACGAGGATAGCCAATTGGCATTTCCACAATGGTGATTGCACACTGGACATTCCATGAGCACTGACACTGGTAGAAACTGCATGGTACAGACATGGCCGTGCCCCCCCCCCCCCGTATCAGTGACGCGGACGCTGCATTCACATAAGTCAGACATACTATAGCAGAACAGTCTCAACGTAATTGGTTGTCTGGCTAAGGGAATTGTTTCTTTATGCCTTTTCTTTATTTTCTATTTTTCATTATGTAACTTACTTCAGCTCAGACTCTGTACTAGAGCTCAGGTGATTCTCTATATTCTCTGACCAGGTTTCCAACTCTTTCTCTGCCCCTATATCTGCACATGCTTGCCCAGGTTGCTGATTTCGGCACAGCGCGCCTTGTCAGTGATGTGTCGTCTCGATCGCCAGTTGCACCAATCGACGAGGAGGACGAGGACGGCATGCGAGAGGCATCACAATACGGCCTGTCCACTTCACCTCGCGGCGCTGCAAGCTTCGACTGTGAAAGCATCGGGCTACTGCACAGCACAAACTCTGCGCTGATGACAAGAAATGCTGGTACACTGCTGTGGTGCTCTCCAGAGATTCTTGCCGGCAAGCCGTATGGTGCGAGTACGGATGTTTACAGGTAAGCCAAGAGATGGGGCCTGTGTGACTTGTGTTTGATCTTGCTCTCGGTGTAGAATATTAGCCAGCAGGAGGAATGAAATATCCCGTGATGCTGAGACATGCATAAATGGATAGCCATTGTTGAAATTTCTACCCTGAACATTTAAAACCCAGGTCCGAAACATGTTCCTTTGCATGGCCAGAGCCTCGGAGCTGTTTGTAACAAAACTATAATACTCCACTATACGCCTATACTTTTAAGTGTTACGTTAAAATGTTCTCACTGAAGTAAAGAGGGATGTTGGACAATGAAAGGTGAAACCAGTGCCCATCCTGGCTATAACCAATACGACTGAGCAATGCTTGAGTTCGTTTCTGTCCCGTCTTGTTTTTGTACCTGCCGGTTTCTTCGGACAGCTTTGGCGTAATCCTCTGGGAGTTGTGCAGCAGGAAGGTGCCATTCTCTGAGTTTCCAGATTTCAAATGGATGTCAAAGATTAGTGATGCGGTGGAAGCAGGTCGCAGGCCCACCATACCCGAGGACTGCCAAGCAGACCTAAGTGAACTGATGCAGCAGTGTTGGCATCATGATCCGGAGCAGAGACCTACATTCAAGGACATTGTACGCACACTGGATGACCTGCAGGAAACAGTACCTTGAGCTGATGCGTATGTATGCAGGCTCGTGGAATATTTATATGGCTCAATTTTCTGAATCGTACTTCTATCAATACACCACTGAGTTACATTGTACATGTACGATTGATTTTTTTTCTGCATCCTGGTTACAATAACGGTGCTGAGCTGAAGCCAGTTCTCTCACTGTTACAGAGACGTGCACATTGAATTTATGTTGAAGGAATTCACGTACAGTAACACAGGAGTAAATACCGAGTGCAGCTATGCTGGTTGAGTTGGTGAAGTGGTATGACTTGGGGTCCCCCAATTGCCAGAATTATGGAACGGTACCTCCTCTGTCTGCTTCTCTGAGCTGCTGGTGACTGGTGTACAGTGCGTTGGTCCAGTCTTCACCCCCCCCCCCCCCCCAAATCAACCGTACTGTGGTCATGTACTACAAATGCTCCACATACAGGCAGGATATGAATTCCTTACACATGGGACACCACAGCCATGAGGTTCAAGCAGATGTCATGTACATGGACGTTGTGCTGTAGCTGCAGAACCCCTACAATGTACATGTATGTACTCTTGGTTCTAGCTGTCTAGCACTGATGACGTGACACAATGTGACCAAGCCGCAGTGAGGAAGATGTACACCTACTACGTATTATGGCACCCTGATCATGGTCTCTCCTCTCTGGTAGATGACAGCCCAGTTCCTCTCCAGCATCCCAGGTTATACTCTCCATCCCAGGTTATACTCTCCATCCCAGGTTATACTCTGCATCCCAGGTTATACTCTGCATCCCAGGTTATACTCTGCATCCCAGGTTATACTCTCCGGCATCCCAGGTTATACTCTGCATCCCAGGTTATACTCTCCGGCATCCCAGGTTATACTCTCCGGCATCCCAGGTTATACTAATGGAGTACTACAAGTAGTACAGTCAACTTTGCGAATAACGACCTTCGGCCGGGCATCGGAAAAATGTCCTTATTCCCCGAAGTCCCATTTGAATGTATGTGAACCCATATTTTTGTATAGTATGACACGCATATCAAAATGAAGCTCTTTTCATGCTCTATGCCAACGTGTACCCCATTTTCATATTACAATTGAAAGGAACTATTAAGTCGATATGGAAGGGAAATAGATTGGAAAAATTAGCCTTTTGCAGGTTTTGGAGCCATCTACAGGGACGTGTACATGACATGTATGATGATTACTGTACAATCATGTAGACCTACAACTACAGGGCATTGTAGTTGTGCTGATCACTCCAACATGTATTTAGAAGCAAAAAAATAAAAAGCACCCCCCCCCCCCCTTGGCTGCATCGTCTTGCATGTGGGCCTTTATCCATCGCCATGGATGGCATGGGTTCTGGTACTTCTGCATGACAGGTATTTGAAATAGCTGTCAAAAGCCCAGAAAGTCGTTATTCAATCAGTGAATATGACCTCGGGGCACTATAAGCATGTCGTTATTCAGATAGTCGTTGTATCCGAAGTTAAATGTATACAGTTAGATGGGACTTTGCTCTGGGCATGGAAATTCTGTCGTTATTCGCGAATTGTCGTTATATCCGCAGTCGTTATTAGCGAAGTTGACTGTACACTTCAATTGAGTATTCTATTTATTGCCGAATTTGGGTCACAGTGTCTTTTGCTTTGTTTCTTACTTTTATAAGTTTCACGAATATGGCTTTGTGAAAATACTCTTTCAAAAAGTACACAGTGTCCTCAAAATACTTCGTTTACACTGAAACTTCACTGCACTCCAAGTCCAAGCTGCAAGATAGGAATACCATCAGTGATATTCTAGATCTTGTCACCTACACTGTACATGTATGTTTACCTATTATTTTACGGAAATAGAGATACTCACTTTCCTCACACCCTAGGAGAGCTGTCCCATTGATACCTTGTTGCCACATGCAGGAATGTCACGCATCCCGCAAGCGGTGTACTCTTGCAGTCTTGGATACTAGTAATATTGAATGGTAACACTAACACTAACAGTAACACTCACGCAGACCTACTGTTTGGAGATCACCGCCTGCATTTCAAGCATTCCTCTATCTGGTCGCACAGCCTAGTGCATGCAGGCTGAAGTACACATGCATGCACTCATGAGTCATGAGTCATGCTGATGCATGCAGTGCATTCCACAATCCAAGAATTCCTAGTTTTTTCATGGCCAAACACCGAAAAGGTGTGACCCACGACAAGTATTAGTTAGTTCTGAGCAGGGACTCCCGGTCCCTGGTTCTGAGGCTAGAGCAGATGCTAGACGAGAGAGAGATAGATGAGAGTAGAGCCTCCACTGCTCCAGTGTCCAATGCAGGTGCCTACTTACAACACTGTACAAAACGCTTCTTCATGGAATGCACGTAGTACATGTAGATCTCCTGCCAGTAGCCTGTTTGTGTCCCAGAAACTATTATACTTTTTTTACGAGTGTTCAATCCAGAGCTTCAGGAGATCATGTTCTGGTGCCAGATGAGTAGAAAACATCAGACCAATGTACAATTACAGAACTCAGAATAACAAGGACAATCAAGGCTTGTTTGCTGCGACTTCAAGTTTCATGCTCTTGCAATCATCAGGCAACATGAAGATTTGGTGCCGACCATGCCAGTATTATACGTGTACATGTATGCCAGGAGAAAGTGGTATGAAAAGCTGTGAGAATGTGGAGGCTAGCGGTGTTATCTTAGGCAGGAGGCTGTGTGCAGAGTGTATGGTTGTTGAAGCCAGGGGCTAGCAGTGCAATGTTAGCGCAGAATGTGTGGCTGGTGTGCCTCCTGCCTAACATAACCATGATAACACCGCTAGCGGCCCCCACATTCTCACAGCTCAGTTTTCATACCACCTTCTCCTGGCATACATGTACATGTACATGATTGGATAATACTGGCATGGTCGGCACCAAATCTTCATGTTGCCTGATGATTGCAAGAGCATGAAACTCGAAGTAGCAGCAAACAAGCCTTGATTGTCCTTGTTGTTCTGTTCTGTATTACGCTCTGCCTCCGCGGTGTTGAGCACTGTCAGCAGTCTCAGCACACTGGGTACACCCTCCGGTACAATGTACAATTATGTATGTACATGTACATGTAGATCTACATTGTACATGTGACATCATTGTTTGTCGAGTTGTGAAAGATGTTCATAGAATGAGCAAGAACATCAAACCTACTTTCACAGGAGTAGCGGCAAGATTACATCAGTCATCAGTAAGCTATGGTACGAGGCAGTAACTAGTAAGGGAAACGTACCAGCATGCGGTAGTCAGTAACATCAGTAACACGTGTTGAACTAAAATTCATGTTCACCAGTTTGAGGGAGTTGGAAGGGAAAGTCTGAAGAAAAAACCGACTTCCACCACCTCAGTGGACTCGAACCAGGGACCCTCCCATATGATCAGCGATGCTCTACCACTAATTGCCATAGTGTAGTCGTCATCCCAGTAGCGAACATTCAACATTTTCTTCAGGCATATACAATCGGTCATGTACATGTAGCCTAGGTGAAACCATATACAGGAATGCATTATAACAAGAAGTCATCCTCGTTGAATGTCTGCCAAAACACCCACCGCTGATGGTATGCACGGGGCATAGCTTCCGAGTCGCTTACTTGTAGACTTATACTAGCTAATATAGGCGTGCGGAGTAACCGTGTTGTACACTGTACCACCGATACTAGCGATAGTGTAGTAATGAGAGTTCGTCACGCAGCCAGTGTATTTTTAGCATAGCAATAGTGCGAGGAGGTGCAGTACGGAGGAATGAGGGAATAATGGAATGAGCACTTTGTATTTTATGTTGTGGGCTGGGAAGAGGCCGGGAGCAGGGCTGAGATTCCAACCGGTCACCGAGGTTACAACAAACGCAATGGATCCAACAATGCAATCCGCCTTGTTGCGATGACCTGCAGAACATCTTTTTCCTGTCATTGACATTCTGATCACACAGGTATTGTGCACACAAAGACAATTCTGCTACTTTGAAATACAACAACCCATTACTATGCATGGGGCTATCGGCTTAGGCGTCGCCATGTCCCTGAGCTCAACCCAACTACATTGTACTGCGCATATCGGTATTCCTTCGCTGTGTCTGTGTGCAACATCACAAAATATGACGTCTTAAAACTATGGAGGAGTGGAGTACATATAAACCGAGTTTATGTACTCGAGTTATGTACTCTTGCTGGTTCGTTTCCGTGTCCATTGGCATAGTGACTATCACGTACTCAAGTCTCATGCGCGCATGCGGCCTTCATCCTTAGCGTTGTGATGCAGCACTGTCCAGCCACTCACTGCTATGCAGGCGCATTCTCCTAACCTGAACCTAACCTGTAATCAACCCGGGTTCCAGGGTGAAATGCCGATTTGCACCAATAGCCATGAGTCGGTCCTTTCAAAGGCGCAATCACCGACGCTGTCAATGTTCAGAGCCCGTCCTACGTCTTTCTCAACAAAGCAGATAACCCAGGGCTCGGAATGAGAACATCGCAATCCACCCGGAAGAGTTCACTGACACTGTACACGTACTGTTACAAAATGTAATGATGTCAATGTACTTTCTTCTCCTACGAAATGCACTGCCAGAAAAGTACAGCACAATGAAGGGACCAATGATGCCATCATGTCATGGCCTTGCACAGCACATACATGTACATTTCATGACATGATTGTACATGTAAGAAGCAGCTACCAACTCCAAGTGGAGCGGGTGGGACATATCGACATTATACATGTACATGTATGTAGATCTTCACGTAACAAGCACTGCCGGCCATAAGGTCATAAGGTCTCGGTATCACTGCTGGATACTAGTATGCGCACCATGTGAGCTGAATACAGAACCGTTCATACTATCTGCTGATGTTACTCAATCTTCAGACAGCTACAAGCTGGTTTGACCCTTTACCATGTACATGTACTGTAGCCTGTAGCCTTGGAGGTCTCCTCAGCTGAGCTCAGAGCTACTGCCAGTAGTAGGCACTTCAGTCACGTGACACGACCTGTCAAAAAGTGCTAACGCTGAATCGCGTACATGCGTGGCACCGCGGAAAGGCGCATGCATAGATCGATCTCTAGCTGCACGGAAGCTGCGCAGGGCCTTCTCGTGTGGCGCAGCGTGTAGCTGAGGCCCTCAGCTTTCGTTTGAGCCCACATACGTCATGATGCGGCAATTTTTTGAACTCACGTACAGTTCGAGTAAAATCGGCAAGGATTTTTCGGGCATTTCACTTGATTGCACGCATTTGCCATGTAGCTCATCGTCTTCAGCGTCGTATTTCCTTTCGGAATCAGTTGTCCTCGTTTGTCCAACACTTTGCGCATTGCTGCGCAAGAAGAAATAATGCGAGGTGTTATTGAAAGCGAGCCGCGACAGTAGTCCTTGTTCGTCGGAGCCCATGCGCATGGCTGCGCAAGAAGAAATATTGCCAGGTGTTATAATTATATTGGAGTCGCATCGGAGCAGTCGTCCTCTCCTGCAGGCGACGAGTAGGACAGTATATACTTCGGCGACTGGACCAAGAGAGCTGACATCAAAACGGCCTGCTTGGAACAAATCGTCAGCTGATCAGCAGGTGGCTTCCAGCGACCAAGAAAAGCATTGACGGTGATATTATACCAAGAATCCAGCACACACTCTATGCACAAAATCTCTCATGCTGGAGTTGCTGAAGTTTCAGTAGTCCCAAACATTTGCAAACGATGTTCTACATGTAATAGTTTGTCATTTCTTTCCGTCAAATACGCGGTAAAATTCTAGTTTGCTCAGTCTTCGGCTCATTGTTCTTCCGTATTCGTCACCACTTCAGTACTGTACATGTAGCAACAATGTGTTCTGGCGCTGAATTATTGTAGTTACTTTATCTTACCTCAAAGTCTCATCTTATGCTTTTCCAAAGGCTTCTCTGCACTGTTTTCATGCTGTTGCGATGGAGTTGCTATGGAGTTGCCATGGTGACCACACCCGATATCTTCGTCTGAGCTGCTGGACGGATGAAAAATGCGAAGTTTTTCCAAACCATGCTGTTTCTGCATTCATCTGGTTATTTTGACCTGCTTCCAGCGAGCCTGGTATTTTGCCACTATAGACACTGAAGCAAGTCCTACCAATTTCTGATATGCTGCTGGTGCCGTCGAAATACTGAAATTGCCGTTATTCAATTCTCCGACTTTGGATGGCTATATCTCTGTGCCAAGTTATTCTTTTTGCTTCAAATTTTCTGTGGAGTCTTCCTAAACCTATCTGAATCGGATACAAGAAAGAAATACGAGTATTTCTGGTTTTGAAAAAACCGCCTGAAGTGCCTACCAGTAGATCTACTGGCCGAACTGATCACAATGAAGTCTATTGTCAGCAATGAACGACAAAGCATTCAAAAGTTGTAAAACCGGTTCAAAGCCCCAAAGTCAAAGTGCTCAACACAGCGAGCTTCGCAAGTAAAGAGGGCAGATAACTAACTTACTTTGACGCAAAGCCAAAAAGAGTGCTCAACCTTACACGCCAAGGCGACGGAACATATTACTCATTTGCTCATGTTATGATGCAATGTACATGTAGATCTACACGATAATTACATGTATGTTACTTTCGCCTCTATCCAGGGCGTTGATCTCATCACTCCAAATAATCACACCCACACCATCACACTCACAGTGATGTTGTTATCCTAGAGTCCTACATGTACATGTACTGATGTACATTACTCAAGTACTTACTAGTAGTAGTCTGCTTAGTACCAGTGGAATCTCCTGTTAGACTTTGCCTATTCTGCACAGACTGTAGGATAATTATATGCAGCATGCTGATTATTAATTTAAACGCCCCCGGCTGTCCCAGCACAATGGTTCCAGGATAACCACAGTCGCAACCAGGCACATTACCCTGGCACTCCCCCACTCGACTCCGCAAGACAACCGGACACACTGCAGTCGCCTGTCTGTCGCTCATGCCACAGCGAATGCAGTGAAATACCCATGAGCACAACGCGCCCACGATGTTGTCGCCAGGAACTTTTTTTAAAGTTCCCACCTGACAACTTAGAGTTTTCTCTTTCGACCTACATGTACATGTACATTGTACAATACAATCATACATTTTCGATCTCTCCAAAAGACCAGGATTTGACGGAATAACGATAAATTTGAAAATGCCTACCACACCGGATTGATAACGATTCTACCACAGATGCTCCTCCACACCCAGTGTGTTTCCAGATATTATTTTCCACAGGACCCGGTGGTACAAATACAGGGTAGATCTACAGTATTCTACTTCGAACATGTACTGTACATGTACATTGTACATGATTGAATTATCCTACTTGCAACAAGCTCATTGCAGGATTTCAGCAGCTGGAGTGGATTAGATCTACAGTCTACATGACCGTACTAGTGAACGATAGGCATGGGCGGTTAATGCTAGTTATTTGCTGCGATAATGCTAAAGGCAATGCTCATAATATGAGGATCTAATGCCACTTACATGTTTAATGCTCACACTACTCTACATGTATAACTGATGATAGCAGTTTGAAAGTTGGAAAAGTCGATTTAAGAAGGCCGTCTTAAATCAAGGCCAGAGCGTAGAAGAAAAAAACTTAAACAGCAGTGAGCATGTTGTCTGAAACAATCCACTGAGAAGGTTGATTTGCAACATCAAGTCTCCGGACGAAGTCGGACGGGTTCAGATGCACGATTTTCGGAACTGGACCTACATTGTAGCCAGCTTCATGCATGATACCGTTGTCGACCGGCAATTATGCTTGTAATGCCAATTTTGCATGCGAAATGGTGTTACAATGCCAGCCTTATGCCACCTGGAAAAAAGGGACTATAATGCCAGCCATAATGCTAGCATTATGATACGAAACTCGCACAAAGAAGTGTAAAAAAAAAACAAGCTAAAAAAACAGAAAAATAATAAGGCACCCATTTTGATAGTCCATGGCCCACGCCTGGTAAAAAGAATAAACAGAGAAAAGAAAAGAATCATTACCCGCCCATGCCTAGTGAACGAAGTATTCATCTATTTTCATTTTGATGTCATCGTCGAGTTTCATCCCTTGTATCTTTGGTGTTCTTACTTCAAGTAATGTATTCAGCTACATCGGTACTTGTAACGGGATTGGGAGCACTGTGACCATACATACAACGCAAGTAAGCTGCGGTCGACTACATTCATCTGAATGCACTTCAAAAAATTATATCCAGTGAATTTAAGGTTGGGAAGGATCATATCCTTTGGAAAGGAGAAACGTCTCCACTATTCCTGCGACCACCCCAACACTCGATAGTTCATGTCCTCATTTAGAAATCCGTGCATGGCTTGTGCACAGGGATTAGCTGCGTGGTGGGACAGTCCACGTGAGAATAGTGATACCCCGCTGTGATACACAATCAGGAGAGGGATACATTTGTGCGACGCATCTAAATGTGGAGTGCTGCCACCGCTCCCCTGGCCAGACTATTATAGTCATCAACGTAGTCGTGTTCTGTCTTGTGTGCACATGGCCCAGGGCAGGGGAAACAGACTCAGTGCACAAGCTCTCCGTCACGTTGAACGGGTTTGAAGGAGTTTCAGCAGTACAATCACGTACCTGGCACCACAGAACGGGTATCAATAATACCAAGAGTACATACATGTACATGTAAGATCCCCATAATACTCTTGATCATACCACTAGATCCTGGGAGCACAGCGTTGGACGTCTATAGTTTGTTTTGTTTTTGATTTATTTTAGTTCGCTGCCTCAACAGTACAATGTGCAACTTCAAAGAGGGTCGAACAGGAAACAAAATAACTGAGGGTCATCAGAAAGGGAGTGAGGAAGAAGAAGAAGAAAAAAGGCGGAGCATTTCGTCCAAGCCCACTCACTGCAAGAAACGTGGCTTATGATAAACTAGCTGATAAACTAGCTGGCAAGTTATGAACGCAGGTAACTGTTACAGTCATCGGGAAACTCAAACATTGAATAGATTATAGCATAAAAACATTGTTGAACAGAAGTGGCCAGAAAACAGACAATTCGTTGGAATCGTTTAGGACATGCGAAAGGTGAGCGGCAAAATCTGAAGCATCCTTGCATGTTTGAGAACTAATTACATGACGATTGTATTGTTAGATAGGTATGCATACAATGTACATTATAATATGACATGCACATGTATCAAACAGTATATCCTTGTATCTTGGAGTGATACAATTTGATTGTACATGTACATGTACATGTATATTATTATGTGCTTATTATACATGTACATGAATGTATTTTTGCATCCATGAACGAGTATCAACGGTACATGTACATGTACATGACTGTATACAATGTGTCCAACACCTCCTCTGCCTCCTTTTCCCCCGTCTTGCGCTCCCACCAGCTCCTCTCTTGTATTGATCCCCCTCTCAGTCCCCAGTGAACTTCTCACGCTTTCAAACCTTTATTCTCACGATCGCTAAAATAATACACAGTACTGGTTGAGGACGACGACAATCAGACTCATCCTCTGCGTCCTGGGTTTCAGCACCACGTAACTCTGCGTCCTGGGTTTCAGCACCACGTAACTCGTTGTACATGACATTGGAAAATACATGTACTTATGCAATGTTCATTGTGTTTATTCTGCCTGTAAAAGTGGCTGTTACACAATGTCATGTACATGTACTATCAACATGATTGTAGTGTACATCGCGGGCCAATGCTGATGTCTGATGATCATGCACAAGGATGTACAATGTGCATGTAGGAGCTGAGTCTCCAGGATATTGGCTATCAGTACATTGTACTGCTTTGGGTCAGAGAAAATACCTCAGGCTGAGCCACTCAGATACATGTACATGTACATGTAAATGTGAAGAGTTTACTTCTTGTGCTGGTACATTTTGTATTTCCTTTCAAGGTTTTAAATCAGTGATTCATGACTGAAGTTCACACACCCAAGCGAATTATTATTTAATTATTGACAGGAATACCCATACCGGTACACCAGACTGAGTGTCACCCTGCTCACACCCACACATTCTACTTGTAGTATAATACAGTCATGTACTTAGATTAGAAGTAGGGACACAGTATGGAGTAGCTATGCTAGTGTACTAGTACTATAGTACTAGTAGTAGAGCATTTTGAGCGTTGACACACAGAATCCAAAGAGGTTGTGCTGACGTTGTCTGGGTGTGTTTGTTCATAGCGTCCCTAGTACTCATGCCACTAAGCATCTAATGACCATCCTGGCAGCTAATGTAACTCCATCGTATCATTACTAGCGCTGCAGGGAGTTAGTCTGGAGATTGACTGTCCTGAATAGGATAATTTGCGCCATTCCAAACGGCAATATCTATAATCTTTGCTTCCGCTGGGCATTCAATGCATCACGCGGCTCTTTGTTCCTGTGAATCGATAGCGTTTGGTTGGGCCTTCACGTCATGGTTTGTCTTGACTTTAGACTTGGTGTTGAATTCTTGCTCTGGGCTTCAACACTCGAGTGACACAATGACTTGTGTATCTGCACTATTAGTATCAGCGGTGTATGTACTCTTGGTATCAGTTGGCGGTGATTCTACGTGTGTCTGCCTGCATCCACCATTTATCATTAAATTTTTATCGCAAACTGTCAACATGACTGTTTCAAACTAGGAATCCACTGTAGTGCTAGAGTAGTCGGCTACATGTACTGTTAAACCACTTCACCGCTTCAAACCGTAACTGACAGAGCAATCACTGAATACTTTAGCCCAATGACTATGTTGGTGCCCAGTCATAATGGCAAAGTGTTGTTGCTTGCTGGCTATTTCCCTGGAGTTTAAATTCAGGAGATGTGCCACCTACATGTACTTTACAAAGTAGATGAATACGTTAATTACTCGACAGCGCAGTCATCTTGCAGCTGCGACAATGGCTCTCCGTGACAGCGCTAATGTCAACCCTTGGAGTTGGAAGCCGTCCAAACCAGAACTGCACTGAGACAGCATTCTTGAATAATGATTGATGGCAGTGACCTCACTTGGACTCTAAAGCACGTGAAAAAGACCAGTTTATCAGTCACGCGGAAATACGACTACATTTTGTACATTTCTGCTTTCCTTGATTCTCATTCCCATGACTCATGAGATATAGACCAACATTTCTCCGGACAGTCCGCCTCTGGCACAGATATACATTGTAGTTAATTATACAGTTGTTCCATCGATTTACGAGTAGTACAGTCAATACGAGCCCCCTTGTCGGGCATTGGTTGTGAGACTTACCACCTCACCCTCGCCGTTAGGCGCTGCATCTGCCACCCTGGTAGCACAGGCATGGTGGTGGCCTGGCACATGCGAAACTTCCTAAGCTGGTTGTGTTTCTCAACGCAATTGTATAGCCGGTGGTAACGCGGACGTGCAAACTTTACTTTTTTTTACAGTCAATACGAATACGAATCATAATCTGCTATCTACCGGTACGAATCAATGACTGTGCGTGGCAAGACTGAGTGGTAACTGAGCAGTAGTGTACAGGTACATGATTGTACATGTACATGTAGCCCTCGTCCTACAGTGCTGGCAACTGAAATCCGACCCCTTTGCCGGCGCGCCGCGCCGGCAAAGTGGTCGGATTTCAGTTGCCAGCACTGTACATTGTATACTAGTTGACCTTACCTTTAATTATTTATGCAAAATAGTGGACTCCTTGGGAGAGGAGGTCGAGTGCACATGTACATGTATGTTGGGAGTGTGTGGTAGGTGTGGTACTCAGTCTTTGTGCAATCAATCCAGAGAAGTTAGTTAGTTGCTGTGTATTGCATATATGGGCAAGCAGGCACTATTAGCGTAGTTTCGCACCTCTCCCAGGACTGCAGGAGCAGCACTTTCCAGACCACAAACTGACACAACTACTCCAGAGTGCGAGTCGAGTGTTGTCATCTGCTGTCCCGATGTTCAAGGGTGTATTCTCGCACTGCTAGCCATTCAAACAACCGTTCAACAACAGTGGAGCTGAGCTATCAACAACAGTGGAGCTGAGCTGATATCAACAACAGACCTGTAGTACTAATACTATCAACAACAGTACTGTAAGTGTAATGTATACAGCAGTACAACGGTGTACCTGTGATACATACATGTACATGATTGTGTGCCTCTACTCTAGAAGCCTGAAAAAACCCTTACCCCCTTTATCGAGCTTGAAAACCATACAAAGATATCCAAGAACAACAGTTACTCTTTTGTAACGCCCAATACACACACTGCCACGGACCGTCACCATACATGCACGTGACCATACCAGTACAACTAATGAGAAACAATATCTAGAAATACCAGTCCATCTCCATGCACGGAGTCTGTGAACGATGGTTCATAGATGTAGATCTGTGCAATGGTACATAGATCTGTGCAATGGTGAACATTTCATACAGTCTAAAGTACAGTACATAGCCATAAAACAATGAATAAGAAAGACTCTACAACATTATGAATGAAAGAGCTATACATAATATGGGTAGCAACACATGCATTACAATGTTTTATGCTGTTCTACATCATGTACATGAGATCCCTTTGCCTTGGCTTTGTCCGCCCTTGCGGCCTTGGCGCATGGCCTTGGCTTACTATGGTCCAGTGCCCGTAAAGGGAAGTGGCCTTGTGAAACGCACACATCATAATCACTCTAGCCACGCTTCGCGCCCCAGTGCGGTTGTTTTCCGCCGCCCACTTTGGCGTACTTATCGCGCCCGAAAGGCAGCACATAATAGATCTAGCGCTAGCGCGCTAGGGAGGCGTTTGGGGCGTCGCCCTACCTCGCAGCCAGTGATAAGCCAGGCCGTGTATGCAGGTGAGGATTGGAATGCAATGAATCAACCCTCTCACTCTCAGCCTCTGTGCATGCAGCGCGTGCTGAATACGCTGTTGTGTTTTCTGCTCAAGAAATGTCTGCAGCTCGCCCAGCACAAAATGCACTCAGATACATGTAATGTACATAGTCATACAATCATAATAATACCACTACATGTATTATTTCTATTCCAGTCGTAAACTGTAAACACAACGGTACATGTAGTGCCAGTGGTATGGAATGTGTGTAACCTTGCTGTAGTGTTGGCTTGCATTGCTGCATATTATGCAGTGAACGGTGATGTCCAGTGCACTCGGCCAGAGCTGACGTTTGCCGACGCCCCGCTCAAGACCTGTCCAAAGACAGGAACGCAGAACCGGTGACCTAGGAATAGCACTAGTGCGTTTTACCCTGTACTTTATTATACCCTGGCACATCCTAGCTGCAGTCCTTCACCATTTTACGCTGCCACTAGTGTGGACCGACTTGAACGTTTGCAATAGTAAAGATACGATTTAAGTCGGTAGTCTGTGCCGTCCTCATTTATTGCGCTGACTGCTGCGCGTTCAAGGGTGCTGCCAGGCCAGGCGCAGTGAAATGTCGGAGAAAGTTATGATAATATTTTCACGCCGATCACTTGCAAGTAGCAGCGAGTTGGCCGATGAGTGATTGCGAGAATTCTGTCGCCTACTATCATAGGTTCAGAGTGAGAAACCGCTTGCTGTAATTCGCTGCTCTTACTTAGTCTTAGCCTGTAGGTCATCACAGACATCAGTCCTGACACTGTATAGACCGAGGTGCTCTAGTGCCGCTGGTACCAGTATTCAGTAAGGCTGTGCCCGTGCCCATCTATCTGTAATACTCTTTGCTACTGACTGTAGTTCTTGAAGTAGCTTGCTCAGCACTGCCTATGCCGCGGCTCCGTTCCGAATACGTGCTGCTGGAACCAGGTCGGCCTGCAGATTGATACGTGTCGCTACTGAGAGGATAATTAGTAAGGGCGCAGCAGTGGCGTGTTATTACTTCCACGGACGACGTACATGTAGATGTGTACGGGCGCTGGATTGGCAGGAGTGGTGTGAACCATTCGAGCATAGGATTGGAGGAGGTTAAATCCCAGTTGTGCTTTGTCCAGCCCTAGCATTGGCAAGGTGTTACGGCCACTAACGGCGGTCTGCCAGGAAGCAATTGTCAACAAGCACTTTGTTTCTCCGTCAAACTCAGCAGCGGCTCGAACAGGAAGGAAGTCTACGCGTATAGTGTTAGCATCGTTGTCTTTCTCTACTCTCGCAGGCCTGTGACTCAGAGGCAGAGCCTGTTCGTACTGACGACGTGTAAGTTAGGAGTCTAAACTGCTCGTACGCACCCACTTCACCTGTACTAGGTAATACCTTTCCTGTCTCTGCTGAGCTAGGGAGAAACTCAGGGACTTGGAGAGAGTTGTGACGGTGGTAATACTTGGTAGTGTGCAGACACCATTAGTACAACGGTACGCGGTGTTCGGCGGTTCATTCGGAGCACGTGTTGTCTTCTGCATGTATGTGGATCACGCGAAGGGCGCTCCCCAATCTCTACTAGCAGTGTGTCACGGAGTGTCAGTTGACAAGATACCGTAACTACAAGTCACTACTCCACGCTCACTGATCGGTGGTTTTCTGCTGCTGGCAGGCCTCTACAGACCTCCCTGTTTCTGACAACGCTTTCCCTGGCCCCACGACTAACGTCCCCTGAGTGAGTGGCAGTGGCAGAAAGACGCGGGTCTGTCAACGCAGCCTAGCAGCCTTCTGTCGACGGTGGTCAAGTAACTAAACAGTTGAAAGAAAAATACAGACAGGAGATATTCTCGCCATCAGTGGCACATCACTTCCTCCGATGCTGCTCACCGAATAGAGGCTCCACTGATTTGCATCTATCTGTAGCAGATCTGGAAAGATTGTATGCAATGAGTAAGGTGTTATGCCGCAGCGACTCCCTGGATTCGGGACAGGCTAGTATAGGATGTGCAGAAGACGGGGACTACCTCAACGACGATCTTATGGAAATGGAAACTTTCTCCGACTGTGATCAGTTGCTCTCATCGTCGGATAGCGATGAGATTCGCAACAACTTCAAATCAGAAGAGTATGATGGTGGTGAGCAAACACCTATGTCAGGCGTCAGCGTATCGCGGAGATCATCATCTCGACGCGTTACCTTCGACCCGAATGTGCTCATGAAGCAGGCAATCCTGGAAGGGGATTTCTGCACTCTACGTACTCTGCTCTACCAGGATGCAATGGAACACGGACATCAATTTCAACTAGGAGGTGTGAGTGCTAATGCTACTACTACTAGTGGTGGTCGTGGTGGTGTTGGTCAGCAAGTGTCATTGGCAGCCGCCGCAGCAGCTGCAGATGATGACGCTCGGACAGTGTGTAGATTTCAGACATTGCTTTCTTGTGCAAGTGTGGATGCGTCCAGTGACCCAGTGCCAGTGACGGCGGATTGTGATAATCATCGTCGAGAAGCTGAGCAGTGCAATAGGGATGTAGCATCATTTCCTCCTATGATTCCTACAATCTCGTGTTCAGTGGAGGAGATGTGCAATGGCAATGCAAACAGTGCGGCATCTAGCTCTACCACTATTGCCAGCAATTTACGTGTAGAGGTGCGACAGAACAAGTCGCCTTCATGCAACAGAGAGAGTTCAATATCGTCCTCAAGCAGCGCCAGCAGCAGCAGTAGCAGCGTCTCAGCAGATTGTGACATGTCCGGTGTACCCGATTCGCCTCTCTGCCGCTCTCCAAGGCACAGCGGTGTACCTAGAGTGAACGTAAATGCCACGGACAATGACGGTCTGACTCTGCTGCATTTGTGCTGCTTTGCCGGTGCTGCAGACTGTGTTCGACTGCTGGTTGAGCGGGGTGCGGAAGTGGATGCGGCCGATGAGGCCGGCTGGACGCCATTGCATGTGGCAGCCTACGAGGGTCTAACTGATGTGGTACAGACCCTTGTCAGTGCTGGTGCGACCATTGAGGCGCGAGACGAAGAAGGGCTGCGCCCCGAAGACGTCGCCTGCAGTGATCGCATTCGACAAGTGTTTGAGGAGTTGAAGGCAGGGGGCAAGAGCAACTGAGAGAGGTCATGTACCCCTGCACTTCTACTGGTCGTGGATATTCTGCAAGGCACACAAGTAGCAAACCACTGCAATGCAGTATGTGCTTGCAAGGAGGAGATGAGCACCGCAAAACCTCTACTGGTCAGCCATTGAGAACTCTGAGGCCGTGTGTAGTGGAGAATGGGGTGCGGGCGATGCCAATGCAAGCAGGCGTATATTCACAAGTAGCGGCGATTTAGTGGTGTACTTATGGTAAGTGACTGAATACAAGGCATGTGGGTCGACAACTGTTCTACCCTATGCCCGTCGTATGGAGTATTCTGTGCTGGTATTGGCAGTGTACTATCACTGTGCAGAATTCTCTATCTCACCTGAAACCCAGGGTCTAAATCTCCATCATTGCCGCATCACTGCATCACTGCATTACTAGCAACGATCCAATAACACAGCATAACTACCCCACTCGCAGCCGCCCCTCAAGCCTAGCCCATACAGCCTGCCTGCCAAAACAGCCGTGGAAATGAAGAGGCTCTCTTTGACTGCTTCCTTTGGGCGTGCCCACCCAACAGGCAGTAAGGTCATTGTTTCTTGCATCTGAGTGCTCAACCGGTCGCTTCTGGCTGTGAAAGGATTGTCCCTTCTGGCTGTGAAAGGATTGTCCCTTCTGGGCCTAGTTGATGCCCGATCAGTTGCGACGGCATTAGCTATAATTTCTTCAGAGTGGGCCCATATTCTATGTTCAGAGTGGCCCCCTAGCCCGGCATGCAGTGTCACCCAGTTAGCACCCTGCAACGAACCGGCCTCTGACTCTGCACACTGACCCAGTATACCCCCAGACAGCAGAAACATGACTAGTCTAGAGAGCTATAACCTATATTTCACCTGGGACTGGACAGCAAATCGTCATGCTCTGCTTTTTTGTATGACTGTGCCCCACCTCCGCACTGTACGCAGGGCGGATTGCCCACTATTCCATAATTTTCTTTTAAGGCTGTGACAGATAGCACGCTGAGTTCATCAAAGCACCCAACACTGGTCACATTCTATTAATTGAGGCCGTTGAAATCCGACTCCCCTGCTTCCCCTTGATGGCCAATAATACCATAGATAAAACCATAACAGTCCCTTACTCTTCAGACTCTAGCTGCTTGGCCATTAAGCAATCCATTGTAGCTGCTGGTTCAGCTGCTCTGTGTTTCTGGCCTGCAAAGCCAAGTATCATCCGTCCCCTTGTGTACTGGCCTATGCTGGAGGTGTGGTGTTGCGGCTATTACTTCCTGGACGCTAATCCATAGCAATTCAGTTGATATCTAACGTGCAGGATTTCAATTCGTATAAGTAAGTAACTGATAGCACACCATTTCAACTTGATCAGAACTCTAACTAACACTAAGTCTTCGTAACTCCATTCTGTGTTAGCTTACAGAATGATAAGATTGACATCTACCTGTAGATCGTAATCTGATTACAAAACCTAACCACCCATCCTATATTTCCTTCATTTTCGTAGCAGAAACACTGTTTACATCCAGTTAACAATGGCCTTGGCTCGAATATTCCAACCACTATTAAACTACTGTTGAATCTATTGCAAGGTGTTTCCAGCTAACGTGCTTACGATATGCTCATACTTGATTTAGCTCCAACGCTCTAACGCTGTTCCGTTGAGTATAACTTGACATCTACACGTTCAGTGGGTAAAACACGTACCGGTACTACGAATACGAATTTTCAGTTACAGGTGCGTTGTGAGAAGCAGTGTCACATAGTCGACATAAACTTGTAAGATTTTATATTCAACTTCTTCGCCCAACCGCATACCCGTGCACTCTAAGACGACCACCACAATCATTCACTATCTTGAGTAAAGGAGCCTATTTTCTTTTATATCACCCGAATATTTAGCAACATGACTGTACGGGAACTGGAAGTATGGGGTAATAGGGACGGTGGACAAGGAACACGTCAATAGGCTCTACTATAGATATCTGTAGTTGGGCATGTCTTCACGAGTGTGTCCATCCACTCCACCACCCCCTTTTCACTGCTTGCCTAACCAAGTCAGAATCGAAATTCCATTCTGAACGCTCGAATCAACTCTACCTTTTCTGGCTTCTTGGAGTTCTTCACAGAGTGCGTAGCACTTCAGACTCCCTGTTGCGATGAACTGCATGAAGTGCAAAGATAATTACATTGATTATGACCATGTCATACATCTTGCCACTTCCACTGAGCTATCAATCGTATCATGGTTCCTGGGCTCCGGGCGCTGCCGAAATAGGATCAGCGTGCGTTTCCCCTTGTGCTTTGCATGCCATGAAGACAAGTGCAGGATTTCCCATCTTGTTCATCCTCTGTTTCCCGTCTCTTGTCCATTAGCTGGCACTAAGAACAAACATTGCAATAACACAATGTATCTCTAGAGGTCTCTTCGTAGGTGGTCCTTAAGCTGTATGAATATGTACATGTATGTATGTTTATGAGTGTGTGTGTGTGCGACATGCTGGCTACTCCGGAAAACAAGTGCTAGTCTACAGCCATACAGGTCGAGTGGTTGCCACTTCGGGCCGGCTCATCGTATACATGCGCATACATGTACATGTATAATGCATTACTCCGCAAAGTGAAGGAGGGCACAGTATCTTCCATCAGGTCCTGCAATGCGTGTCCTACTACATTGGACATTAACACAGCAGACCACCTTCTGACCTTGGTCACAGTGCATGGGGATAGTTCGGAGAGGAATTCTCAGTCGAGTAGCACATCGACTGGGAGTTTTCACTGGAAACCTGATACAACATGCAGTGTCGTTAGAAAAATGATATTCGCGACATTTTGTCAGTGTGGGCAAGGCGCATGGTTGACTGAAATTAGTTTCTCCTGCACTGTACTGCACTACTCCGTACTCGTATCGGTGGGCTTTTCAAGTGCATGTCGTCGCGATGATCTGGAACAGGGCGTTGTAAGTGAGGAGTGTGTCCAAGCCTCAATCAGTACCACACCTCAGAAGTGCTGCTGTTCCCAATGTTGACCTGGTAGTGGTGTCTTCTCTCCACCATTTAGTCCATTATCTACAACAAGGCTACAAGTAAGGACTTTGTGACGCTTTCCAGCGTGAAACCGCACCTTGTGCAAAGACAAGGATCATACTGGATAACTTGCAATCACGACCGTGGTCGGTATGGAGTGTGCGAGAGGGATGCCGGTGTCATCACGCTGAAGCTATGACTACAAGTAGTCTTGTAGACGTACACTACCAGTACTACAGTGCCATGCCGGTGGTCTTGGAAGGGGCTCTAACTCAACCTTTACGTTGGACTACAGTGGTCTCGAAAGGTTCTAACTAATTATTGAGGTCTATCAGTATCACATGGGAGGCAGCAGCACTATGCTTCATCATTATGACGCTACGTGTTGTAAAACGTATTACATGTACGTGTTCGTGTTCGTGAACTAATTTACTTGCTCTTTAGCCATCTGGAGACTATTCTGTATGGCTACCAACCACATCATTTACGTGGACATGTAGTGCTGTGATGTAGTGCCGTGATGTACTAGTGCTGCGATGGTGAGCTTTTAGTCTACCATTACAGTACAGTGGAGGACCTCTTCTTGTGCTAGATCATCTGCAGCCTTTCACGGGCGGCATCAAGATTCAAGACACACACTCACACACACCACTTGATTGACCGGAAAGAAAACTCACTACCAGCACCTGGGATTCGCCTTGTGTGAACTAGGTACTGGACGTTGCCTCTGGGAGGAACATCGGCATGGCACTACGTTTGACATTCCCTGTTCTACAGTCGGGCAGACTGAATGACCACGGTCGGGTCATGGGGAATGACCACGGTCGGGTCATGGGTGAGTTCTATCATAATTATACTTGTACGTGTACGTGTTGTGTGGGGTATTCGCAAAGTATACCAACATGTACATAGTCATTGTACATGAACATGTACATTGCACTGTCTGTAGCACATGTTTTGACTTGGACTACAAGTAGACCTAAAGACTTGGATATTCCGTTGGATTGATTAATATTGCTTAATAATAACCATGGAAACCAAAAAGCGCTCAAAACCACACCTCCATCACCACAGGAAACTGGTAAAAAAAATAAAGTTATAATAATTATTATCTATCGTTGAGAACTGATTCGAAGATCTTCCCACCCAGCACAAGGCCTGAAGACCCATGTCGGATTAACAGTACATGTACGCCACCGTTGGTGGTAATTGTGCTACTTCACCATCCCATTCTGACCTATTTCCAAGTGCTAACCGTTAGTGGTCAATACCTACATGTAGGTCAGTGGCTAGGTGGCACAGGAAGGATGTAGTCCATGTAGATCGTGTGATCATTCCTGTTCTTGTCAATCTCACCTGTTCCTCTACATATTTCGTAGTGACTTCGGCCACCACACACACGACACAAATGATGAACTACAACGCTAGTCCAGGGTACAGGTATACAGCATGCAGAGTATAACTAGGTGCCAGAAAGCACATATAAACGAGTAATTGATTACATGTATGTACTCGGGCTATCAGTATAGAAATGTGCTTACATTGCATATTGTTGTCTGATGATTTCACTATGTTCATGAAACTCTGACTCAGTGAGTAACAACACCCAAGCGTTGGCCCACTGTTCTTTAATGGCATATAATGCATTCTTCCCGATGACCTGTCGGGTTATGAGGCACAAATTGCACCATAAAAGAAGCATTTCAGAGGCATTCACTGCTTAGCTTAGATGGTGAGAGAGAGAGAGAGAGAGAGAGAGAGAGAGAGAGAGAGAGAGAGAGAGAGAGAGAGAGAGAGAGAGAGAGAGAGAGAGAGAGAGAGAGAGAGAGAGGGAGGGAGGGAGGGAGGGAGGGAGGGTGGGAGGGAGGGAGGGAGGGAGGGAGGGAGGGAGGGAGGGAGGGAGGGAGGGAGGGAGGGAGGGAGAGAGCCCTTTGGCCTAGTTTGGGCAATTCTGAGGACCGATGATTGTTTGCCAGGCTCCTGCAGAACTACTACTACTACTAGTAACCGTGACAAAGACGCGAGTGATAATTTTAGGCAGATGCGGAAGAAGATCTGTATTGTAAGCACCAGTTGCCCCATCGGCAAGAGCAACACCATGTTTGGCCTAACAGCTTACACAGACTGAAAGTAGTACATGTACATGTATGTGCATTCTTTGATCCTCAGAGGCTCAGTGCCTATGATGTACCGTCGTTACTGTAGCAGCTAAACATGGATGGATTGCAGCAATTACATGTATGTAAACCACCTCCTTAGAAGACCACCAGTGGTGCACACTGCACTGTGACGCCAGCCCTAGGTACAATAATAATAATCTTTATCAATGGTTCAATAGCTATTATTATAATGATGTATTTGATGATGATATAGCTATCCGTGCCGTGATGGTGCTGTAGGCCAGGGCCTGCGAGTAGGGTCTATACAACTCCCTGTTGTAGGCCATTCTAGCGCAGTGGGTCTGGTTGTTTAGTATCGATGACGTACAAGTTGGTTCTCTGCGTCATGTGGTATGCCTGGTGTCAAGGAACTGGTCAATACAGCTTGTAACACAGTACTAGTAGAGGTTAGGGCGAGTGGTATGATCGGTGTGTCGTGTTAGCTACTTCACCATTTTGTGTACCCACGCGGTAGTGTGAACTACTAGGTATAATTGCCTGTTTGCCTAAAACCTGAAATCAGTCTCTGTGCTGGGCTGTGCTGGGCTGTTAATGATTCGGTCGTTTCACAGTAGGCTTATTGCTGGGGTAGCCTTGCCCCGCTGTTGTATTGCGTAGTTCTAGGACAACGGTTGCAACATGCATCACCATACCAGAGATTACAAATTCTTGTGAGATGACTTGTATTCTCTTCCCTTGGCTCAGATCGATCTCAAGCCCAGCTATAGCGATTGGGTTTGCTTGGATAGAACTAAGTTGCTTTCAGTCTACATTGTAACTTCACACTAGACAGTGGCAAGTTTGAAGTACTGTACATGTACATGCACGATGTTACGATGAAATTCCAAGGTCAGAATATCGGTACGTGCTGCTAATAGTGCAATCTTCTTCTTGGGCGCAACTCCTTGGTTATTGCTTGTGAATGTACATGTACATGTATGCGTGTTCATCGCATTTGCTCTCTCCGAGGCTCTAGCACGACGATACTGAAGCACATTTTAAACATTGCAACATCGTGTGATACACAAAATTCGTACAGTCATAGTCCTAGCCCTGGGCGAGGGTTAACCTACACATGTCAACAAACAATGGATCACGTACATGTACATGTACATGTATATGATATGATAGCTTCTTTGTGCTAAAACTCCTTTCTTTTTTAAACTTCAGCCCGTATGACTACTAGTACTACAGTATTCACTTCGTCTTGGGGGTTAGACATGGGGAAGTTGCCATACAGGGGCGGTGAGCCCGCCTTTCGGCACCGGGAATACACCATATCGACAAGTTCACCACAATGCTCCTTCCTGGACAGCGTGATACAAACGCGGACGACTAAGATCCCAGGGTGACCATGCGCCAAACGACCTGTCCACTTTTCTAGTAGTTCAAATATTTACAGATAAAAGAACTGATATACGTAGGAACTTCGGTGGTCGTTATTTAGATAGGTTGGTCGCTCAAACGTCGTAGCTCTCCCTTCTTTCCAATTCACTGACACAAGGCTGACTGACGAGTACCATCTGAAGGACACAGAGATCCACGTGGAACACTGTCGCTGAATCAACAGGAAGCGCCAGCACCAACGTTGGGGGCGACTAACCACCCCAATTCCATCTATATTATACATGCAATTGATAAGTATTAGCAGGAGTGTCGGATGGTATTGATCTTACCGTATTTACACAACTGGTACTGTGTCGGTTCTAGTCCGTCACGGAAACGCTCTCCACTTCCAGCCGGGGTGAGCCCAGGTAAAACCTTGTCTTACACACCGCCATACCTGCATCATAGGAAGACCAAACAGGATGTGCATGAATTGGTGCGTCTTCCTCTGCTCTTCACGCGTCTTTCCTGTTCTAACCCCGCTCTCTTCATACTCACGCTCACGCCAGTGTGTACACAGAATCTAATAAAGTAATAATCCCTGGAACACGCTGCATCTGCTACTCTGTATACATGCACATGCACATGCGGTAGAAGATTGTACAATAGTCTTATTTTTCAAACATTCTTTGTTTGAAAAAGCGACGGAGCAGAGACTCAAGAGTTATTATTTAAACGACGGTTACTCCATCAGACAACGCTGACTACACTACACTATTCACGTCCAATTGGTGTGTCTGACATTATGCATCAGGTGCGAGTGGATGTGTTACAGTGGTGAAGTGGTGCTGTAAAGTTGTGATCTGGGTGAGATGAAAATAATTATGATAATTGATGGGCTGGGTGAGGTGAAAGCCGTGAAGAGGGGTGGGTGCGGGTGTGTGTGGGGGGGGGGGGGAGGGTAAATAGTCATGGATGGAGCCAGCTGCCAGCACCAACACTTCAACAGCTTCAAATATATCGCAAGGCGAGAACATGTTGATATTTCATCTGCAAGTTTGAGTTCATGTCGCGGATGGTGAGAATATAGACAGGTAAAAGAATTATGGCAGGTCCGGCATAATGCCTTGCTAGCGCCCTCCGTGTTGGCCCTCGGCTCGGGGCGTTCTATTTTCATGTCAGCATTAGGTATGACAGTGCTTTGCTGGGTTTGAGTACTGTGACGTTACTGGTCTTGCGCTATGATACGCGTCGCCTATGATACCCCTCAGAATTTCCCACCTTGCTCCCCCTTATGTTCTGGCTGCCCGTTTTGGATCCATCAGTTGCCTGATGATCGTAGTAATACGAGAAACTCAGAGTTGTAGCACAGCTTCCAATCTCTCTCTTGTGGTCAAATACATGTAATTATCAACTTATCATGCATGATTGTATCTCTGAAATAACGGCTTCGTAAGACCGATATACAGTTCCTTGAACTTCCTTCCATTCGCCTTGCCGCGTGCCGCTTAGTGGGACATTTGCCTTTTACATGTTTAGACCTGATACATCGGATTTCCTACAATCTCCGTCCACTGGGCACGGTGTTTGTCAATTCCCTCGCTACCTACATGTACACTGTACATTGTATATCGTCTTCCCTATCTGTTCAGTCTCATGGTCGGCTTCTTGACTCATCAATTTTCTTGCTATACATGTATGTAGACTCGTACATGTCGAAGTCTAGGATCTACAGATATGGAATTAGAATTCGATATTCTGATCCGAGGGTCAGATTGAAGTACATACATGTACATGTACATGTATGTGTAAATCAAGAAAGCTTTTTCCACAAACATCCCTTTTAGCACACGGAACGATTATAAACAAACCCTGACCACCAATGATTACTGTTACTGGTGATGTACATGTACATTGGATGTTGTTGGCTGACAGCATGACTTGTACATGTAACAAGGTGCCGTGGAGGACAACGTGTTCGGAAACAGTGACCTCTCTACAACCATCCACGGTTGGTAGAGCCCGAGTCAGTTGCGATCATCTGAACCGTATGGGTGTGGTGTTAGACCCGGCTCTAGGGGAGTTGATTTTAGACTTTGTTGGACTTGTTTTAAACTTCTCCTGCCGTCAGTCTTGTATTCTTTGTTTGCTGTGAACCGACAACATGTTTGAACAAAACAAGGTTTATCTAATACTATGTACATTGTACATGTACATGTATGTACAATTGTGCTGTACATGTACATGTACAATTGAGCCAATTGTCCTATTCCTGTGTTCAACGGGCACAGTCACCTGGTCATAGGAATTTCATGGATTCGAAGCTTTTGAAATTCAGACACCTTCCGTCAAGTTGTCAACGGTCAATTCCACCAAAAGAAAATCATAAGTTATGGCTCCCCGCTCATACTGGCATCAAAAGTGTTGAGGAGCTGCATAAGCTGTGATCACTGATCAGACTGTGAACACTGTCGCTAAGCACCTTCAGACCATGCTAAAAGACGCAGCGTCTTTTCAGAAGTATTTTGATCTTCTTTTCAGCAAACGCCCTCATTGATCTACATCGCCTGTATTGTATAACTGTGTTTACTGCGTTCCTAGTTTAAATTCGTTTTTTAAAAACATCTCTTTGGTTCTTTCCTTATCCCATTATGACCATGCTTAAAGACGCAGCGTCTTTTCAGAAGTATTTTGATCTTCTTTTCAGCAAACGGCCTCATTGATCTGCATCGCTTGTATTGTATACCTGTGTTTACTGCTTACTGCTGCTTTATTGTTCCAAGTATCAGTTTAGTTTAGTTTAAACATCTCTTATTATAGTTAAGTTATTTCTCACCCCACACCCCTCTACTCTGTTATCGGCCCTCTTAAGAGTTGTGTTCATCACTGTTGAGGTTTCCGATGGAAAATAAAAGAATACTACTACTACTACTACTACTACTACTACTACTACTACTACTACTACTACTACTACTACTACTACTGTCGACCTACGACAAAGTACAAGTATGGAAGGGCCTTAGGCTTAGGCGGTATGAATTCATTAGTTGAGGAGGGTGTTGAGCATTCATTTTAATGATTTTATTCATTAGACTTTATTTGAAGAATTCTCAAAAAGTAAATAGATACTTGTCGGGGGAGTTTCCTGGAAGGGTGGATGAGACTAAAGGGACTAGGGAAAATACTTAGCAGAAGCACTGCTCAAGGAAAACTACAGGTAAAACACACCAGGGAGAAACAGAATACATGACGAGCGCAAGATTATGAAAATCAGGAATTCCAGTCGTGGAAAATTTAGCATGATGATTATCTTTCTGGGGGTTTGTTGTATCCAAGGAGTTGTATAGAACCAGGCCCCTGGGTTGTACTTGTATCCTTGCAAATCACACCGAATTTCCTACTGACTTGAAATAACTATGTCGTCATGAGGCAAATATGATGGGACAAAACACGTCGGAGCAGAGTGGCGCAGCGGAAGCGTGCTGGGCCCATAACCCAGAGGTCGATGGATCGAAACCATCCTCTGCTAAAAAAAATTCTTTTTTTCTTTTCGAAAGTATAATAATGTATGGACACTGGTATTCACTATTCACTGGTTTGAGGAAAATACATAAAGCAAAATTAAAGCATGAATTAAAAATATCCCGGATGAACGGTGACTTCATGCTTTATTATTATACTTTCGAAAAGAAGAAAAAGTGAAGAAGAGTTGGTGCGACTTCGGCCATACTTGGGTAATTGTGTGTTGCTCCCTACGTGAGAAGAGCACCACTTACATGTACATGTACATGTATAGTGCTCTCCAGACCAAACCATCACCAGGGATACAAACATACAGAGATGCTCCGTTTCCAGCGCAACAAAACACCTTGTGAACACCAGATAGCAGCGTGAGTCAGTGTCGCTCAAGGAGGTGCTGAACAAATGCTGAGGACCGTTGGCCACTCACAACGTTGTTGCCTCCAAACCATCTAGTTCGCAAGCCCGCGCTGGGGACAACAATGTGAAGAAGATGTTGGTGCGACTTCGGCGAAACTTGGGAATTGTGTGTTGCTCCCTACGTGGGAGCTCGCGCTTTTCCTGCCGACTCAGTTGAATTCTCACTTGACTGACTCGCGACTGCCATCCAGAGCACACGAGAAGTCCATCGAACCTTCCACTCGGCAAACCTGCAAGAAAGCACCTCTCCCTGTTCAATACACAGTGTTTCGGGGAATTCACCCCTCATCAGTTGAGCTTGTGTAGGCTGAGGAAGATTGTGTCTAAAGTAAAAAGCACCACTTATATTATGTGTGTGTAAGTACCATTGAGTATAATTATTATGTAATAATTAGGTATAGTGCTCTAGCTCTCCAGACCAAACCATCACCAGGGATACAAACTTACATGTACAGAGACGCTTCGTTTCCAGCGCGACAAACACCTCGTGAACAACAGATTGCAGCGCGAATCAGTGTCGCTCATGCCGTCATGGAGCTGGAGGTACTGAACAAACGCTGAGGACCGTTGGCCATTCACAGCGTAAGAAGAAAAAGAAAGAAAGAAAACAGGTTAGCAGATGATGGTTTCGATCCATCGACCTCTGGCCTGGGTTACTGGGTTAATGGGCCAATATCCCCGTGAACGGTGAGAAGCAGCAGCACTAGGCTTTTGAAAATTCTGCGTCCACTTCACCACCACCGTAGCGCTCGGTCGTGGTCGTGGTCGGCCGCAGAGCGCAACGGTGGAGGTGGTGGTGAAGTGAACGCAGAGAAAAGGAAAAAAGAAAAAGCTAGCAGAGGATGGTTTCGATCCATCGACCTCTGGGTTATGGGCCCAGCACGCTTCCGCTGCGCCACTCTGCTCCGACGTGTTTTGTTCCATCATATTTGCCTCATGACGATACAATCAACCATGTACTCTTAGTACTAACATTATAGGTGACAGAGAATGTTTGTGCTTGCCGTGCATGATGGTCCAGAAAGAAAAAGACTGATATATATAATAAAGAACAAAAAAAACAGAAGAAAAAAGCTAGCAGAGGATGGTTTCGATCCATCGACCTCTGGGTTATGGGCCCAGCACGCTTCCGCTGCGCCACTCTGCTCCCCTGCTACCAACTTCACCAAACTTACGAGATAAACAATTTCGTTTAGACCTACAGTACATGTAAAGCGTTGGTTCATACATGTACAATCATGTAGATACATGTAGATCATACTAGCTTTTGAAGTTCACCATAAACAATCCTGCAACCTCGTTGTTCTAAAGAAATTTCATGCCAATGTGCAATCACAAAGAATGTACCACATGTCAATCTGTCATGCTCCATGCCCCTCCGACTACAGTCCACTGTCCAGGACTCCGGGTGACAGTGGCTGACAGTGTGGGTCTCTCTGGCAGCTGGGACATAATGTAGGCTGAGGGCTAGGTAGGCCTTGGCGGATAATGCTCGAAAAGGTGGCAGATTCTGCTTTCTTTGCACCGAAATTGGCAGAACCATACAAACCTTATGGCGGGCAATTCCTCGAATTCTGCTCCATTTCTTTATCCACATACCAAACATGCATGAAACTTACCAGAAAAAGTACCGAATTCTGCCAATTTTTCTGCCGGCATTATCCGCCAAGCCCTAGGGCTAGGATGACAGGGATATGGAGCCTTTGGGTTTGGAGTGCGACTCCCTGGGAGCTGACCGTGATTGACGATGGCGGTAAAGACAGAGTAAGTAGTTATAGCTATTGAGTATTGTACAGTGGTATCGCTGGTTGTACATGACTGTACATGTACATGTATGTATGCTCATATTTGCCACAATGCGTGTCAGGAGCAGAGTGGCGCAGCGGAAGCGTGCTGGGCCCATAACCCAGAGGTCGATGGATCGAAACCATCCTCTGCTAGCTTTTTTTCTTTCCTTTTTTTCCTTTTTCTGGTGGCCGTGGAAGAAGGTTCAGAGAAAGTCGCAGAACTTGCACAGAGAACCCTGGGCAAGTACAATGTACTGCTAATAGTACATGTAATTCTTTGTTGCCATCTTCAATAGGGGGGACGCCGTCTTGGGACGCCGTCACTCGGAAAGTAGCAGAAAGCAAGAAGAAGAAGTATGACAAGGGGAGCAAGGAGTTGCGTGCATCGTTTACTCCTCTTGTTTGCTCCACCGATGCCGTACTTCATCGCGAGTATGCTGCCTACCAGCGGCGCCTGGCCAGTCAGCTTGCACACAAGTGGAGGAGGTCATACGCATCTGTGATGGCATGGAACTTCGTATCCGCACCCTGTCCGCAATCTTTCGTGCTGTCGACCTTCGGTTGCGTGGATCTCGCCGACGACTTTTGGTTTGTCCCTCCACGATGGAGCGGGCATCGGGGTTGGGCACTGATTGGGATACTGACTGTCATTCAATGAATGGTTTTTGACTAATCTTTTCAGATAATTTTTCTTTACAGTACAACCGTCACTGTTCGCTCTTTTAGAAAACGTATTTTTTAGTTTTGACATCCATTGGTACATGAGTGTGCAACATTGTTTTTGAGTTGTGCTCGTACAAGAGGCTTTTCTCTCTCAAAATAATCTTCAACAGGTTCGTCATAATTATTAGTACCAAGAGTACATAAACGGTTTATGTACTCTTGTTAGTACATGTACCGGTAATAGGTTTTTCATTTTGACCCGACGAGGCCATACGAACAACACGTACAGTTCACCAGCCACACCCCACGATAGCAAGTAGTGTCTGTGATACTCCTGACAAGCCTTGTTTCGTTCCATAAAGATGTGGGAACTCATCAGAGGAGAAGCAGTTGCTGAATGAAGCGAATCAACACAAAAGGAATAGTGCGGAATGGAGGTGGCATGAACCCTACCAGACACGACTATCACAAGTGAGTCAATAAAAATGATGAGGAGAGGTACACACGAAAAGGTTGCGCGTTTACACGTCACAAAGAGTACTGGGGTGGTGACAAAGATAGGTGAAAAAGTAGACGCCTATTGAAAGTCAACAAATCATCATATTGGACGTCTAACGTCACAGTCATCTGAAGATTGCTAACTATAAGACAAATACTTCACAAACCACGGAAATTGAAAATTCAGCCGGTGGTAGGTGAAAGAAAGGCTACACTTTCCCAAAGATGCTCGCCACCTTTCTCGCAACTTTTTGTTGTTATGGAAGAAATCGCACGGAGCTGGAGGTACTGAACAAACGCTGAGGACCGTTGGCCATTCACAGCGTAAGAAGAAAAAGAAAGAAAGAGAACAGGTTAGCAGATGATGGCTTCGATTCATCGACCTCTCGCCTGGGTTACTGGGTTAATGGGCCACTATCCCCGTGAACGGTGAGAAGCAGCAGCACTAGGCTTTTGAAAATTCTGCGTCCACTTCACCACCGCCGTTGCGCTCGGTCGTGGTCGTGGTCGGCCGCAGAGCGCAACGGTGGAGGTGGTGGTGAAGTGAACACAGAATTTATTAATACTGCTCTATTCTAATTGTACTTTCGAAAAGGAAAAAAGAAAAAAGTTAGCAGAGGATGGTTTCGATCCATCGACCTCTGGGTTATGGGCCCAGCACGCTTCCGCTGCGCCACTCTGCTCCGACGTGTTTTGTTCCATCATATTTGCCTCATGATGACACAATCAACCATGTACTTGGTACTAAGGGGCCGGTCACATTGAGGGAACAATCCTCAGATGATAAACCGGGAATAATCTTTTCTGCTTTTCATCACGGTCACACTGGATACGCACAATGAAAATAATCTCACCTACACGAGCTACATTTTTTGTCACCATCCGCTTCTGGCAGTCTATCAACTCCGCTCCTGGGCCAGAGCTGCACCAGCAAAGCCTTTATAGAGTATCGCTCCACTTCAGAACGCAATAAAAAACAAGGACACTCAAAGAAATCCAGTGGAAGCCGCGCGCCGCGGATGATTATAATCGTGGGCGGAAAAGCGGGGGCCTCGAGCTGATTTTCATCCGGTGGATTAAATCTCTCAAATCTCCCGCTCAGCGGCAACTATCCATGGAAACCACGGATTTTTTTTCAAATTTTCCCTCAGTGTGACCGGCCCCTATATATACACACAAGAGTATATAACTGTACTCTTGGGGGTTATGTACTCTTGATACACCCGACAGAGATTCTCTGTTTGTGCTTGCCGTGATGGTCCAGAAAAAAAAGACTGATATTAAAGAACAAAAAAAACAAGAAAAAAGCTAGCAGAGGATGGTTTCGATCCATCGACCTCTGGGTTATGGGCCCAGCACGCTTCCGCTGCGCCACTCTGCTCCCCTGCTACCAACTTCACCAAACTTACGAGATAAACAATTTCGTTTAGACCTACAGTACATGTAAAGCGTTGGTTCATACATGTACAATCATGTAGATACATGTAGATCATACTAGCTTTTGAAGTTCACCATAAACCATCCTGCAACCTCGTTGTTCTAAAGAAATTTCATGCCAATGTGCAATCACAAAGAATGTACCACATGTCAATCTGTCATGCTCCATGCCCCTCCGACTACAGTCCACTGTCCAGGACTCCGGGTGACAGTGGGTGACAGTATGGGTCTCTCTGGCAGCTGGGACATAATGTAGGCTGAGGCCGGTGAGGGCCATGACTAGGATGACAGGGATAAGGAGCCTTTGGGTTTGGAGTGCGACTCCCTGGGAGCCAAACATAACTACTGACCGTGATTGACGATGGCTGTAAAGACAGAGTACGTAGTTACCTATTGAGTATTGTACAGTGGTATCGCTGGTTGTACAGCCATGTACATGTACATGTACATGTATGTATGATCATATTTGCCACAATGCGTGTCAGGAGCAGAGTGGCGCAGCGGAAGCGTGCTGGGCCCATAACCCAGAGGTCGATGGATCGAAACCATCCTCTGCTAACTTTTTTTCTTTCCTTTTTTTCCTTTTTCTGGTGGCCGTGGAAGAAGGTTCAGAGAAAGTCGCAGAACTTGCACAGAGAACCCTGGACAAGTACATGTACAATGTACAGCTAGTAGTACACACATGTAATTCTTTGTTGCCATCTTCAATAGAAGGGGGGGGGGCATCTTGGGAAGCCGTCACTTGGAAAGTAGCAGAAAGCAAGAAGAAGTATGACAAGGGGAGCAAGGAGTTGCGTACTCCTCTTGTTTGCTCCACCGATGCCGTACTTCATCGCGAGTATGCTGCCTACCAGCGGCGCCTGGCCAGTCAGCTTGCACACAAGCGGGGGAGGTCATAGGCGTCTGTGATGGCATGGGTTCGTATCCGCACCCTGTCCGCAATCTTTCGTGCTGTCGACCTTCGGTTGCGTGGATCTCGCCGACGACTTATTGGTTTGTCCCTCCACGATGGAGCGGGCATCGGGGTTGGGCACTGATTGGGATACTGACGTCACTCAATGAATGGTTTTTAACAAATCTTTTTCAGATAATTTTTCTTTAAAGTACAACCGTCACTGTTCGCAGTTTTAGAAAACATATTTTACATTTTTTAGTTTTGACATCCATGGGTACATGAGTGTGCAACATTGTTTTTGAGTTGTGCTCGTACAAGAGGCTTTTCTCTCTCAACAAAATCTTCAATAGGTTCGTCATATTACATGTACCGGTAATAGGTTTTTCATTTTGACCCGACGAGGCCATACGAACAACACATGCAGTTCACCAGCCACACCCCACGATAGCAAGTAGTGTCTGTGATACTCCTGACAAGTCTTGTTTCGTTCCATAAAGATGTGGGAACTCATCAGAGGAGAAGCAGTTGCTGAATGAAGCGAATCAACACAAAAGGAATAGTGCGGAATGGAGGTGTCATGAACCCCACCAGACACGACTATCACAAGTGCTAAGTCAATCAAAATGATGAGGAGAGGTACACACGAATAGGTTGCACGTTTACACATCACAGAGAGTACTGGGGTGGTGACCGCAAAGATACAGTGGTGAAAAAGTAGACGCCTATTGAAAGTCAACAAATCATCATATTGGACGTCTAACGTCAGTCATCTGAAGATTGCTAACTATACGAGACAAACACTTCACAAACCACGGAAATTTAGAATCAGCCGGCGGTAGGTGAGAGGAAGGCTGCTGGGGTGTGACATGCATGTACATTGTAGTCGAGAACTGTGGGCTGCTGAAGAGATGTATCAATCCAGATCTTCAATGCAGGGTTGGCGTCTAACGCGATATTCCGAGCAGCAGATCACATCCTTCTTCTGATCAATGGCAGGTTTCCTGGTCCGGGAGAAGTCATAATTCTTTGTTGCCATCTTCAATAGGTCCATCAATTCATAGTAGTACATGTACCGGTAATGGATTTTCATTTGACTCGACGAGACCACACGACGCTTGTATTGCAAACGACAGCACGAACAGTTCACCAGCCACACTACATTACAGTTTTCTTCATTTACAACTACATACATGTACATGTGTGAGTCCACAATACAAAGGACGAAACAGTTCTGTCCGCAGATTGATAGGCTCCGGCGGATTATACTCGCGAAATCATGGAATTATGCTGTCATGGATTCTCGCATTATGCTCGCAAAATCCTCATAATATTATTATGCTTTGGCACGCAGAGATACATATTCACTTTGTTGTACTTATCAGTGGAGCCTCAAAGTTCGGAAATTGTGCGTTTTTCGTACTTGCAAGCGGCCATAAGTACAACAAAACCGTGCCATGAGTATCCCCATACCAAGTGTCCATGAATGCTATAGCAGCTAGAGATCAACAAGGAAGAGAGAAAACATTACTTCTTCTATTCATTAGTTGACTTCTTTCGTAAAAAGATTTTTTTCATTGCCAAATTAGTTTGAGCTACCTTTGAAAATGATCATGTTCAACTGTCTTCGTAATCGTCATACTCGTCCAACCGATGTCAACCTCACCCTGCGAGTTCGAGTATTCAGTATCTCTCCCGTAGCTCCACCTTTCCTTCCACCATGATCAAACATCAACTTTACTGTACCTCATCAAGTGCTTTTAATTATTAGAGCAATATCCGTAGTCTGCACGGTCATGGATTGCTAAAATCCAGAGGTAATGACTTCGTATCATCAAGAGTACATGTATACAACCCCCGCGGGGGGTTATTATACTCTTGGTATCATGCATAATGTACATGTACGCAGAGTTTTGCAGACTACCCGTCACAATCTCGTCCGCCCCGGCCCCCGGGGATACAATGTACCTGATAATGGCTGATTCACTCGCATCTTCTGCTACATGTACATGTACATGTACTCACAGTAACTGTATCAGTGTGAGAAAGAACTTTGAAGACGAGGAGTTCGAGCATACAATAATGTATTGCAATGATTTCTACCCTGCTTTTCATTGAAAACACTATCTACATGACCTCCGAACCCTTTACCATGCAGACCACCAGCACTGATCAGATGCATTGTACACAATGGTGTAGCCTACATGTACATGTACATACTAGAACTGTGGTACATGTACATACTAGAACTGTGGTACATGTACAATCATGTACAAGTACAATGTACACATGTAGTTGTACGTCGGAAAGGATGCCAAAATGATGCTCCAAATGTTCAACCACCAAAATAATTATGCCAATGATTATGCCGGCATAATCCGCCGTTCCTTAGTACCACCCCTTTTCAGGTTTGAGGCATATTGCTTCAATATAGTTACATAGGTACAGGATTTTACACTCGATTGTAAGTCGCATCCCCTTCTTGACCCTTCAAGTTTAGTGTAAAAAGGTGCCACTTAAATTCGGGGAAATACAGTACTGACACCCCTGATCCCACTAGCCAATGTAGCGTCCATTTGTGTGTTTCAGTTCCTCTTGTCTCACTTCTCACCTTCTCTTTCTCTCTTTCCCTTTTTCGTATCTCCCCTTGTCCATGAATTCTTCCGCGGCTAAATTTACCACCTAGTTGTAATGGTTGTAGCGTTGGTCACGCGTTGTTACCACCCTTGTGATGCTACTTATCCCTAACTCCCTAAGGCTATGTTTCATTGATTCTGCCATGATGGTGAAGAATAGCTTGAGATTTGTAGTTTTTTCTTTCCCTGATAACGAAGACCACTGGTATACCTACACGTGCCATGGCTATGGCTAGAATACTGTCGGTATAGCCCGTGTCAGTGTGATACCGGCAATACGTGCTGGTGACTATGAGCATGGATGGGACACGAAGGTTATGGCCATACGACTGCGGAGCGTATTGATAATATTCTTCAGTAGCACAGTAACAGCACGACGACTGAGTCACGTGAGTGCTTTCACAGTGTACCGTGTACCAGCTTTCCACACTCTCCTGGGCCGCTTTTTTCTTATCAATACACAATACATGGCCCACACAGAGTGCTGCTGTTGCTGCATGACAGCCTGACGCCAGTGACGGAGAGTTTCACCACACAACGAACAACCCCCTAGTAGTAACCAATGGTAACATAGTCGTTATGGTAGCAGAGGGAGACCCTTAAAACCCTTTGAGAGAAATTCCTAGTTGTAAGATAGTTAGTGACGATAGGGATAGCTGTTCCACTGGGGAAAGCTGAACTACATTGTGTGCATGCGTGAGCGTGTGTGTATGTGTGTGCGTGTGCGTAGTGTGTTGTGTGTTTTCGGTAAAAATGACCCATTTTCGCTGGTCGTTAGTGGACAGGTGGCAATACTCTGTATTGGTAAAAGGGTTCACTTTCTCTGCGGATGCTATCGTGGTACACTATAATTACGCCTGTGATGTTCCCAGTACACCAGAGCAGGCTCAAGTCACAGTGAACAACGTTTGATACGCTTCGGATATCGTAATACTTTTAAATTAAAACGTTTAGTCATGTACATGTACGCTACACGGCTACAGTGACTGTGTAAGGATCACGACCCGGTAATAAGATGGCATTGCCAGCAACTCCTTGATCTGTTGTCCTGTAAATCGAGCTGATCCGCTAGAGTGAGAAAGGGGATGAACTCGTCAAACGTGCAAACACGTCAGATTCACGACTGCAGTCATTCGGACCTGACTCCCCATGCGAGGAACTGAATTATTAGTGAATAGGTCGAAATGATTCAGATTGGTAAGCCTACAGTATACGAGTGGGTAACGTGATGTGAGTAAAAGTACATGTACACAAGAGCGTGTGTGGTTTCAAAAGAGAGTTAGGCCTCAGGCGTTCGCAAGCTTGCTCATTACTTTCGCATCTAAACTGCCAGGAAACTGCAACCCTGGCTTTTCTCCACTGCTGGTGCGTTGCCACTTAGTAGACGTCTTGACCAGCTTTCCATCTTATTACACAACACAATGCTTCCTGCAGTGTGTGACATTTTCCCAGATCATAGAGTCATAACAACTCTGGGACTGTCGGTAGATGGGTAGAACCAATCCATTTGTACGTGTGGTACTCAATCTGCAGACAGAACTGTTTCGTCCTTTGGTACTGAATAATTATAGCGTTTTTTGTAACCAAGCACTGTTCATGTAACCTAGAGTACATAACCCCCACTGAGGGGACTTGATGTAACGTATCAGACTGAGAGTGCATCATCATTCGATTGCAACTATATGTACATGTGTATCTTTCTAAAACACTGATAAGCCACAACAAGAGTCCGTAATCCCCACTCTTGGCCACACTGATAAGCCACACAGTCATAATCGTGTGTCCGCAGATTGAGTAATCGTGTGTACAAGTATGTCTCCCTTTGCACGTGCCGTATCCGATATGTTACTGATCAGGCATTTGTGCCGTGCACATCCTTGTGAAAGACCACAGTTAGTTGTGTTCGAAAGGCACGTAATACGATTAGGATAACCAATTCAGCATTCACCCATGGATGATGGCAGGAAATCATGGAGGTGGGTGGCACTGGCTGGTTTGTGCGCCCCCACAATCTCCCCAACCCGGATAGGCCAATGAATACTGCTGAGTAGTA
>NC_088644.1:20424153-20444153 GCF_964019385.1 Sycon ciliatum
GCAGTATTGCAGTACTGATCCTGCCAGTACCACTGTAGCAACAGCGACCAGTACCCTACTGCATCAACCCCATGCGTAGCCCCCCTATACACAGCCCCATGCGTAGCCCTCCTATACACAGTCCCGTGATGAAACATGTGCTTTATCCGACTGCATCGACTACTGTAAACCCAGAACCTTTCCGATCCGGAATCCTTCGCGGCTTCCGTGATGTGTGTGAAATTGCAAAAGTAAGCCGGCGCAACGTAAAACTGTAGTAAAGAAACTGGGAAAATTGACTCCAATCGCAAACATCTCCAGGCACAAGCTCTGTGCTCACATATTGCGAACTAAAACTGGTGTCACGTCAAGTTTCTATCACTGGCGTCAACGTTTCGGCTTTCTAGTATTCCGTAATCTCCTTGTCATGTACTTCAAATAAAAGACCTACTGGCAGTACTGGCGTGAACTGACCATGAACAGGGGCTATGAGTGTGTTTGTCCGGTGGGTGCATTCAATGACACCCACAGTATACCATACATGATCCCCTGTCCACTGTTCATACTTCAGAACAGAGATCAGGTAGATCAGTGTTATTGATACCAGCTAGCACTTTTGCAAATGCAATGCATTCTTCAGAGCTGGACCACACGCCCAGGAGGCAAGCACTCTCCATGGCACAGATAGGACCTTTGTCACATTCATGGAGCACTCAACAGCAAGAATTACTCCACACACGTTCTTGCTGCCTACTTGGCAGTACTGAGTAGGAATAAGAGTGGTACTCCTTGAAACGGTGGTGGTACTCCTTGAAACTGCACTCCAAGTCACAGCATAACACCTCTCCCAGCACAATCATGCATGTACCTTGATGCACTAGAGAGCTGGATACGCGCAGGAATGTGTGCTGGAATTATGTCACTGATAACTACATTATCTGCAGCGCAGTAGCCTAGCCTAGCCACTGATTAAGTGAAGATGTACATTATTTGTCTTTATCGGTGAGATGAATTGATGCTAAGAATCAAGTCTAGCCATTTGACTGAATCTCCTTTCGATGTACTAGTAGTAGTAGCTGACAACCTAACCTGTATGATTGTGTAGTAGGTGTGTTGACTATGTGCAAATCACTAGAATATGAAGCAAGCAAACACCGTACCCAGTACCCTACCCAGTAGCAAACCCAATACAGCACACTGTAATGCGCTATAGCCAGTGCCCAGTGCCCAGTGCCCAGTGGCCAGTGGCGACTCAGACTGACAGAAATCACTGTATCTCTACAGGCTAGAAAGTCTTTCATGCACAGATACATCATACATGTACATCCAGTGCCATATCCTACAAGTAATTAGTTATATAAAGTCGGCCACAGCCTTGCCCAGAGGTTTGCTGTTTTACAATACACAGAACTGCTGGTCTGACCACAGGCAATCACAGCAGTGCTTACAGCATTCTGCAAACAAAAAAGCATTGGGGTCCAGCTCAATTAGAATTGTCAATTGTTGCCACACTGAGACCAAACCACTCCTACCCGAGCATGCATATGGGCTACTGGCAGATGAAATTAATGGAAATGGTGACACTCGCCCTCAGCCCTGGAGCACGGAACCTCACACCAAGAAAACCTGGTGGGGGTGGGGGTGGGAGAGGCTAGCTGCAGTTAGCTGCACTGTTAAGGTGCACATGCCACAGTGACATAGTGCTATACACACATGACTGCTACGCTACACCGGCCTTGACTACTACGCTGCACACATGGCTGCTAAGCAGCTGCATACTGGATCAGGCTACACCGACCAGACCACTTTTGCTGGCTTCTTATAAGCTGGGTATTTTGTAGATGTTGTGTCACTTTCCTGTTGTGCTCTGTGAGACAATGCCGTATTGCTGCTGTGTTCTATCCAATACAGGCTCAGCTCAAGTTCAAGGCCGCCGGGTGAATCCGATGGCAATAAGAGGAGCAATGGTGTGCTCCAGTCCATGTATGCTGATGCTGGTGACTGTACTGGTGAGCGTGGCCTTATCCAGCAAGTACACTGCACCACATGTGATGGTAACAGCACAGTTCCAGGACAAGACTAATGACATCACTCAGTTGAATTCTGACAGCAACGCAAATCCAGGTGGTGGCGATAGTGAGGAGGAGAATGACGATGACGACGAATTGAGTGATGTGTTTACACAACTGGATGATGCCGTGGCTATAGCTGATGAGCAAAACCAGCATCAGGATACAGCACAACAAGGGGATCAAAAACAGCAACAGCAGAAGAGGCAAGGATCTCAAGAAGGTCACAATGCTAGCCCTGCCGGTAAGCCGCATAAGAACAAGGCCCCGCCAGCAGGTGGTGCCCTGCGTAGCGGAGCGCAAACCTTGTGCGGCTTATCCCTCAGGCTTCTCTCCGGCACAGAAACAGAACGGAGCGATGACGAACAACTGGGACAGTTGCTGATGCATACATCACGCCTGTGTACACATCTCGCCGACACACACACCGGCAATCCCACTGATCAACATACCAATGGCCCGCTGAATATGTTCGTTGCCGGTGTTACAGCGTTCTGCACTCAAGTCAATAGCATAGCAGTACATGAAGCAGAGTTCACAGACGAGGATACTCGACTCTGGAGGCTGTCCAAGACCGTTTGTGACCACCGGCCACGGCCTTCCAGAACTGAGCCGCCAACTCGACACCTGACCCGGACTGAAGTGGCCTCTTTCTGCAAGGACATCTCCAATCTGCTTCTAGGCCGCACCAAGCGAGAACTGGGCGGCAAGATCACGTCTTACGGTGTGTTGTTGATGCATTCAGCAGCCATGTGTAGCTATGTGCCCATGACACCACCGACACATGCTCCTCAGCAGAAGCCAGACACAGGGATCGGAGCAGAGGTAAAGATGGCTGCCGATCAATTCTGCACGTTCGTCCCAAGGGTTCTTGTGGGGCAGAACAAGAAGTATCGGGACAATCGCTTTCTCAAGCTGGCAATGAAAGCATCTGCATTTTGCACGTACGATAGGAGAGGACAGGCACCCACACCACCAACCAAAAGCTCCCTCCAAAGATGATGAACCAATTATTTCTCCACACAAGTACCTTTTTTTCTTCTCTCCTGCAGCTAAGTTACTGTGGGTCCTCAGCACCATATCATTATAATATTATTATAACTTGTTTCGGACTAGGATACTAGTAGTGTAAGTTACAATGGCCGCCGCCGCCGCCGGTAGTATGCAATAGACCACTGTGCATACACAGAATATTCCTGTTGAGACGCCACAAAATCCCCAGGCTGTGAATATGCTGTGTATCATATCACCGCCCGTACATCCGCCAGACAGCAGAATAATGAATATGCAATGACTCTTCAGCCCGCAGTGATCACGATGGTCACCGACTGCCTTGATACATGTACATAAAACACGTCCACGGATAATACTCCTGCTGTTCTGCTGACAAAGGCCGGACTTGTGCACTGCGTCACAGTTATTACATAGAGAGCGCAGCGGAACATTGTGTATGACATTACTCACAGAATTCCTTTTCCTTCTCAAAGGAAAGAAGTCAGCCGCTCATTAAAATGTGTTAATGCTGTGCCCAATCAACAAGGGAGGGGGGGGGGGTATTTCACAACTGATGTAGCCACACGTTACCATGTGTGGGTTCTTATGCTAGAGGACTACCAGCACTGGTTTGCCAGCATGATGATGAGGAAATGACTGTATGACTGGCAAATCCTCTGAACTGTATGATTGGCAAATCCGCTGAAATGTATGATTGGCAAATCCTCTGAAATGTATGATTGGAAATTCCTCTGAAATGTATGATTGGCAATTCCTCTGAAATGTATGATTGGCAATTCCTCTGAAATGTATGATTGGCAATTCCTCTGAAATGTATGATTGGCAATTCCTCTGAAATGTATGATTGGCAAATCCTTTGACTAGAGTGCACTAGAGTGAACACAAACAACCAGAGTAATCCAAGCAAGCACTCCTGGTTCACTAGGTGGGTTTTGCTCAGATTCGAATCCGTTGAATCCTGATCTGGATTCGACGAATTGAACATGCACAACCCCAAAAACACACACACACATGAACCGGCTTGATGAGGAGGACTCCGCCAAACGAACACTGCCTGCCTCCATGGGCATGGTTCAGTCCAGATCTGTGTAAGCATTAGCTAGCTATTCTTCTAATGACAGGTAGCAATAGTACAGTCAAACCTTTTCAGGACGAACACCAACGGACTGATGGCATCTGTTCGCAATAACCGGAGTTCTTCTTATCCATATATTACGCGGCGAATACACGAATACACGGCGATCTATGTAATAGTTACGAATACTAGTTGCTCTAAAGTGAGAGTTTGTCTTCAATGTTCTTTTTAACGATGTTTCACAGTTTCACTGTACAGCCATGCAGCCATGCAGCCATGCATGCATGCAGAACAGGATAATGGCTACATATTAATGTATTGTACATATACCCATGTACCCGTGCACTGCTCTACAGCACGACAATGTCTGATTGAACACAACTCTCTACACACCGGTCACATGATGAAGGGAGGCGAACGTTGGCTTGATGATCCAATGATAGTGACCTCTCGTACAATGCCACGTTCTAATGTCATACTCGGCAGCTTGGCCTGAGCTGCGTAGGACCTAACTTCAGTAGGTACTAAAGCACAGCCACGTACATGCACAGGTATGTGATGCATGCATGCACACATTCACATAATGCCCACACACAATGCATGCTCGAAAATACACACACAAACACACACACACACAGCACACCATACCATCCGACAGAACAGCAGTGTTGGCAAAACGGCTTCAACTACAGCTAGGAGAACACAGGTCGGCGGAAAGTAAGGCCCTGGGTATGTCATACGAGAAGAGCAGCAAGTGGTAAAAAGAGGGAGACTATGATACGCCGGACTGTGATAGCTGGCAAAAAATAAAACTGCGATAAAACTCTAAAAAGTACTATGGGGAAGAGGATACGAGCGGTAAAGATGCAGTGATCCACCACTGGCACCAGGGAAATCCGATGTCTAGTTTTACTGGCAGGTTGGATACACCCACAGGCATCATGCACAACAAACATGTTGCAGCATTCATTGAAATGTCAAATCTAGCGGCGGGACGGGAAAGTTGCATTACTGTGTACTATTCTTGAGCAGAGGTAAGAGAAGACGTACCAACGCTGTGGCTACAGATTATTCTGTTGCTTGCCCAGGACATCCGCTGTGTCCAGGATCCAAAAATCACAGAGGAGCTCATGTCCGGCGGAAAATCACCGCAGGATCAATCGCAAACGGGTTGGGCAAGTGCTCGTGCATGAATTCTAGGGTAATGTGCACATGAGAACTGGTGAAATGCTTACAGTGATAATGACCAATACATGTGAGGAGTGCCACTATTAGAGCGTAATGCTCCAACTAAAGTACTATGCCTGCTGAACGGTTCATGTCCATGCGGTGAGGTGGTCATGTGACGCAAACACAACGCACACAGCGCATGCACACACACATACACACAGTGCACAATACCTGACTTCAAAACCGTGCATCAGCATCTCAGCGCAGACATCACCTCACAGACCCGGTCTGAGTACAGTGGAAAGCAGGTGATGATAGGTGTGCAGAGGTTAGTGTTCAGTGTGTCGGTGTCCTTAGGAAGTGGCTGACTTCCACGAGTAGGTTCCAGTGTAACTATAGCCAGCACGTGCAATCAGCTCATCTGCCTCCTTGGGACCACGACTGTTACAAGACAAAACAAAACAAAAGATAACAGCAGCAAGCCACCCACCCACAGCTAAGAAATCACATTCTCACCACTGAGTAAGTTATAGGTTGGTGGGGGCGAGACAGGGCACTCGCAGCACAAACTAAAGGATGTTGTACGACTGTGCATTTACTGTCAAAGGTATGAATTGGCGAGGAACATATTCCGTGCCAATGTCGATGCGGAGTACGTTACGGGGTTATAACCACAGTGTATAATGACATGGCTGGTTCAATACATGTAGGTATGCTAGTGCCCTAGAAAATGATATGTGCCCCCCCCCCCCCCCCCCCAACATACACACAAGAAACAAAAACACATACAGGCGTGCACAGAGTCAGACGCACACTACGGGCACACATCAAGCAGCTTGAGCACAGTGTCCGTACACACTCTACAAGCAAAACACCAGTGTCTCTTGCAGAACTTACCCGCCATACTGATACTGCACTGGAGCAATCTTGTCATTTTCAATACGGTGCAGCAGAGGGGTGAACACACGCCATGCCTCAGCTAGTTCATCACTGACACACAACACACAACAGAGAAAACACAGAAGGCAGGACACGCACATGTAGTTCAGTTATGACACTGTTTCACACTTCAGCATGCAACCCCTCCCACCTTAGACCAGAGCTCTATCCACCCTGACCCAGCCACGTAACTTACTCGCCCATGCTGCATGAGCATTGGACCATCTGCACACGCACACATACTTTGTACAGAGGTAGATTAGGTGAAAGTGAGCAGTCAGTCCATGGAAATAAATACAGCGGACAGTGCTACCAAAACTTACCATACAGCACAGTGTAGTCCACTAGTCGTTACAGTGCACCCCAAAGGGTTTTAAAACGTAGCTACTTCCAAGTAGAAGTATGTCATGTACATATTAATATTATCAAGAGTACTTCGAAGTACATGAAAACCAGAGTGTGCAGCTTGGGGCCTTCTCTGCTATGGGTGTCTGTCACGGCGGACTTCCGTGATTACGTCATATTTGGTGCAGATCTGAGGCGGGAAATGGCGTAGTGCGTACAACTGAGCTGCAGTTGTGCAGAAAGAGACCTGCTTGAATCCTGCTTGTACGCACATCACTAAAATGATGTAATCACGGAATTTCGCCGTGACAGCAACCCATCCGAGCTGCACACTCTGGTTTTCATGTACTCCTGATATTATACAACAAAATTCACGGTTCGCCTTAGACTCGGCTGAAGGCCAGGTTTTCCGCATCCATAGGGACGCCAGCACCCTCTGTGGATCAAGGTGCAGATGCAGCTCCTAAAGCGGTGGGAGGTGAGTAGATCAGACCCACCACAAAGTGGTCAAAGACCGAAAATCCCATCCGCTGCATCCATGCTTCAGGCAGGCACAGTGGGATGGTCTAAGACCAGGCATATCATACCAGTCTCTACAGTATTCTAGACTACACCAAGCTAAATTCTGCTTACCTGCGCACAAAGTTCATCTGATTGCCAAGGAAGACGTCCTGGATGAGGCGTTCGTAGGCGTCGGGAAGGCTCACATCCTGGCCACAAACAGAGTAACAGATTTACCATCACACGTAGAAAGAGAGTACATACTAGACAGTTACACACACAACAGAGGCGAAAGGCTGTGTTAGCTGTAACTTAAAGTTTCACGCATCGAGCGATCATCAGACAGCAGCATTCACTATCGAATTCTCTACGAGCAGGCCTAGATATTTGATGCTAGTGTGGAAGTTAGTGCATATGTGCGAAGTGAAGACGTGGCATTGGGACAATGGTATGGAGTTGTTTTGTGAGAGTTAACGGATAAAGGTGAGAATAGAGGCGATAACAGGGGGATAACAGGGGGATAACTCTCACAAAACAACTCAATACCATTGTCCCAATGCCACGTCTTCACTTCGCACATATGCACTAACTTCCACACTAGCATCAAATATCTAGGCCTGCTCGTAGAGAATTCGATAGTGAATGCTGCTGTCTGATGATCGCTCGATGCGTGAAACTTTAAGTTACAGCTAACACAGCCTTTCGCCTCTGTTGTGTGTGTATACTGCTCTGTACATTCGTACATTGAGCACTCTACCTCGAGCTTCCAGGACCGGCCTTGTTTGTACTAGACAGTTACATAACCCCAAACAGTACAACTCCACTATGGGTGCTGGCCTGGCAAAATATCCTGCTGACAATATGGTTATGGTGCAATTCATGTTGTGCACGTATGCCACCTCGATTTCCTACATTGGTAAACCCCGACGCCTTCGGTTTCTGGCTAAAATACTTTGATAAACAACCTACTATACAAATTGATGAAATGAGTTTCATGAGATGTTTTGAACTGTTTTCCATGCACTCCCGTAGGAATTTCTAGCCGATCGGCCAATTTTCCGGGTGAAACTTCCGCTGTAGGATGTACACAAGCACTAGATGTGCCAACCTGTGGCAGTACTTCTCAATCAATCACAGCCATCTACCCATCGCATCTTTGTACTTATTCAGCATGTCGAGCACTTGTAAGTTATTATTACTTTCCCTACCAATTCTATCATCATCTGCAACCACTACAACACTCTGAACAATGCAGAACACTAAAATAATATAAGCAGCGTCGGGTAGATCCAACTTGCCAAGGCACGCCAGCCATCAGCAGGATCTACTTGTTGCGTTGCAGGCGGGGGCATCCACCTTGGACGCACTGAATAGGCCACACCAGGACCATAAATTATGTGCCATGGCGGGTGGTGAGACCACCCTGCTCACCGACCTAAAGAAGTTTGAATCCATTATCGAGGACGGCCCCACCGGCCAAACGACCAAGAAACAGCCGACCAACATCGGCGGCAACCGCTGCCAATGCTGAAACCGCCAGGCTAGAAGCAGCCGAAGCCAAGATGCTGACAGCATAATTAATTTCTATGAGTCCTGTCGCCGTTATCTGTTATTCTTATTCTTATTTTTTTTTATCTTTCGAATAGATCCCGTGCATTGAGCACTTATCATCGAACATGAGTTATGTGCCTATCGTCTGCTATCTCATTTTCTTTTCTTTTCTTCTCTGCCCGCTCTGTCTGTCTTCTGGCACATGCGAATACATGGACTTATTGTTGACGTAAACACGGACGTGCATATAATAATAATATAATGAGTCTTCATGAGTCTTCTTCATCTTGCCTTGGGATTATGTTGCAAACTAAGCTACATGTACCGGTATTCTCCCAAACTAGGGTCATTTGACCATGTTTGCGACACTACTCGATGCTGAGTCCAGACATGTAGGTGCACAGTGCATGTACATGTATCAGCAAAGTGTAAGGCGGCCGGCCATACATGCCAGGAAATCGTTCCAAAGACAAACATTGTAGAACAAAGCAACTACAGCACTGATAACATACCTTGAATCTCAAGTGATAGGACAGGTCAAGTTCTGTCTCCACCATACCAGTATCACGTCCTGGCTTCTTAGCCATTACCTTCATGTACACAGCCTGGACAGTTATCATTTACACGCATGCACAAGAACAGACAGTCAATCAAAGGTATGTTCAAACACACATACACGTGTGCATGTATGCAAGCGCATCCAGCTTGAGAGAATGTGCCTTCACAACGATACATGTAGTATTGTACTGAGGTAACATAATACATGTATTGTATACATATTCACACACAGCTGGCAAAAATCCAAGGAGACAAGAACAAGCACCGGGTATCAGAAAAAATACATTGTATTTTTAAAGTACTTGTAACCAGCCAGCCAGCCAGCCAGCCAGCCAGACTTGAACTGTACCATCTAGTACGAGAAGTAATATGAACAATCAGGACACTCGTTACAGCTTCTCAACAGACCTCTTTCGGCTGGACACGGATAACGAACTCATTGCGTCGGCACTGCCCATGGAAAATGTCACCAGGAATATCCCTGTACTGGACACGAATCTCGGCTTTACGCTCATTCAGGGCTGAACACGCACACACACACACACACACACACACACACACACACACACACACACACACACACACACACACCACAACGACGACGACAACGACGACGACAACAACAACAACAACAACAACAACAACAACTTAGTCTACATTGACCCTACCATTCTCTCATCTCTTATTGGTGCGAGTCGCTATTGCGTGAATTAAGAAACAAAATTAAACGAAGAAGAGCAGTACATGTGTTGCCAGAGTGCAGTGATAGAGTGCCGTGTAAGCTTTCATGCACTTCCAATACCCAACCAAAATAGTGGAGTGTTTACTATGAAATGTTGATGTGCCCATTGCACTAAAACAAAACAGATGCAATAACATTCGATAGTAACCACTTCTCAATCCACTTCAAAGTAAGAGAAATACCCACCCACACACACAATACATCAGATCAATTCTGCCAATCTCACCCTTTCCACACTTCATGATGAATGGAACACCTGAATGAAATAGAACAAAGCAGCATACAACACACACACACACACACACACACACACACACACACACACACACACACACACACACACACACACGTGCATGCATGCACACATATGCACATAGGTAAAATTATGACATGCGCAACAACGCCATGCATCAAAGAAAGTAGTCCCATGATGAATAGAAAGAACAGGACAGTGTGTATTACAAGCACCCGATGACAGCTACATGTGGTTTTCGTCACACGGGTGTGTGTGTGTATGTCAATCTGCCATTCATACATAAACCTACCATCCCAGCGCTCATTCTTGATGTGGAAGACGGCGGCAGCAAATGTAGGAGTCACCGAGCCCTTGGGCACAGTGGGGTCATCCAGATACCCATCACGTTCCTCTCCTTCTCCATCAGGCTTTCCCACATATTGGCCCAAAACAACATCGCTCATTTCCAAAGGACGTATGCATTTCAGAACCTTGACCTACAATTAGAGAGAGAGAGAGAGAGAGAGAGAGAGAGAGAGAGAGAGAGAGAGAGAGAGAGAGAGAGAGAGAGAGAGAGAGTGAGAGAGAGAGAGAGAGAGAGAGAGAGAGAGAGTGAGAGAGAGAGAGAGTCAGCTTCCTGGGGGAGAGGTGGTGATCAAAGGGGTCAAAATGTTGAGCGCTCGGCAGAAAACAACATTGCAAAGGGGCATTGACTGGAGTGGAATGCAATCCATGAAGATCAGCGCCGTGTCCTCCTCTCCTCGGCTACTGGCCGGTTCAGAACCCGCTCGTGCCCGCTCATTCCAGCAACAAAAGCAAGCCATCACTTGCTTTTTCGGATGCGTTGGGCTGCACTGGCTGCAGCTTTACAGAGCCAACTGTGGACTGCAATGTTTCAAGGTTTTCAAAAGTGGCACATAAAAATACAAGTGACAGGTGAAACATGGTCACGAGACCATTTGATTTTAGCAACCACCTACAAGCACTGTTCTTTGGAAACAAAGGCGTGGACTGCGTAAGAGCAAACTTGGTTTCAGAGGCCACCTCCGCTCAAAGGCCGTCATAGTCTGGTTCCATGCCGAGTGATTGCTGGAACCAGGTTTTACATGCATTCGAACCTTTCACGCGCACATTGCTATGACCGCATGAGAGTGAGAACGACTAACCAGCTGAACTGCAGAGATACTAAGCCCAAAGTGGCATAGTCAGGTGTGACTGTGGCCCGAGCAATCTCCAACGAGCCAACTCTCTGACAAGCCACCTCTGCTAACAGTTAACATACAGTTGCGCTCGGTGAAATCCGGCCCGAAGTGCATAACTGGCGCCCAGTACTGATGCGGCCCTTGACGCCCTCAAAGTTGTACAAGTGCTAGTGTGCACGTGTGCCGTGTACTGTACATGTGCTGTACTCATACGCATGCATGCATACATCAAAGTGTATAAAAACCGCGCCTAACAAAGACAAGTGTCATTCATTTCAGTTCACCACAAGTAAAGAAGATGGAGATCGTTTCGAAGCAGTTTATTTCATACACAGAGCAGCAGGGCTTCAATATTTTGTGTGGCCACCGTCTGCTTCGATTAGGGCTTCAACACGACGTGGCATTGACTCCACGAATGGGGAAACCGTGTCAGGAGCCAACGAGTCCCACTCCAGGTGCAGTGCCTGCACCAGCTGGTCAGCATTCTCGCAGCGATGTGGAATTATTCTCTTCTTGAGAAGAGCCCACACATTGGGAATGGCCATGTCCTTCCTCTCTATCTCTTCTTGATCTTGAGCTGTACTTCGTGAAGTGAATGAAAGAAATGTTGAACTGTTTTTAGTATGCAACACGTGCACTCCGAACTTTTACACGAGGTGCGTACAGTTTAGTTCATACACACAAATCGCCAGTGATGTAATGGGAGCTAGCTTCGCGGCGCCGGCTTTGCACTTCGGGCCGGATTTCACCAAGCGCAACTGTACATTCACCTAGCATACCTTCTCATCACGAATATCCTCTGGGCTGATGCTGGCTGGTTTCTCCATGGCAACAAGACACAGCAATTGCAGGAGATGGTTTTGCATGACGTCACTGTAGAGGCAAAGAAGGAAAATACCCGTGACACAATAGGACATCTGATGTACAGTAGGTATCGGTTATAGCGTGGGTGTTTGAAAAACGACATTTGATTCTTATTGCCGATATTTCTTACACACGATAAATCACGTGTGACATACCATATAAATGCACGTTTGACAAATCATATGCACGTGTGACATAATCATATGCGCATGCGCGCATTGCGCGCACGTTTGGCATGTACACATACACATGATACACACGGATCAGACTCGCGGTCGACCGGTCGTGCTAGGCGACTACTGCGGAGCAGCAGATACGAGAGAAGTCGGAAGAAAGAGTCCGACTGGACAGAAAAAGTGATTCTCCAATGCTCCCTTGGACATAACTCTCTTTTTGTGTTGAATATCATTGTATTGAGTATGCACAGAGCACAGGTGTTATTACTACAGGCGATACACTTTGCACTAATCTGGCATATTTTGCTGCATAAAATTCCATTCTTAGGGCCGATATATTCTACTATGCGATAATACTGCTTGTAAGAATATAAATACACATAAAATATGTGTTATGATTATGAAAAAACGAGTGTTCATTCTTGTAGGCAGTATATTCTTGTATACGACCACACTATAACCGATACGCACTGTACATGTATCCCTGAAAATACACACACACACACACACACACACACACACACATACACACATACACACACACACACCTTTGACTTTTTGACGCCCATCGCCGGAGGCGATGATAGCAATGCTACGGCAGAAGCCATAGCAACTTGTGCTGGGATTGCACCATGTAACAGCTTGCAAGGCTGAAGAATACACACACACACACATCTTCAAACTGTACCTAAGATTGCATGTCTTCAGTAGCTGAGTTTGGATGCAAGGGTACTATTCACGGCCAAGACGGCATGAGCAGAGAGAAAGGCGACTTACCGGATGATGCCAAACTCGTCAAAGTAACCGCCACGTCCCTTGGTGCCAAACGGCTCCTTGAAGGTGATAACAACAGCGTTGATGTTGTTTCGGTTCCAAACTGGCTGGAACATGGCATTCGCAAACCTGTAGATAAGAAAACAACAAAGGGAACGCCCCCAGAACTGTATGATCGACTCGGACTTGGGAAGGACTCGGGGAAAATGCCTAAACAAGATACATCGCAACGAAGGTAGAAATGGTTCACCATAATACTGTAATTTTTATAGCCCCAGGAGCTAATTTTACTCTTCTTTTTCAACATGCACTTCTGTTCGTGCTGCCATGCGAACTTCACCTTTGTGCTAGCTGTAGTTGTAGATTCTTCGACCCTAATGTTAGTAATGTACTTTGTTTATCTGCTGTGCTGCTCCGTGAACTGCGTATTATTAATATTGCTACTGAAGTACTTGCCTGCATTGTCATTCGCACTGCACAGCTATGCACGCTGCACGTACAAATGTAGGTTGCTGCTTTGCGTAGGGTCTTCGCTCGCCTTGCTGCTTGTTTTTTGCTGTCGCACTGCCTTGTTTTCACTCTTCTTTCTCATTTTTATCACCTTGTTTTACGTAATAATGAATCCGTACTAGTATTTTAAAGCTCAACATTTGGCCTGCTTTTTAAATATGATCAAAAGATAAAATATTCACTGGTTTGAGGGACAGACGCAAAAAAAAGATAAATGATCACTCTTTTCTGACTGGACTATAGGGTGTTTTCCTTTTATGGGAAACCCATTCTAGCTTTTTCATGCTATCAATTTTTAACTGCCTGGTAGTGCCAAATTTGGAACGGCATGCCCAAAACTTGGTCCCGGGTACAGGTGTGCCCATGCCTTGCAAAACTCGAATCCTGGGTACAATACACAATAGAAGTAGAGGATATAACCCAAGTCAGAGGGTTATACCGGCTGAATATAATCCCGACTGCGATAGCAGGAGGGATTTATATGAGGGTACGGTATAACCCGACTACGAGGGTCATATCCTACTTATGCCAGGTACCCCTACGCATTTCCAGAACAACAAACCTATTTGGAGATCTCCTACATCATGCAGTACATGAACATCTTCTGATGGTTATCAGTTGAAAGAATGGTCGAGCAAGATCAGAAGGAGATTCCTCCGTGGATGTTTGGCATAAGATTTCCTTTCAGTTCTAGTGCATATTGTACAGTCGACCTACCCTTATAACGATAACCTCTATAACGATATTACCCTTATCACGATATTTTTCTGCCAAACCAAATCACTCCATTGACTTGTGTATACAATGCTTTACCTCTATAACAATATTGCTATAACGGTATTACCCCTATAACGATATAAAATGGGCTGACCAATCGACATTTTCCATTTTATAACAATATCTAGCAGGGAATATGTACAGCCCACTATCCAGGCAGGGCAAGCTTCACTTGATAAGTTACTGGGAAATGACGAAATCCAGTGGGGGCACCAGTGGGCACCTTGCTGTGTACATAATGTGCATGTACGTCAGCTTTTATGCTATGAAGAGTGTAAAATATGAACAAAATCCATGCATTATGACATATGTGTATGAAATGAACCAGTTACCCCTATAACAATATTACCCTTATAACAATATTTCTTGGTCTGACGCGAATATCGTTATAAGGGTAGGTCGACTGTAGCATCTTCATGATCTTGTCTCGTGAGCGGTGCGGAAGTCAACTGAATTGCTGGGGTGCTGGAGTTTGTCGTTGAATCAAACTACCGTCACTAGTCAGGTTACAGCTTGGACTCTTTGGGAGTAAGTGTTACTATAATTATGGTACAGTGCTGATTTTCACATGCGGCATCTTATAATCAGTTTTGCTTACTTGCAAGTAAATGCATTAGCATACACTGTTTTGTATCACTGTATCACATTTCAGTCCAATCTAGCATTTTCCAATCGAGTTGAAGTACACTCTGTATTATAGACTTAGTTACGAAGGAGACAGTCTGTTGATGATCTTCAACTCTTCGAAGTACAGTGTACATTGCTGACCCATTCGGGATACTTCGTGGTTATTCGACGTTCTTTATCCTCAGATTCAGTATAATAGAATACTCTGTAGATGAATTCCAGGTCATTCTTCTTTTCCATTGTGTACTGTTCCTCGTCAGTGTGCCATTCTGTGTGGAGTGTACACGTGCATGTGGTGTCTGTTGTGAATGGTCCGTGCGCTGGAGTACTGCCGCCGTACAAGTTCACTGCCTTTCAGGCAGTGAACATGTACGATGGCAGTGCCCTAGCGTACGTACCGTGCACCAGGATTTATATTCGATATAAATCCCGCGCGGGATTTATACTGGCCAATATAACCATGGCTAGACGAGCGCTGATTGGCTGAAAACAGGCCCTCCGTACCGTACCATGGTATAACAATCCATAAATGTAGCGCTGACCAAAATACAAATTTCAACGCATCCAAATAATTATGTCCAAAAACATCCATATTAGACTGACACCAGTTCCGTTCTGAAACTGCCTTTACTGGCAAAGGACATTCGATTATAATTGGATAATAACAGTTTATTTTAGGATTTTTAGCAGTTTTTACAACAAATGCACAACATAACAAATCTGACTTTGGATAAACTCTTCAAATCATTGGAATTTTCAGTTGTTTGGGCCTGGTGACATGTTTTCCTTTCACGAATTGCTAAACCTCTCTAATACCGTACTGGCAATATATGTTGCCGCGTAACGCGTAACGCAGGGGGGTGCGGCGTAACGCGCGACCAGGCTAGTGCGACAAATTTTCGTTGAGTTCGTAACGCGCGTCCGGCGGGGTGCGGCGATCTTTTCATTGCAGTTTGCAAAAAATGATGCGGCAATAGCGAAAAAATGATGCGGCAATAGCAAAAAAGTGATGCGGCAATAGCAAAAAAAGGACTGCGGCAATATAGAAACCTGTGTAACGGCTCCTGTGCGACTTTGCATGTAACGCCCAGCGTGCGGCAAACATGTGCCAATGTAACGCTTCATGGCCTCACTGCGGCAACATATATTGCCAGTACGGTATCCACTTGCAATATACAGTAAAGTTGCTGGAAGTGTATGTGTTGAGCCCTGTTAACGTACCTGAGAACCATGAGATTCTGCACCATTTCTTTGCCAAGGTAGTGGTCAATACGATACATCTCCTCCTCCTTGAAAAGGGACGTAAGGTGCCTGGACAGGACAGCTGAGCTCTCCGAGTCGCGGCCAAACGGCTTCTCCACAATCACACGGCTATAGCCCCTGAAAGGTGGAACAAACAAACATGAGCCCAACAGCAAAACAAAACAAAGAGCACCGATGTCCTATAGCTTTCAGAGATACAAGCTCAACACACATGATGGCGCAAGAAGGAACATACACCATCACATAGCAAAACACATCATATTATGAGCATTCAAGGTCGGATATAAAAACGTGTCACAACAGAGTACATGCATTGCATTCTAGACAACGAACCACCGCTTGACATCAAGAAAGAAAATAGGGAAAGAAAGCCCCGGGCCACTATTGACAACTTGACAACACAACAAGAAACAAAACCAAACAAAATAGTAAAACTCGTCACTCTGAAAAGGTTATCATCTGTCCCGGAGGACCACTGGAACTAAAACCAAACCAGGCCGGTGTAACTTCTAATCATGGGTGGCAAAGGATACGGAGAACATCTACAACAGGTACTAGGGACTGGAGTTTAGCAGGCGATGTAGGTAGCTTTGACAGCACCGTATCGCAACTCACACTTGTCACCCGAAGACGAATGCACAGATACACATAGTTGAGAATAGTGAAGAGAGTGCGTACCTTTTACTCATACACGCCGCCTTGATATTCTCTGTGACCGGCATGAAAACGGACGGTGGCAGAGCCAGATAGAACACACGATTAGCAGGTTTTCCCGGCGCACTCTCGTCCTCAATCTTGATCAGGGCCTGGTCGAGCTTTTGGAAGCCCTCGACCTTGTCGTAAGGACCGCTAACATACGAGCACATTGAGAAGAACTCCTCGAGGCGCGCCTCCTGTCCATCCTTGACCTGTTCCAGATAGTGCACAACAGAAAGATACATAACGTTAGAAAGATAGTAACAACTTGAATAGACGACAGGATATTCCCACATCTGATAACCTGTGGTAATCAGTAACAAAGTTCAGTTCTCAAAACGAAACTGATTTCAGTACCAACAAAAGTGAAATCATCATTACAAGATTTCCATTGTACTTCGAGTAAGAATATGGGGAGCACTGCATTTCCTGGAATCAGCCCTGTGCTGAGAATAAGACCCACCCTGTAATAAGCCCTGGTGGCTAAGAGTTGGTTTTAAAATTGTCTTCACGACAGGACATGTTGAAGTCTTCTGGCTTACAAGGATTAGGGTAAACGAATCCAAGACACAACCCAAGGAGAGTTTGGGCACGACTTTGTGAGAATCAAACGCATTGCCTGACACTAGACTATCACTATGAGATAGCTAGGCCAACTGAACAGTAGTGATATTAATATTATCAAACAAACGAGAGAGAGGGAGAGAGAGGGAGACGTGTGTGAACTGTGAAGAGAGTTGAAAGTATAGAGGATAAGAGAAGTAGTGCCATTCAGTAGGTGTGATTAAAAGCTGTCAAAGATGCTTTGTTGCACAATGCATCATGTAAAGGCAATGGAAGGTGAAGCAATGATACCAGTCCACACCAATTGATCTACACCGATTAAAACATCTCATGATCCCAAGGGCTAGATATTTCTGAAGGCAATACAATAATTATAACTGAAAACATTCATCTGACACCAACCCAGAAAGTACCTCACACAACCAGCAGTGAGAAAATAAGTGACAACATGCATACAGCTGTACTGTGTGTCTGCCTCAAACATGACATCGCATGTCTACCACAAGATTCCGCAACAACTAGCGTTACCCCGAATAGTTCACCACTGCTATCACCTGTAGATCAGTGTACAGGTCAATCACATGTTGCACACTGCATACGTGTAGATGAAAACTACACAGCATACGTGGGTCGCTAATACCTCACAGGCCCAGTAGCAGGTGTGACGCCTAACGCGGCAGTTCAGTGGCGCAGAAAAGCAATTGTATTGTAAATTTGTAATCACTGCTGGGAATGTATCAAAACAATTGGGACTGCAAACTACAATGCAACTCAGCTAAAGCAATGCTGCTACTTTCCAGGTGAGTGTTGATGTACATAGCAGGTCATGCTTGCCCAGTCAACATGACTGGAGTGCACATCTCAGCACTGACCTTCAGAAAGGGCTTGGACCTTTCGCGGAGCTGAGGAATAGTCATGTTGGACCGTGCATAGCCGACAAACTTGGTGCCGGTCGGGAGGTAGCCATCCCGGAACAACACCCTACACAGAATGAAAAGAAAACAATACTTCACCATGACAAAAAAAGGAAGAGTTGGTACTGGGAATTCTTCTGAGATTGGTGAAGAAGAGCAGTAGCCAACAAGTTCAATAAAAACATGACTGGGGCACATTTTTCAGAGTCCGACAGCCCGAGTTGGTGTTAGTTTGAGGAGGCTGCGGTAGAGCATTCATTCAATATCCCCAATCGAACTCGTACCGTACAACTCCGCACCCTACAGACTATGTTACCGATCCCAGCCAGCTAGGCATAAAAACGTTTGTTGACGCTGCCTCTTCCGACCAGGACTACTCCACTCAGGGTCAATATTGCTAAGCCTTCCGGAGTTTCAGTTATCCCCTACTTTTGGTAATACTGCTCCATATCTCCCAGTCTGCACATACACAGCATACATGTCGACACTATCAGGTTGAAATAACAGCTATAATATCGCCACCTACTCTGGCCCCAACGCGTCAGAACATACTATCGTGTGGGCACTGTGAGACAAACTGTCTTGGCCCGAAAGTGTTCTTGGTCCGAAGGCTGTCTTGGTCCGATGGCTGCTTTAGTCTGATGCCTGAAGGCCATGAATGCATTATTCGGAATTTCATTCCTCGATCAAACAGGCTACAAATTAAACTGGCCGTTTCGTATTCAAAGATGTATGCCCGTATTTATGGCTTGTTGGCTGCTGTATACAGCGACATCATTAGTAGGATGCAGAGTTTTGCGGCGAGTTCAGCTGGGAACTAATGATACATTGCAGCTCCTCGGCCCAAGACCATCATCACACTCTGTAAAACTGGCCCTGGCAAGCTTCCAATCCAAGGTGACCTTGGACAAAAAAGGCATTCCCCGTGGAAATACCTACAGTACAGGCACAGGGCCTAGGCTATAGGGGGCGTCGCAACCGGTGCGGTCAAAAACGCACCAATAATTTTATCTTGTGATTCTTGAAGCAATGAAATATGGGCTATTCGGGCCCAATTTTCTTAACTTTTCCTGGGGGAGGTCCCCGGGATGCCAGGCTTTTCATAGTCGCGTCAATGAAGAAGACCTTCCGACGCCCCTGAGGCATGCAATGTCACCGTCGACATACATAATAGGGAGGTTTCGCTCTACGTAATTACGTATGAAAATCCGTATGTCGTACGCGCCGGGGAGCGAGGGCAACTTTCATACGTAAATCTCTCTACGGATTTCCGTAGGAAAGCTCTTTCCTACGTTGGGTCCTCCGTAGGACTTTTTGAAATATTTTTTCGCATTTTCCGCATTTGTCCATGGCATGCCGGCAACATTCAAGCCGCGCAAAACACAACTAACTTCACAAGGTACACACACCGTACACCACGTGCATAATATCATGGAAAACGCGGTTTCGGTTCAT
>NC_088644.1:20449153-20486653 GCF_964019385.1 Sycon ciliatum
TCAGCCGCTGATTAGCCCAGAAACTTCTCCATTCTGGTGTTGATCTCACAAGTAAACTACTGACGAGCTTGAAGAAGTAAACAACATCGAAGAATGACTCGAATATCGCGGTTGCTTTTCGAAATATCGTGGACATAGCGGACTTTTGTTCAAATCGCGGAAAACAACGTGGCCACGGAATCGCAAGTTCCTGGAGGGACAGATATGTTCAATTCTTTATCTGCCTCTCCGTCACACACACACACACACACACACACACACACACACACACACACACACACACACACACACACACACACACACGCAGTAAGAAAGGGAACACAGCAGACACTGTACAGTGACTGAGCACTACTTACTGTTCGCATCACGCCGATCTGCCGGCTTTGGTCGGGAAGACCCGTGTTCATGCGCTGGTGGGGGTGTGGAGCGGTTAGCCAGTGGTGTTTGTGCTGCTGCTGCCGCTGCGCGGGGTCCATTCTACGGTTAAATGAGAGGAACACAGCAATGAAAAGTTAATCTGTCAAGACTCAAGAGCTTTGGAAGAGAGTTAGTAGTACCAAGACAAGTCCCGTAAAAGTATGACCAGAGCACCCCCCCCCCCCCTTGATTTGCAGCCAGGGAGAGGAAATCGCATGACAGAGTGCAACTAGGGTCACATGATGAAAGCACCTGAGTTTACTAGGTCTATGGTCACACATGGTCCAGCACTAGCTCAATGCTCATGTAGACCCCACTGCCACGCTACATGTACTTGCGCAAGCAACTAGGACAAGCAGGAACTACAGATATCATGGATATGAATGTCAATGAGTAAAGGGATAATTTTTTACCCATGTGTCTGCCGACGTGTTTCCACGAATCGCTAAGGCATCGTCGGCATTTGGGAGCCTTCTGAAGCCCATTTCCCGTAATAAGACCATATTGCTAAAGCTGAAACAGCGAATGTATTTTCCTGTAATCCTGTCCACTTTATTGCATGGAGTGGGGACATGGACCACCAATGCCCCTCATCTGTATAAGCTCAATGCCTTTCATCACCAGTGTGTGCGCCAGGTCCCTGGTGCTTCCCCGAGTACAGTGGTGAGAGGAGCGCTTGACATCATCTGACCTCGGCAAGGCCCTCGGGCTTGTGCGGCACTCCGACCGCACAGTCTGCGATGGTTAGGACATACCGTATTATCTCTAATATAAGCACAGTCTCCAATAATAGCACGTCTCCAATAATAGAACACCTTGGGGCGGCATTCAAAAAATAAAGTGCTCAGTCTCCATTATAAGCACACTGTGTAAATTCATTATCTGTACCGGCGAAAAACCCCTGAAATGTGAGTGTCTGACATGAATTTGGCATGGCAACATGCCTCTGAAATGAGGTTGAAATAATCATGGAACAGTCTCCAACAAAGGAACGTCTCCATTAATAGCACGGGACGGAGGTACATTGAAAAAATAAAGGACCGTGCTTATATTAGAGATAATACGGTAATGTAAGGCACGTATGAATGATGATCGTCGTCTTCCCAAGTGCTGCCTGTTTGCAGAGCTGACGGACCTCGCCATGGTCCCAAGAAGAGATGGATGTGATTTTCTCAGACACGGAAGCATGCGGTATTGAGCAGAGGCTCTGGATGGATGTCGCTACGGCTAGGTGTCATGCGGAGTGGCATACAGCCTATCGAAAGCGGCCCCCAGATAGTTCGCCATCGCCACCCTCCTTCCATTGCTGCAGTGGCGAGGTTGTGGCGCTCTTCCGGAGGCTAGAACTTAGAATGCCACGTTAAGTTCTGCAAACAACTCCAGTTCGCTATCTTAAGTTGACGGGTAGGATCAAGGTCAAGGTCAAGGACAGACATTCCAGAACTGCAGTGGGTTGCCATGGCCCAAGATCAACCGGACTGTATGTATGTGTGTATATGTATGTGCGTACGTGCGTGCATGCATGTATGTGTATGTGTGTGTGTGTGTGTGTGTGTGTGTATGCAAGTATGTGTGTGTGCACGGGTGTGAGCGCGCACACCTTACTTACTCTACACACAAGATGACGGGTGTGGGACCAAGTTTACCCGCGGGGTACTGTTTCATGTCAGAGCACACACTTACCCGCAAGCTGTTGCTATTCGACGCCTTCAGGGGGTCATGCATCCTTCTCGCTGCAGGCTGTGCAGGCTGTGCTGCAGAGGTACGACCCGCAGCTGAGCCCCGACGACCTAGAGCAAAGTGGAAAACGGTGACACAAAACATCACGTTATAGCAGGAAATGCACACAGTCCTGACATGCAATAAAGCCAATGATCGCACATCAGAGGGCAGGGCTGATATTTTATAGGGAACATGTTTCGAAATAATCGAACCTCTGGTCCTTATAGCCAGTTATCTTAGTTAAATCTCTCTGTATACAAATTGACACTCAAACACACACACACACACTCCAATACTCTACAGCTGACTGAAAAAAGGGAAGAAAGCTTTGATGTCTCAGCATAATACAGTCAACTTTGCGAATAACGACATTCGGCGGGGCATCAGAAAAGTGTCCTTATTCGCGAAGTGTCCTTATATCCGAAGTCCCATTTGAATGTTTGTGAACCCATATTTTGTATAGTATGACATGCATATCGAAATGAAGCTCTTTTCATGCTCTACGTCAATTTGTACTTTATTTTCGTATTGCAATTGAAAGGAACAATAAAGTCAATATACAAGGGAAATGAATTGAAAAATTAACCTTTTGGAGCCATCTACAGGGACATGTTCATGTACATGTATGAAAATTAATGTGCAATCATGTACTGTACAACTACATGTCCAATAGGTGTGCTGATCATTCCAACTATTTTGAAGAAAAGAAAAAAGACGCCCCCCCCCCCCCCTGGCTGTATCTTCTTGTATGTGTGCCTTATCCATCGCCACGGGTTCTTCTGGTACTTCTGCATGACAGGTACTTGAAATAGCTGTCAAAAAGCCAGAAAGTCGTTATTCAAGCAGTGAATATGACCTCGGGGCACTAAAATCATGTCGCTATTCGCAAATTGTCGTTATGCAGATAGTCGTTATATCCGAAGTTAAATGTATACAGTCAGATGGGACTTTGCTCTGGGCATGGAAATTCTGTCGTTATTCGCGAATTGTCGTTATATCCGAAGTCGTTATTAGCGAAGTTGACTGTATATAGGTCAGCAATATGGAGATGGACCTGAAAATATCTCTCAACTCATATGCTAGAACTGGGGTTAGGGATATCAGCGAACGCACTGCGCAGCCCATCTGCGCAGGTCAGCCTGGCCCATCTACGCGCGGCCGACAAGAAAACTCATGAGCACTTTCATTTTTTTGCAAAATAAATCGTGCGAAGAAGATGCACGGAATGGCTGAAAACTAGGCTGAGGAATAGTAGCATCCAGAGACTCTCAAACAAATTCATGGTCCATCGCTTCTGACAATGGCAGCGAAGACATCAGGGAGCTGATTGCAGCAACTCTCTACCAAGCGCGATGCTGGTTACTCACCAGGGCAGGGCGCTTCCATCGCGCAAGAAATGGCCGTGAGCGAGAAATGGAAGTCCGATTTTGGAACGATCCAACCAGGGAAATTCCTTGAAAATTGGCCTGAACACCTCTCATACTAGTGTTTCACGATGTGCAAACTTTCAGAGAAATCGACCGGGGAGAACGTGGTGAGTTCGTGGGTCCTCGAGTATCGCGTATGATTTGAATGGTCGCGGGGACAGAAGAACAGTAATTTTACGACTCCCAGCAGTGCAAACAGACCGCGGCCATGTTTTCTCTGTCGGCCGCGATCACGTTAAAAAAATCGATGACGCAATGCATGCGCAGAGGCCTGCGCAGTGCGTTCGCTGACATCCCTACTGGGGTGTCGGAGAAAAAATGTTATGGGGCTTTCCCGGAGGAGCGCTTTACATGATTCGTCCTCCTGCCTCATTCTGCTCGGGCAGTGGGTTTGAAGATTTCGAGCGGTTCCATTAATTGTTCTATTGTTTCATTCTTTGAAGCATTAGGGCCTTTAAACATGTGACGGGTGGCCATGGTAGAATACGACACCAAAGGGAAATCACTAACAGGTTTGAGGCAACCTGTTGACGTTCATTTGTCCCCGGATAGATAAATAGAAGTAAATGCCCGGATATGCAGCGAAGTGGGAGTTTACATGAAGGGTAGACTCAGAATACCGGTATACCAGCTATTTGTTCTCAGAATACCGGTACACCAGCTATTTGTTCTCAGAATACCGGTACACCAGCTATTCGTTCTCAGAATACCGGTACACCAGCTATTCGTTGAAGGGTAGACTCAGAATACCGGTACAGCAGCTATTCGTTCCCCACACATTATTGTGACTTACTATTGCCCGGTGAACGTGGTGGTGGTGGCGCTACTGCCGCCAGGTCATCTTCACCCACAGCTGTACAACAAGCAGAACCAAACAAGGCCAAGAAAATGGTGAGAAATAGCCAGTGTGCAAAGCGCACTGACAACCAGCGTCAAATACCTTGTGCATATAGTTTGGGTGGTATTTCTCGTAGCTGGCCTCAAAGTGAGCGTGGCTGGAACCTTGATCAGTGGTGGAGCTCCTTTCTTTCTGGAGCTCAACATTCATGGGCCGGCATGCAGGATATTGTTTCTCATTATAGGCATCACATCAATTCTACGAGGCTAATGCTGTCGGCCAACAGACATAATGTTGCGTGCCGAGTATGAGGCATGTGCTAAAGGTAGACTCATTGTCTGTTTGTCCCTCTCTTTCTATCTATCTATCTGTCTGTCTGTCTGTCTCTGTCTGTCTGTCTCTCTCTCTCTTGATGATAGCACCATCCAAGCTAAGCAATCTCTGAAATGCTCCCTCCATGTTGCAAATTGTGCCTGCTAACCCGACGGAAGAAAACATTTAAGTGGATGACTTTGCGATAGATATGTTGTGCAGTGTAACAAGGCATGGCATTGTTTGGTGTGTGTACTAGCTTTGCCAGGCTGTGCATAGCAGAGGCTATGACTCTAGTCGTACTGCAAAATACTGGCCTATCACCAAGCCAGCACAGATAATATGTCACAAATTCCTGCCGTTGCAAGGAACTGCAAAGCCATTGTGTGAGCCCAGCCCCGATCAGATACATTGGAACAAATGAACCTACCAATGTAGTCTGCATCCTTCGGCGAAAAAGAACTTCCCCTCTCTGCACCGCCAGCAACACACATAACAACACAAATACTAAATAGAGTTAGACACAAAGGATCGCAAAAGAAAAACAGGTTTCAAGAACAAGAACACTATCTTCATCAAACAGCACCAGTACTGCCAACACACCTCTTATTGGCCACAGACCATCGTGCGAATAAATATTCGAAACAAGAATGACAAGAACAAGATCGACAGTGCCCATACCCAATACAGTGTACACGTAGTACCAAACAGCAGGATGGATGCAAGCAGGGACAATAGCCATGGACAAATGATATTGAGCTGTTTTCTGAATCAGGACCAATTCACGATGAAATATTTTAGCGATCCGAGCTTCAGAGTTCAAAAAAAGGTGACTAGTACTGTACAGTACATACAAAATTTCGATTGGCGCTGCAGACTTTAGCGAAAACAGTATATCACCGGCACTAAAATTAGCCATTTTGCAGTAGCTTGCAACGATGACCCGGTATGCACGAGTATTGTAAACAAGGAGTAGTGGACACAGAGTCTAAGAGTTTTAGAAAAAACAATCCTGTCCAGCATGTACAGAATACTGTAAATATACAAAATTTCGGCACTTCACGATTTTTGACATTTCGGTGGCGATTTATTTTCGGCGTTGGGTAGAGGGCATGGTATAGTGCGACAGATGCTGTGAAAAATTTCTTCGGCGTTTTAATAGGCGTTTTGGGTCGGTGCCGAATATAGCCGAAATTAAATAGCTGCTGAAAATTTGTATATTTACAGTAGCTACTTGTTGCAGAGCCTCACCCTGCACCGGTGGTCCATCCTTTGGGGATGATCCGAAAAGACGAGAGGCTGCTGCTCCAGCACGTTTGACATTCTCCTCTGCGAGCTGATAGGAGCCTTCAGTTCGGGCTGGCAACAACGGCGGAGGTTCATCGGTCTCTTCCTGCATATATAAACATTTCAATTGCATGACAATGTTCTTCATTCTTTTTTATATACCGGTAACTCAACACCATTATGCACAAGCATGACTGTCACTGAGAGAAGAACAAGGACAACTATGAGTGCTAGCATTACCTCACTGTAAACACAAGAAACTTGAAAGTGATGCTCTGGTCATGGCATTCACTATCTACACAAATCAATCTCTTGCTCATACCAGTGGCAAAGACACTTCAAAACCTGTACCATGCACTGTGTTTTCTCTGGGGAATGAACAGATTGATGATGGCGGAAAGCAGTTTGCTAACTAATACTTAGTACTACTAATTGTGTTGCAGGGTACATGTAGTCCCACAGAACCATGGCAGAAGGCCAAAACACACACACACACACACACACACACACACACACACACACACACACACACACACACACACGCACACACGCGCACTGTATGAACATAAAAATAAAAATAAACACGTCACTATACACAGCACAGACTCACAACAACAGAACGCCTTGTGGAGCGGTCCACCATCATGGGCGCTTGGTAAGCGGATTCCTCCATTACATTTGACTGCGCTGTTCGGAATGGCAGGGTTGGAGGCTTCTCCTCATCGTCGTCCTCTGCTGTTTGCAAGTCAGCTTCCGTCTCGTAAATCTTAGCACATTTGGACTGCACAATGATCACCACAAGACAATAAGAAAATCAAAATCAGCATTTTGCTATCAAGCATCCTATTTTCAGACCTATATCAACTTGCGGTTACTATTTTAAAAGAAGACACAGCAGGAGTTATACGCCTGGTACCAAACAAAACAGTGGTCACCATATTCCTGTCGTGCACAACAACCATGAACCATTTGTAGTTGGATATTAGAAGCACAGAGTCAGCCCTACAACAAGCACTACACTATAAGGTAAACTCATTTTTTCACAGCCTTTGCTGGAAGCGAATCCTGATAAGCAAATGCATGATCGGACTCGCGGCGAGGCAGTTTCTCAAAAAGCCTCTAAAGATGGGAAAACACGGGAAGAATCAATGCTGTCAGCATCTCTTCCGGCGCAGTGCAACTGCCAGACCCGGAGCTTGAATCGCATGTACACTGGTGAATCTAAAATAGGATTAGCACTAGTGACAAGATCATTGCTGAACAGGGCACAAAGACTGATGCGCTCCAAGCTCAACTAGATTATCAAAAAAGTATTCTTTCTAGACCAAGAGTGGTATATAGTTTCTTTATCCACTGACGATGTTGTTCAGAACAACGAACGTCAGGAAAAGTATCGTAAAGAATACTTTTTTGATATTATTGAAGTACAATAAGAGTGGCTAACCAATAGCTTGTCCACCAACTCCCAACTAGATTGCAACATCATTGATGAGTTCATAACACAGAAGTACAGTAAATTGTCGAAAGAAGCGCGCCTTATCGTGTGCACTGAATAAGTGAATGATGCCATTAGCAACTGCAGAAGCAAACTGGATCGAGCCGAAGAGATCAAGAAAGAGGCTCATATTGACTTCTATGACCAATGAGGGAAGAGATCGGTTCGCTAATTAAGCGTGAAGTAGCAGCTGACGTAAAGAAATTGATACCGTGATCCCCATCATCATCATCATCATCAACGAAGCCGAAGCTTCCAATTAACGACTTCATACGTGGCTTCCGTCTCAAGTCGTCATGGTAAGCGCCACGGGTGTCAATGGCTACCGAAGTAGCGCTAGTCAAATTCAAGACTAAGCTATGCGCTGGCGTAACTGCTACCCGCTCTCTACATCGAACATTGAATCTTTCACCATGTGAGAAACATCTTGTGTTAGGAGTTCAATGTTTTCCAAAACCTGTACTACAATATAGGTTCTGCCTGCCCTTGTGCTAAATTTTAATCCGATTGCTTTCGCCTGCTCGCCTCATTTTCCCTTCATGTTCGGTTCACCTGTCTCCACCTACCGGTTGCCTGAAGATCTTATCTGAACATGAAACTTGAAGTTCAAACTGAACTTTTCCTCCTTCCCTCCTGCATAGAGTTCAAGCGACGGGGTTACCGCTGGAGTATAGTGCATACTTTTTTTAACAATACCAGCCATCGAATATTCAGAGTATGGTGCACACCTGAGATCTTGAGCCCCAGACAGCACCTCCAACGTGTGCACTAAGTTACAAAAAGCATAGAGAAAACTCTCACCAGCAATCTGTACAGCTCACAGCTCTCTCTCCCACACACTTTGGACCTTGGACGCCCATCGCTAGTACCATGATAGCGTGCGAGCCGGGCAATATGGGGAGTGACGCTTCAAGTCACCCGCCCGGCGAAATTTTCGTCCACACACACACACACACACACACGTACCTGAATCAAGGCCAGTCGGGGCAGCTAAAAAGTGCGCAATACACCAGAGTGCAGAGCGATTTACAAACCCAAGAGACAAGAAGCTGTTCGGCTATGGCTGTAAGCTTCACCCCGTGAGCGACCGTCGGGCTGCATGAATTCCTATACAGTCGTGTACACGAGGGCACCTACCGCTGCAGCACTGTTGAGCTTGTCCATTAGGTCTGCCTCCTCCGCATCTCCGCGGCCATCCACACGCACTGTGAAGCAAGGAGTGGCGGGTGCAGCTTGTTTCTTGGGGGCTAATGCCAGTACCTGCTGACCATAGTCCTAACAAAGAAACAGCAACATGTGGCAGGGTACACGAAAGACACACATCAAATGTAACGAAGGACCAAAGTGGCCCATGAGAAATAAAGACCACAGAAGCATGGGTGCTTGAGAGTGACCTCATAATTATTTCATTGAACACAGCATAGGAGGGGTTGTGTGTCTCTCTCCCCTCCCCTGCATCCCCTTCGCTACCTCAGCTAAAGAGATTTGTAGTGGTGAATAGACAAATTGGTCACAGATGTAGTGAGAGTTTTTTGATTCACAGCTGCGATGAACTAACCATGCCCTGAACTGTGGCATTGCCATAGATGTCTTCCTTAATGGGAGTAGCAGCTGCCGCTGGTTCTATGGCACCACCATCTTCTTGCTTTTTCCTCTGCCCAAGAACACAAGAAGCAAAGAAACAGCGAAGGAAACAGTGCGCAAATACAATTGGAAACACCCTGCCCTCAGATAGTCATGATACATACACACCACTCAATACCTACCTTGCGCATATAGAGCTTTGCCAGCTTCAGCACAGATCGATAGATCAGAACATATTGCTCCTGTTGGCAGAGGATACGGGACATACAGAAGGAGCATTGTGAGCCTCAGGAATTCAGGAGAGACATACATGAAATGAGAACAAACTTCCCTGACCCAACACCTGACTTATGTACCTACACGACTACAGTATAATTCTAACTTTGTGACTCGCATTTCAGCAATTAACGTCGACACAGTAAAACCTGTGCAGGGTGCTCAAGGATTGCGTTTTCGGCAGTGATGCAAGACATAGTTTGATGTCTTACCTTTGTTTGTACTAGAGAAATTCGATGGCGACGCATCTGAGCCACGATATCGGGCAAATAGAAGTTAGTGTCCTGAGAGAACATGGAGGTAAGACAAGAATTGTCATCTGAAGTACGCGGGTGGCACAGGTGTTTCAGTGCACTCAGACACCAACCAGCTTGCTCCAGGGAGAGAGAGAAAAAGAAAGCTACCTAGGTACAGATCAAAGGATATTCAAACATCAAACGTAGCAAGTGGTGTATTCGTGTAACCATTAGATCAGTTCTGGTTCACTGACACAGATAACCAGAGGATAACGCACCCCCCCCCCCCCCCCCCCACACACACACTCGTTTTTCCGACCAACAGCTTGGTCATTCCAGGTATATTCGGACAATAGCACGCACACCGGATATGAGAAAGCCATCTAATCAATCTTCATTATTTGTGAGAACTAGACCTGGTCTAGTGAGAAGGCATTCTACTGCCTGTAGTTCGGGTGAAGTAAAATAAAGTAACAACACCATCAATCAAGATTCAAGTGATTCAGTATGCACACTGCTCTACTAGTGATACTCTATGGTAAGCAGTCTGGACAGTACTTCAGCTACAGTCCATTTCAAAACTATAGACGCGTACCTAGGCAAAAACCGTTATGCCAGCATCTATACCACATAAAATCTGTGATCACTTTGTGCATAAAATTTTCCAAATTGGGCGTCTGTTATCCAATCCTTTAGAAACTATAATTATGAGAGTAATTGTGGAGCGATCCTGAGCAATATTCCGAAAACTATTCTCAAAAAGGTCCAGCCAAATTTGAAATATTTCAAAAACCCTACGCGTCTATAGTTTTGAAATGCACTGTAGATGCATGCACGAGGGTATCCAAAAGCAAAATGAGAGAAACCTGGCAGGTACAGATATGACTCGAGTAACAAGGGCTTTTTTTCCAGGAAGAACACTGGAATACGAATCTACAGTACGCACAGTGATAACAGACTCTCAGAAGAAAGTATAGTAAAGGCAAAAAACCATACCAATCCATTCTCCAGTAGCTGCCATGCATAGTCCACTGCGATGACAGTACCCGTTCTACCACATCCAGCGCTATGCACACACCAGCACACAAGCACATGCATCAACCCGGTTTGTATTTCTTTAATACACGATGTTCAACATGCCGGTCATTTCTGACATGCTGCACCGTAAGTTACTTTACACACTAGTGTAGTTCTGGCCAGAGGAATCCAACTCCATCAATAAAGCAGTGCCGCATTTGAGTGCACAAACTGCAATGAAGGTCGGCACACAGTACATGCTTTGTACGACATGCGTTAAGCCTTCTAAACAAGGTGACATCAACAAAATTCCGCCGTGGGCCAGACCAGCTGCGGAGTTGCTCACTCCTGTTTATGTACTCCTGACAATACCTATCGGCATGGGACAGATCACACGAGGCTTCCTGGACGGCGCCAGACTGTTCAAAATCAACTCTGGGACACATTCAGATAGCCCTGAAAATGCGGGGAGACAGTAACAGCACGTGGCATGCCATGCGAGGCTACAAACTTGGCACTGATTGTCTACTATCTTGAGTTTTGCTAGGCAGCATTGGTCCAGTCGCATTGTTGCAGCTTTGGCATGGAAATGATTAATCAAGATTTCAGTCTTACCTGCAGTGAACCACAATAGGGGGGTCATTGCGAGGCTGATGATCACGAATCATTTGAATTAGCTCTACTATGGGCTCAGACGATGTGGGAACACCGTGATCAGGCCACGTGCGGAAGTGAAAATGACGAAGAACCTTGGTTTCCTGTGCGTACGGACAAGACAAACAGGCACGACGAAACCACCAAACAAGCAACTCTATCAACAAGAGCGCACTCATAGTACACACATGGGTCAGTGACGACAAGACAAGGAGGGGCTGTGGCACATCAGCGATGGTCAGGTGACGCTGTGAAAAAAAATGGTGGCGGCTATGTAGCCCGCACCATTCTAGTAAAGTATATTAGTGGCCTATGTTAACTCCTGGAGGAAATTCAGCACAGGGACATTGGATAGGTCAACACAATGGCACAGAACGACAGCTTTCAGAGTTGGGAAACTCATCTATCTTGTGCTGCTAACTTGAAGGGTTGTTGTACTCAACGTTCTATACTTCCTGCTTTCTGTTCAGCAATTTAATATCTCCTTTCAAGTGAGTGGCCGTCATGAAAGTTAGGAAGAAAGCAATGCTGCTGCCCCCCCCCCCCCCCCCCCCCCGATGCCAACGCAGATGGGAGATTAATACTAAGTGATAATATCAAAAAATCTGCTGCATGCGAGTTCCTTAGAAGTCGAGTCGACTGTGGGGGTCCAGAAGGTTCTGTACTTACTTCTCCTTTCGAGAACATCAAGACAGATGATAATATAGCCTCGTTGTGTTCGAAATCCTCCAACTGAAAGCCGGCATGAGAAGCAAGTAGTACAGATAGCAGCAACAGCAGCAGTGCAAACAGCAACATCATCCAATAGAAATAAAATTCTCTTGGGGTGGCCTCATGATAGTTACAACAATAACAACAGTTGAACAGCTCACAGAGTCACCTCGTGGTGTAAACTACCGGGTGCAGTTTATGACTAACGTTCTGACAAAGGTTACAATACAGCATTGTGCTTCAACAGCAAAGACACTTACAAATTCAATTGTGAATTCACCATGCACGACCTTTGGGTTCTCCTTGTTGACGTAGTACGATGCACATTTTTTCTAACATCAAACACACACATACACACACACACACACACACACACACACACACACACACACACACACACACACACACACACACACATACACACACACACACACACACACACACACACACACACACACACATACACTCACACACACAGAGGCAGAGACAAAAGGAAGCACACATGATAACGCCAACAAACGTTGCCAGGGTTTCTACGATACAACGAAAGAACATTTCTCTATTTGTGCCGATTGTGCTTCTTGGACAGTACGACGAACACGAGTGCTGGACTGAGAAGTAAGTATCATGTATTGTGGGTTGTCTTCTACTCCGTCATTACCACATTGATGTGAATGATGACGGTGATCAGGGTTCTAGCCAGGTCAATATAGTAGGGGGGGGCGGGCATGGGAAAAAGTTACCCAATGACCCATTTTTTCCATTGTCCAAAATTGTCTTGCCATGCAAAATGCAACATACAGGGTGAACCCCGACTTCACCCCTCACAAATGTGCCTTTATGAACCCTCTAGTAGTGACAATCGACTGTATTTTCGTTGAATGGCGTGAAAAAACACAAAAATCGGAAAATGAGTAGGGGGCGGCACTTTTTCACAGGGGGGGGGGGGGGGAGCGCAAACGGAGTAGGGGGGCGCTGCGCCCCCCTACCCCCCTTTGGCTAGAACCCTGGTGATGATGATGATGGTGATGATGATGATTTACGCATATGTGGATGTGTGACGAAGTTGGCACTTAACCTCTGCTGGCTTACCTTGCCGTTTTCCAATTCATTGCACAGCATGACGACAGTCTAGACCACAACCAAACAACGCACAGGTAAATATTTATCAGAAAAGTAGGATAATAACAACAGTGATGTTCTGCTCCATGTTACGGGAACGCGACACGATCCTGGGAAAACTTGTCGCGTTCCCGTAAAGGAAACCTGTTCTGCTCTACGTAAACGAAAAAGAAGCCACGTGGAATGTGTATTGGGAATTTTCCCATTCCAAATTTTGGAAGTTTTCTGCCTGAATCGAATGATAGTATGGATACCTGGCAGACCTGTATGCATTTCCTTTGCGTGTGCCACAACGTAGAGAACCTCATCTCCACGTAGAAATCTGGACCCAAAACACGCGAAGCTGTAGACTCAAACCAAGACACCTGTCTTCCACGTAATTTCTCTACATTTCACACAAAGCAAAAAAACGTCACTAATGACACAGAGTTCTTATAGGGAAGCAAAATAACGATTAGTTCTGCAAAATTATTATGCTCTGTCAGCTTCTGCATGGATACAAGGTGCTAAAAAGAGGTATCACAGTTGTCAACTCCATCAATGCAGCACACGAAGTTAGGCAAATGTAACAACTGCCTTGGTTGGCACAACATATGGCCAAAATCAAATATGTTCTGGAACTGAAGTAGTGAAGACTGTGCAATATCAGCTGGAGAACTGACCTGGTTGTGGCAACTGACAAGGATTGCAGGCTATCCAAGCTGACCACAACTAAATGCCTACGAACAGAACTAATGCGTACACTAAATGCATCTGAGAATAAACACAGGCTGAGTGCACGAATCCTGTACAAGCTAACAACAGAGATCAGCTACATGCACAGTGCTAGTATACCTGAACATTGTAGTGCCAAATCATTCTCCAGAAGTCAGGTACCGTCGATGACATAGGCCCCATGGCAGCTATGTACCCTTGGCCGCCCGCACAGTCCTATTGTTGAAAGGACATACAAACACGAACACACGCACGCATGCGTGCGCACGTGCACACACACGCACACACACACACACACACACACACACACACATACGCAATTAATATAGACATGCAAATACAGATGAGAGAGCTTGAAAGCTCAGGGCCCTATGCTATGCTTTTTTTGCCTAGCCCATCAAGAATGTTATTCGAACTGATGGAAATGTTTTTGCAATACAATGATGTAGCCGATGAAGTAACATCTTTTGTATAGCAGCATAGATTGCATAGATGACGGCCCTATGCCTTCGGACCGCAGTCACCGCATACGGAACAAGTTCGGGCATGATCACGTCTTTTCTTCTGCCGACTGGATGCCTATTCAGCGGGCTCTTGCTGTCGACGCATCTATTCACGAAGTTGGCGAGTCTCCAAACGATGGGATATTTGCTCAGTTGTTTCTTGCTGTCAGCGTAGCCTTTCGCAAGCACGGCGACTCTCGAGGCGGCAGGACCTCTCTTCTCCCATCTTCTACTCTGTGTGTAGGCACTCCTGCCGACGCCATCTGCTCAGAGCTTCAACACGTTCGCCCCTGTCATTTTGCTCTTCCTCATAGTCCTCTGTTAATGATCTCAGCATTCTATTTACAAAACAACCGCGCCCATCAAAACACTGCAATCTACCCAATCCTTACATTCCCAGCCCATTACAAGCACACCCAAAAAACATTCGAACGATAATGAAGACAGAACATGGGATTCGAACCCGCACTATCGCCCTGCATGCATTCCCCCGATACACTTCGCATACATACACCTTCGAAGTTGCTTCACGTTATGATCTTGCAGTTGAAAGCCCTATTTGAATAAGGTGGCCAGCTGTCTTTGATGGTACGGTACGGGAAATGTACGGGATAGCGCCATGCATGCCGTCGTCAGGCACAAACATCGAATTAAAGCTGTGTGGACCCTGGCTAGCTACGGGAATTAGACTATATTATTCATATACAAGATCAACTTGACACCAACTCACCGTGATGAAGCTGGCATTGATGTAGTCGCTGCCAGCAATTGGGCCTTCTCCGTCAAACCTCTCTGGCAACTCCACTCTGTAATCATTGTCTGAGAGAGAGAGAGAGAGAGAGAGAGAGAGAGAGAGAGAGAGAGAGAGAGAGAGAGAGAGAGAGAGAGAAAGAGAAAGAGAGAGAGAGAGAGAGAGAGACAGAGAGAGAGACAGAGAGAGAGAGAGAGACAGAGAGAGAGACAGAGAGAGAGACAGAGAGAGACAGAGACAGAGAGAGAGAGAGAGACAGAGAGAGAGAGACAGAGAGAGAGAGAGAGAGAGAGAGAGAGAGAGAGAGAGAGAGAGAGAGAGAGAGAGAGAGAGAGAGAGAGAGAGAGAGAGAGAGAGAGAGAGAGAGAGAGAGAGAGAGACAGAGAGAGAGAGAGAGGGAGAGAGAGAGAGAGGGGTGAAATATACATACAGAGTCGCACCTTTGTACACTAAACCCAAGGGTAAAAAAGGGGTGCGACTTACAATCGAGCATGACTTACTACTGAAGTCAATATTATCAAATCAATATGGCTCAAACCTGAAAATGGGGGTACGACTTATAATTGAGTGCGACTTATAATCGGGGAAATACGGTACATGATACATAACAAAGTAGTGTGCCTGATGAGCGTCAAGAGTACATAACTCTGGGTAATGGTTATGTACTCTCATGCTGGTGCATAATATGAAACTTGGAAGCTGCAGCATCGCTTTTTGTCCTTTCTCTCTCCTGACCGTGTAGATAGATACAATCCATAGATACAATCACAATGTACGTCATACAGAGAGACCACTAACACTACACATGTAGACATACTGGGGTCTCAGAGGTCTAGCCAGGATTTTATGCCAGCGGCCAACGTTCTAGTGCCATCAGTCACGTATCCACACAGACACACACACACACACACCACTACAAATCTTTCATTGCAGCTTGCATCTCCTTTCGCATCGTCCAATTATGAGCATTCATCAGGCAGTTGTGAACGTGAATGTGATTATAGGTAAATTAACAAAATATGAAAAAGGAAGCAAACAGCTACATGAGCATGGATCATGTGTTCACCAAGGTCATGTCTGCATGCAGTGTACATTGGTCATCTGACAAGACCCAGCCTAGCCACAGCCATGTACACCACCAGAAGCAGCGAACCATGACCCAACCTGTTACATTTTACTGACATACTCAAGTGCATACTCAAGTGCATTTGAGCTTGAGTGAAGAGCTAGCACTGAGCCTGAGTAGCCAGTGCTACTTACTGTACTGTACATACCTACGCCTAGGATATGGGGCTCTACAGTCTACATGGGGGTGACTGCAGCCGGCCAAAATTACCCTTGGAGCTGTCTCAGCCGGCAGGTCGCCCAGCCGGCATGGCATTCTGCCCGCTGAGCCGGCTTTGGCTAGATCACTGCGGTCTGGTGCAACAGATGTTTGCGCCTGATAGCTAAGGCCAGAAGCAAATAAGTGGAGAAAATGTACTTCAAGCAACACGATAGACACATTGCTATGACTTACAAGGTACAATGTCCTTGTATCGATTTTTGCGAGTGTTCTCTTTTCGCCGTCCCACATCAGCCGACATAGACTCCTTCAACGTGGTCTGCAGGTCTGCCAATGTCTGTACCGAAAAGGAAAGTATACCATTATCAACTCTAGCAGACACAAAAGTATCAATCCAGAAATGGCCATTTAGTCTTGCATACGAATTCCAGCTGAGGAATACGCAAAGCCACGAACAGTGGCTTGGTGGTAACACACAGAATACACACGTATACTATCACTAGGTTACACGCCGACGCTTCACAGCATCTTGCTTTCTTATCTTACCTGAAATATGCGATCTGATGATTGCAAAGTCAGAGCAGCGACCCTTTCCACCCTCAGAGCCATACCACCGGGATTCCAGCTGGTCCGGCCAAACGGGATACTTGACCAGAAATGAACATTATTGCCGAAAAGCCTGTTGTGCAGGAAGTGGGTGGTTCAAACTTTTGCAAGTAAGGTCCAGCCATGGCCAGACCGGGTGCTACGGCCCTGACCCTTCTCATTTAAACTGTGCAAGCAAGCTCAACCTCTAGGTAAAGAGTACTACTATTTGAGGAGTGGGGCATCCTACTTGTTCATGTAACCCGGGACGTACAGTAACTCTGATATGACGAACACCAACGTGCAGGAGACCTAGTTCTTTATAGCCCACGTTCTTCATAATGGAAAGGCACTCACACCATACTGGCATACAAGCAACACGTCATGCCTGGCATGCGCACTGTGAGTGCAGTAGTATCGTGACTTGGGTTACATGCTACCTATGATAACGGTTACATGCTACCTACGATAGCTTCTCAATAACATTTTTATGATATTCGTTATAATGAAAACAGTCCGTTACAAATGGTCGACTTTGCATGGGTTAAACGAGGGACATGGATACTAAAAAGGCGACGTGGCGACAATAATCTTAAAAATGCAATGAATAAAACTATAGACCAGTCACCTTTAATATTCGATAAACGTCACAATCACGTGAACCGGGGTCCCGGGAACCAGGGAGTGGCAAGAGACCTGCACTCAGTGCACAGTGGACTCGGCGTGGGAACATAGGAGTAGATGTTGCCGGTATTTTACTACTCATGTCACGTACGCGTTCCCCAGCTTACGACAAATCCCTGGAGGTGAGTCCAAAAATGACGTCAACGAATAAGGTCTATACTCACACTCATATTACAACCATAGCAACATTCGTGATCCCAACCTTTGTAAACAAAAAGAAAATGTCACCGCACTTTACACTCTTCGAGTAAATTCGCACTCACACACACTTGCACATGCATGTACATTGTCGCACTGCACTTGCTGAATTTCCTATCATTTCTCACCGTATACACTCAAACGTCTCTTATCCGGACGCCTCAGATACGGGCACGTCTCTCTACCGGCCACCCTCAGCTTGAGTTCCTATGGCAAAAATGCTTCGAATTTGGAGGGTTGAACTTTTTTCCGAATGCTCAAGTGCTTATTTTGTCACTGCCAACCTGTGTAATCCACACATTTTTATAATAATAAATAATAGCACATTTCGCGTAGTAGAGCACTAAATAAAGAAATTCAGTGTTTTTTTCCGCTTCTGTCTTGTGAGCATCATCAGCTAGGTGTAGTAGCTGCTGATACTGATTTCTCCTCGGGTGTCGAGCTGCACAGTTTCTTCCAGTCTGTCTTGTCTGCTGCTTGTTGTCGGCACCTGCACATTTTTACCCATGGATTATTTTGTAACCTGAACTGTGAACATGTGCAATATGCGCCAAAAAAACTTCTTCAAAAATGATAATGATACATGGTAGATGAGTTATCCTGAGATACGGGCAAATCTGAGATACAGGCAGTGCCCGGTCCCAAGGTGCCCGGATAAGAGACGTCTGAGTGAATTTTTTACCAGTGCAATTTTCTAAAGTTTGTGCTATTTTTCTTACTATTCTTGTATCCTCTTTTTTTTCTCACTCCAAGTGTATAAATCCTATTGTAGTTTCATCATTCCCTTTACAGTCCATTTCAAAACTATAGACGCGTACCTAGGCAAAAACCGTTATGCCAGCATCTATACCACATAAAATCTGTGATCACTTTGTGCATAATTTTTTGCAAATTGGGCGTCTGTTATCCAATCGTTTAGAAACTATATGAGAGTAATTGTGGAGCGGTCCTGAGCAATATTCCGAAAACTATTCTCAAAAAGGTCCAGCCAAATTTGAAATATTTCAAAAACCCTACGCGTCTATAGTTTTGAAATGGACTGTAGTCACGAATTCCATTGATAATTGTGACAAGAAAAAAAACTTTTCTAAGCACTCGCAGACTCCATTGCAGCCATTCACACATTATAGGGTACCTCACTTCAAACTCTCCAACTACGGTCTCTTCGCTGCATATGTTCACTTCACTTCCAAAAAAAACAAATAATATTAGATATAAATTGAATGGTGCATTCAATTTATATCTAATATTATTTGTTTTTTTTGGAAGTGAAGTGAACATATGCAGCGAAGAGACCGTAGTTGGAGAGTTTGAAGTGAGGTACCCTATAAAGAAAAAAAACGTTCCGGAATACTTTATTCGTTGCTATGGTTGTGATATGAGTGAGCGTATAGTTTTATTCTTTGTATTTTTTTAAGACATGGATACTAGAACAGGCGGAGAGGTGACAAAAGGTTTAGGACGGCAATAAACAGAATCAGCTAATTAGTACAACGATGCTTCATGATGAGCGTTGTGCGAAAGCTAGTTCGATGCATTTTCATATTTTCATCGTTCCTATTATTGTTCCCCACATTACATAGTTCCATCTGACATAGTTCCATCTGACATAGTTCCATCTGACATAGTTCCATCTGACATAGTTATTTCTCAGTCCATCACCACTTGTTCGTGACATCTCAATAAAACCTTCGTAACATGACGCTTCAGCTGAGTCTGTTTATTGCCATCCTAAAACATGGATACTAGTTCGCTTTATCACTGAACTCGCTGCATGCAAGTTTGCTATGGTGGTAGTTGACCACTTCTGGAATGAGTACTCAACACATGTACCAGCGCTTTGGCCGAGTGGTTGTGGGCTTGCCTGCGAATCACAAGGTCCCGAGTTCGAGACCCTCGCTGGGAGTAGGGAGCGTGTACTGTGCTAACAAATGCGATGATGCATGCGTGAACCACTTTACATGCAGGGAATTGCGCCGACACCCACGGTCAACTGGGTACTCACTACTCGGAGCGAGGGTAACATGGATGCAGCTAACGAGGTTCGCCCCCTTGTCGGGCATTGGTTGTGAGACTTTCCACCTCACCCTCGCCGTTAGGAGCTGCATCTGCCACCCTGGTATCACAGGCATGGTGGTGGCCTGGCACATGCGAAACTTCCTAAGCTGGTTATGTTTCTCAAATACAACTGTATAGCCGGTTGTAACGCGGACGTGCAAACTTTACTTTTTACTCAACGCATAATATTCATGGTTCAGACTTCTGCACTGCGTGGTGGAACTGACTGTGTGTGTGCAATGTATACTGATAGCATGATGGTACTGACTACTGTACATGAACCAATAGCTTCTCCGGACCCTGGACACTCAGCAACTACTTGACAATGCCCATGCCATGGGACTGTCTCAGCATCTTACTCCTAACCCCACGAGTACAAGGCTTGCATTCTACCATGAAATGGGGAGGTGCTGCACTTGCGAACTCACTGCACTGAAACTCCTGCATGACACCTATGATTTCTGCGTAGGAATGGATCTCACAACTCCAAAGCATTCCAGTGCATGTAGTAGTCCCTGGTAATCAGGTTTGAAACACTGTCTAGAAAACAGTACGAATCTACAATGTATCACCGTAAAGAAAGAATTTGCGGCAAGTAGATCCGCGAAGCTCGATACCATGTGTACGCGGGGGAGGGGGAGATAACAGCTTGACTGTCGGAAATCAAAACGAACTGGCTTGCACTGAGTATCGCAAGTCCGATTTCCTGCAGACAAATGTGACACTCTGGAGTTGTTTGTACCACAGCCGTCATTTAGTACAGGAACACATAATCATTACACGACGACTTGGAAGCTCGACAACCAGGTGGACTCTGACATACAGCAACACCGGGCTATTCTGATACACTACGAAGTCAAAGCAAATTCTTACCATGTATTCTGCGTCAAAACCATCGAATCCATCCTCGTTCTTTTTGGTGAGCCCTTTTACATGGGACACAAAGTGCATGAGGATTTCCCTGGTGGGAGGCATGTTTCGCGTGGTAACCGACAACCTTCACTCCATGAATTTCAACCCTATGGAAATCTGTTTGGAGAACGCCTTGGCTCAAGCACTTCGCCTACACAATTACAACCACAAAGCACAACGAACTAAGTTACTTTTACTTCAACTTCGTGAAGCCCGAGAGTTGAGACCAGCTGCATGCTGGCAGTACAACAACCACCAAGTCCGTCACGTCACCTGGTCACCAGTCACTGCAGTTCAACAAAACAAAAGATGACGGGGTGCCATACGGTTGTTCACAGTCATGATGTACAGATCTACGTCAGTACGAGTACCAGGGAGTCGTAAAAAGGTATTTTACGACTCCCTGGTCAGTACGAGTACGAGTCGTACAAGATCGGGAATCCCCCTATCATTCAGCCTTTCAGGCCAGTGTCAAGTCAAGTGTGACCATGGTGACCTGACCCGCCTGCGGCTAGCGCTCACAAGTCACAGCGAAGTCGCACTGGCACTCGCCTCCGGCTCCTCCGGCTCTTGCAGTCTGCAGTTCTGGACCGGTCCTTGCTGCTTGGGCTTGTTGTTGTTGTTTCAAATCTTTATTCTCACGATAGCCAGTGGCCAATAAGAGATAATAGTGTAAGAAAGGAGAAAGAGTGAGGAAGGGTGGGCAGGGCCACGGGGTTAATGACTACTTAAGGTAGCATAAATATGGTGGTAAAGACACACCTGGCAATATGGCGGTAAACACACGCCTGCCCACACACGCTCTCTAGGCTGCAAAGTTCTGGCACAGAGCTCTCCTTCTCACCACCACCACCATCAGTTCGCGCCTGGCGCCTGGTCGATGCATGGCTGGCAGTATCCGGCATAGCAGGCTGGTACATCAAGTAGCGCATGGCACATAGATGATGACACAGCAACGACATAGCTCGATTGCGACGTACGTTTCGTCCCCGCTGGACTCATCAGGCAATCTTCTTCTTGGATGTCTTCATACGGAGCTTGACTCGGGAGAATAAAGTTGAAGACACCACTGCAGCTGTACTTATGGTTGATAAATATGGTGGTAAAGACACACCTGGCAATATGGCGGTAAACACACGCCTGCCCACACACGCTCTCTAGGCTGCAAAGTTCTGGCACAGAGCTCTCCTTCTCACCACCACCACCATCAGTTCGCGCCTGGCGCCTGGTCGATGCATGGCTGGCAGTATCCGGCATAGCAGGCTGGTACATCAAGTAGCGCATGGCACATAGATGCTGACACAGCAACGACATAGCTCGATTGCGACGTACGTTTCGTCCCCGCTGGACTCATCAGGCAATCTTCTTCTTGGATGTCTTCATACGGAGCTTGACTCGGGAGAATAAAGTTAGTTGAAGACACCACTGCAGCTGTACTTATGGTTGATAAACATGGTGGTAAAGACACACCTGGCAATATGAGAGCGTGTGTGGGCAGGCGTGTGTTTACCGCCATATTGCCAGGTGTGTCTTTACCACCATATTTATCAACCATAAGTACAGCTGCAGTGGTGTCTTCAACTTTATTCTTAAGTGTACGGGCAGGGGTGGTCGCTACACGAGCATACAAAGTTGTGTACTTAAGTGTACGGGCAGGGGTGGTCGCTAGTAGAGACTCGCTACACGGCCCATTGCTATTTTGCATTTACACCCGTGATGCACCACAGCTAGTGCTTTCAACATGCATTGAATCAACTTTATGCCGATGATATCACACTCTATATCAGGCAGAAGTCCATCCAGATCATCACAACCCAGCTGAGTGCTGACCTTGCCGCTCTGGATCGCTACCTGGATCAGAAGGGACTGGTGTTAAACCCGTCCAAGACTCAGTTTGTCCTGCTCAGGCGACCGGGCACGGAGCTGCCACCTGGCACCGCAGTCAACTGCCGGGGCACTTCCATAGTCCCATCTGCTTACGCTCGGTACTTAGGAATACTGGTTGACGAACATCTGTCTTTCTCAACCCAAGTGGATGCAGTATGTGCAAATGTCAATAGGAAGGTCGGAGCATTTGTCCATGCAAAGCAGAATATCAGCATTTTTGGCAAACGACTTTTCTATTTATCGATCATTCAGTCCACATTTGAGTTTGGCAGCACTGCATATATTCATTGCTTATCACAAACCCTATGACAAGCTTCTTACTGCCAGCCGCGTAGCATTAAAGAGAATATTTTCGTTGGATAGAATGACTCCCACCACTCTTCTTTACAGTCATACTAACTTGTACGCCCTTGAGAAACGCCTTAGCTTCAAAACCTATGTATTATTTTGTTTACCGCTGCCTGAATGGACTTGCTAGTCCTCTTCTGCGAGACCGCTTTACCTTGCGCGTGCTCGCACTGCAGCCACCACCCGTGGCCAAGTCTCTGCTGCTCTTGTTCTGCCCCCCCCCCCCCCCCGCTAACACCCGATAATTATGGCTTTAGTGCAATTTCTTATTTGGGCGCTGCCAGGTGGAATACACTTCCACCGGCTTGCCGCATGTCTACTTCACCAGCTGAATTTCGCTCATCCATCAAATTATGCCTAGGGTTCCCTGTAAAAAGGCGCTGACGCCTGTTGGGAATTCCCTAGTAAAAGAAGAATAAATAATAATAATGCAATTAGGAGTATAATCGATGCAGACATGGCCAGACAACAACGAGTTCATGGAATTTTTAAGGATTTTTATGTTATTCAAAATCGATTTTCGTGTTCCGCTCATCAGTGAATAGTATCGGAACTGAGGGTACTGTGTACAACAATAGAACATTTTATAACAGCATAATTAATTAAAAGTGTGAACAACAAAGGAAGTGCTACAGCATTACATAATAGGTGTCAAACATAGTGCTAACGTATATAACTGAGTGCAGCCACAAAGCAAGAGATGATGAAGATGAGACGGAGGACGAGGATAAGGCGGAGGAGGTCGAAGGAAAGGAGCGGGATGAGACGGAAGAGAGCGACGTGAGCAAAAAGTCAGCTGTATTTTGTCACTTGTTATCACGTCCAGATTGTCTTGGTGTGTACGATGATTCTCACTTTTCTGTTTTGTGCCGTGCAAGTTATGTTAAGCAGTTGAAGGTTCTGGAAGCTGTATGTATTCGTGTGCATAATCCTGTTCTTTGTAAACAAAAGAAGCATGTAGTCGCGCTAAAGTTGTTCTCGTAGCTGGTTATCAGATGTAAATGTTGTGTCATGTTGCACTGTATCACCTCTTGCTTTGTGGCTGCACTCAGTTATATACGTTAGCACTATGTTTGACACCTATTATGTAATGCTGTAGCACTTCCTTTGTTGTTCACACTTTTAATTAATTATGCTGTTATAAAATGTTCTATTGTTGTACACAGTACCCTCAGTTCCGATACTATTCACTGATGAGCGGAACACGAAAATCGATTTTGAATAACATAAAAATCCTTAAAAATTCCATGAACTCGTTGTTGTCTGGCCATGTCTGCATCGATTATACTCCTAATTGCACTAATAAAATTGCTTTCTCCACGCCGACTCTTTAAATAATAATAATATAATAATAATACACGAGCATACAGAGTTGTGCAACAGCAGGGATATCTGGGATTTGAAGGGAGTACGAGAAGGGATTTCGCGAAGCTGGGTGGGCAAGAAGGGCCTTGTACAGGGGAGACAGCGGTCAGTCCGCGGAGTTGGCAAGTGCCAAGCACGAGAGCGACGTAGATTATACGAAGGTTGCACGTTGCTAGCAGTATGCATCGGGAGTATAATTATATGGTGGGGCATAATTGTGGCGCAGAGAATGCGCGAAGAGTATAATTATGTTTAACTTTAAAGCGTGACAATAATGTTGGCCATTTGATGCGATGCAAAAGGTGGGAGTGTTCTAAGTGTGTGTAAAGGGGAAGGTGGAGACATATTCTGGCGGCTTTCCGCTGGAGTCGTTCTAGCCTGTCAAGGGAAGTGTGTGACAACGGTGTGAGAGCATTGCTCGCATATTATGAGAATATAGGTAGTATGTATGTCTGATAGATGTGAGATAAAGAATCACTGGTGAGTGTAGACCTTAGTCTAAAAAGAATATTAAAAGACTTGAGTGATTTTTTGACTATGTATTCAACATGCTCCGTCCAACGGAGGTCATGCTGAAAGATTATTCCGAGGTGTTTGTGTTTTTGTGTTACGGTAAGCAGACTGTTCCTGAGGGTGATCTGGGGTAGCTGTTCAGGGGGGCGGGGGCGGTTATTGTGGTAGAACGGGAGGATGACTGTTTTCTTTGTGTTAACCAGCAGGTTGTTGTTGTTGTTGCTGTTGTTGTTGTTTGTTGTAGATTTTTCAATATTGCTTGCATTTTGCTTGGTTGATCCGACCCTGTCACCCAACCGCCAATCACAAACACATACACTCCGTCCAGACGTCTCCAGAAATGCTTGTGGACTCCCAGGCGAGATCCTCAGACCTGGCGATCCTGCTTCATTCAAGTCGATCTCGTTCTCATTCTGGTGCGGTAGATGTGAAGCCAGTTGACGTAGTTTCTGGTCCAGGGTAGATACCATCATGATTGTATCAACGAGCTGGTACTAATCCATACCCATGACCCATTGTTGTCTTTTTTGTTTCGTCTTCGTTTTGTCTCCCCTTCTTCCGTAGGTATGTGCAATGTGATAAAAAAAAATAAAAAAAATGCCATGGATGGTTTCGAGGACGGATAGAAGCCTAGCGCCTGCCGTCTCGAAGTAGCACTAGCAAGCTGGCCAATCTAAGACCTAGCGTCATACCGGCTGCTGCGTCTCCAACCAGTCCAAGGGTCAAAGTTCAATCTGACGCAGCATTCCGATGGCCACATGCTGATGGAGCAGCAGGCTTTGGGGGAAGTAAAGTTGTTTTCCTATTCGGAGGAAGAATGAAGCAATTTATTTTCCTTCTCGAACTCTTCGCTTACCATTGTTTTCTCAATTTATTAAATACGACGACGTAGCATCACCACCTCTCAGACCAATCCGCGTGCCTCGTTGCTCTATCGACAGAATTTTCAACATTGCTGAGGGAAGTCCAAAGAAAAATTAATGCTGAGCGGTCTCTGATGGAAGTTGACAGCTGCACCATACTCCCCCATAGCTGATTGATTGATTGATTGATTTTATTTGGATTCACGAGACCAAACGAGCAGGAGTGCTCAATAACAGGGTAGCGAATGGTTGAGTTGTGCTATGTGACAATGTAGTGTGTGCGTGTGGTGGTGGTGGGGGGGGGGGGCTGCGGAGGCCCAATACAATGAAAGGGGATGGGAGGAGAGAAGGCCAGCGGAGAGTCAAACTCAGAAGAGGGAGGAGAGAATAGCTGAAGTACACGGTTACTGTGCGAATTAAAATAAACCAAACAAGCAGCAAAACAAGTACACAACTCACGAGAATAAAGAGGACTGGAGCGCAGAATTTAACTCAGTGCTGAAGTACACAGCTGACGAGAATAAAGACAGGAGCACAGAAATGAACGGGAGGCAGTCTATGAAGTGGTGGTACCATCGGTGCATGCACCACGTCCACGGTACATTATCACATTATCGGCTTTGCAAAGTTCGTGGGTACTGAATACTATGGTATGGCCAACTGTGTAGCAGTCTACAACGTGTATGGAATGGCAGCTCGGCGGAATGCTGGGATGTTGCCCATGGCTCGCACCGTGTCAGGTATATGGTTCCATAACAGGCAACCGCGAGATGCCGGTCGGCATTGGCCTGCTCGGCTTCTGGCTATTGGTTGTTGGTTGTTGTAGGCCCAGACTGCGCTGAAGGCGAGTTGCTCTGCAGTTGCGAACAAACAGTGCCTGCAGAGCAGGACTGGCACGGTTATGAACGCACCGCCATACCAGCACGAGCAGTTTCTGGCGATATACCTCGTCCACGCGGTAAACAGAGAGCCTCTCCAAGAGGTCACTGGCCCTGGTAAATTGTGGTCGTCCGAACATCGCCCTTGCTGCGCGGTTTTGGGCCACCTAGTACCTGTAAGCGGTTTAGCTGGCTGTGGGTCAAGCCGGAGCCATATGCTGACGATCCATATAATTATCTAATCCGGCATGATGACAGATAGGAAGTACTACAACTAATACTTGCTTCGACTAGATAGAGTGAGGCAGCGTCGCGCCCGCCGCATACTACCGATCTTCCTAGCAGTGCGTGAGTTGCGCCGGTCAACTTACTTGCGGTTGCCAGGCCATTCGTTCATCGGTCAAGACGCCGAGGTATTTCGCGCTGGTGGTGTGCGGAAGGACATCATTTCGACAGCGTACAACCACGTCCGGCTAGGCTGCTGCCCACTGCTGCCGGTAAAAACCAGCTCAGTGGTTAGAGCATCGCTGGCCTCAAGCCAAGGTCCCTGGCTCGAGTTCTGGTGGAGACATGGACAGTCACTTGTTTCTTCAGACTTTTCCTTCTCCTTTCCCTCAATTAAAATGGACATTCTTTTTCTTCTTTTTTCTCATGACATAAAGAGCAGTGTGGCATGCAGCAAGTATTCCACATGCACCTCGAGATGGCTCGTGTCGGTGAGTCCCGTGACGAAATGTCACGTCCCTAACTGACCGAACAACGCATGAATTACGCGCTGGGGTAAACTTTGGGAGCTGAGATGTTTAGTCTTCTGTCACCTACAAGGGATGTTTGGACTCTTATCTGTACCAAAAATAATATCAGCGTAGCGGGGCAGCACAGAACAGAGGTCGCTATTTCCACGCCATTCCTTTGAATTTCGCTCCCAGCGTAGGGTGAGAGACATAATTATAACCAGTGCCACTGCATGTAGGTGACTATTGCTCTGACCGACCACCAGCTTTTCGCGATCTGCTGCTTTTATCCCACCTGCAATTGTAGCCAAGATGAGATTCGTGCCGTGGAGAGTGCACTACATTGTGCTGCTGCTATCACTAGTATTTACCGGTGCATTCTGTGGTGGTGTCAGTCCGGGACGTTTTCACAGGCAAGAGAAGAATACAGGAGACGATTCGTGGCTGCACGATTTCACGGTTCCTCATCTCAAAGACTTCGCCGCGAAGCACGGGATTTTCGTGGGCACAGCATCCAATGCTGGCCACATTCAGGGCGAGGACAAGGAGTATGATGCAGTGCTAGCTGATCAATTCTCTCTCACTACACCAGAAAATGCGTGTAAATGGTAAGTAACTACTAAGTAGTGTGTTAGTTCAAAGAATCAAACTGTCCATTGCCTCGCATCAATGACAATAACATCAGCAGTACATGACGTGCATGATGTTGCGCACAGCACCACGCCGCAAATGGCCTAACAAGTTACTTGTAGATCTACGCTTGTGGGTGTGTATATATATGTAACCTGCTTGCTTGCAGGATTACTAAGGATTATTTATTTCCACAGAAGTCAAAGAAAAGAATTACAATTCACTCCAGAAGCAAAGACAAAATCCCACAAGTAAAAGGAAACTTCGTCTCTCTCAAAATCAACATCCTCTCTCTCAGTGCGCATGCTCATAGACTCAAGAAAAAAAGAGATAAACAGAAAAAAAGTACATTGCGAGATTTGAACCCAAAAATGCAGAACCCAAAACCTGCAACGAACGTATGTAGCTAATAAGGCATATAAATGAAACTGCGCATCATATGGATATAAACATGAGATTGCAGACAGCCATACATGTTACACCTCCCCCTCCCACAAGAGGACCGGCAATACCAAACAAACAAAGACAGGGGAGAACATCAGTATGTACAGAAAGTGTCATCAACTATACCTGGAAACAAACCACAATTCTAGCAGCAAGGAGGCAGATCGTATCATATCATGTCCATCGTTAACATAAATAATTACACGGAAATTATAGTTCAAGGTTCAGTCCACACCAACAAGGGTATGAACAGGTATCACCAGTACTGGTATTCGAGTACTTGCCAAAACAAACACTGAGTTACCTGAGAGACCACGTTTACGGTTGTCGGTATCGAACTGGCAAGCGGATGTCCTGCCTGTTGCGCAGTACGTACACTTGTGGCACTGGCTGTGCAGGTTGTGCAGGCTGGGGTAGTGGCTGGGGATTGTCATCCACACAGTAGTCAATCATCGGTTCCATGCTTGCAGGCAACGGCGGATCTACGGCGACATCTGTAGCAGGCACGGCGCGGTCAGGGGCTGGAACGGACTTGGCATGTTTCACACGATCGGTGTGAACGGTCTGGATATCGCCCTTCTCATTCGTGATCTGCACGAGGACATCATCGATTCGTCGTACAATGACGAATGGTCCTCTCCAGGGGCGGTGGAATTTTGGAGTCGTGCCGGGCTTCACAGCGGGATGATGCAGGAAGACATGGTCACCCAGAGCAAATGCCGGCTGCGTTGATCTTTTGTCATAGATAGACTTCTGCCGTCGTTGAGCTTCAGCACCCGCAATCCTAGCATGATCATAAGCAGTCTGCAGTGACTGCTTCAACTTCGCAACATACTCTGGTACACCCGATGTTGCATCTGACGGAGTTGAGAACATCAGATCCACCGGCAGTATCAACTCCCGGCCAAACATCATCATGGCGGGGGTCTGCTTAGTTGACGAATGGACACTAGATCGGTAGGCCAAGAGGCAGCGTTGTAGATGCTCATCCCAATTGGTGTGATACTGGTTGACATGGGCCGACAGCATGTTCTCTAGGGTGCGATTCATTCGTTCCACCAACCCGTCGCTCTGTGGTCGATATGCCGTGGTACGCGTCTTGTGCAAATCAACCAGTTTGCAGAGATGTTGGAACAATTTCGATTCAAACTGAGCACCCCGATCAGAGTGTAGATGATACGACACGCCATAACGGCAGAAGAAACCATCCACCAGAACCGTGGCTACTGTTTCAGCTAAGATGTTTGGGATTGGGAATGCCTCTGTCCACTTCGTAAAGTAGTCACAAATGACCACGATGTAGCGATTACCACGAGCAGATTGCGGTAATGGGCCCATAATGTCGATAGCGATTCGTTCCAAGGGAAACGTTGGCTGATCTTGTACGAGAGGGGCTCGCGGACTTGGTACCGGTGCTTTCCGGCTCTGGCATACGGAACAGGCATTGCAGAAATCCTTCACATCAGCCGATAAGAATGGCCAGTAGCAGCGTTTGCGTACCTTATCCAATGTGCGTTCAATGCCCAGGTGACCACCAGAGACGTCGGCATGCAGAGCTGTCAGGAGGACGCCACGAAGAGCTTCCGGCACAACTAGTTGGCGCACTGGTTGTCCATCATCTGGGTAGAACTTGCGATATAGCACACCATCTACTAGCTCTAATCTCTTCCATTGACCCCATAGTCGAAGTAAACCAATGCTAGCCGATTTCATAGCTGGATCACTGCGAGTTGGTCGGTCGAGCAATGCTTCCATCCAGCCCGTGATCTTCGTAATGTCAGGGTCGGTGTCTTGGGACTTGCGGACCTCCTCTGTGGAGAAGGTGTCAGCCCAGTTACTCTCTGCGGTTGCCAGAGTATCGAGGTTGTTATTCACTGTAGTTGCCATCACCTCCACAGCTGCATCATCTGTGGTGGGCAAGCGAGAGAGAGCATCAGCGTTGACATGGTTCTTGCCTGGACGGTGTTCCACTGTGTAATCATACGCTGCTAGACGCTCTAGCCATCGAGCGAGCAAGCCATCTGATTCGCGGAATGTCTGCAGCCAAATCAGAGCTCTGTGATCGGTGCGTAGCTTGAATGTGGCGCCGAGCAAGTAGTGCTTGAAATGTGAGGTGAACGTGACGACTGCCAAGAGTTCCTTCCGTGTACTACCTTGCTTCCGCTGAGCTTTACTTAACGCTTTGCTGGCATATGCAACAACATGTTCATGGCCGTCTTCATCAAGCTGCGAGAGAACTGCGCCCATAGCGATATTGGATGCATCGGTATCCAATATGAACGACTTGGCTGGATCTGGATAAGCCAGAACAGGTGCTGAGATGAGTTTCTCCTTGAGCTGCTCAAATGCCTGGTGACACTCGTCATCCCAGTTAAACATGACATACTTCTCAGAGAGACGATTGAGTGGCGTAGCAATAGTGGAGAAGTTCTTGATGAATCTGCGGTAGTATGTGGCAAATCCAACGAAGCTACGAACTTCCTGAAGAGAAGCCGGCGTTGGCCAGTCCCTCACTGCCGAGTACTTGGACGCGTCTGGAGTCACACCATCTCTGGAGAGATTGAATCCCAGGTATGTGACAGATGGCTGCAGTAAGTGACACTTAGCTGGCTTCACCTTGAGATTTGCCTGCCGAAGCCGTGCAAACACTAGGTTGAGATGCTGCAGATGCTGCTCAAATGACGTGGAGAATACGATGATATCATCCAGGTACACTAAACAGACTGATGGCACTAGGTCACCGAGTACTTTGTTCATGAGACGTTGAAATGTTGCTGGTGCGTTGCACAGTCCGAACGGCATACGATTCCAGTGATACAGGCCGCTGGGTGTGACAAAGGCCGACTTCACCTTGGATGCGTTGTCTAGTTCGACTTGCCAGTAGCCTGATGAGAGGTCAATTGTTGAGAAGTAGCGCGCCCCATGGACTGCATCAAGTGCATCATCGACTCTTGGCAGGGGGAATGCATCCTTAGTCGTGATGGAGTTCAAGCGCCGATAGTCCACACAAAGGCGGATTGACTTATCAGGCTTGCGCACGATGACGATGGGGGCAGCCCATGGGCTGCTGGATGGCCCAATGATGTTGTTATCTAGGAGCTCCTGTACGTGCTCCTGTACTTCATCTTTCTGATGTAGGGGAATGCGTCTCGGTGGTTGCTTGAGTGGTTGCTCTGTTGTGGTATTGATGGTGTGAGGGACTGCTGACGATAGACCCAGGTCAAACTTCCCCGTAGAAATAACATCAGCGTTGTCATTCAGCAAATTGGTTAGTTGAGACCGTTCGGCGTCTGAAATGTGATCCAGATGGAATAGGTCACTCGGGCTGTGAGGTGTGGCGCTGTCAACGGTTGCACATGAAAAGTCATCCTCTGTCCCAGTAGCTGTGACAGGTAACTCATCATCTACAGTGACGTCAACCTCAAATGTGCCGAGGAGAGTGCCCTTGCGAACTGTTGTTGGTCTCGGTCGAAAGTTCTGCAGTCGAATGGGTACACGACCATGTAGATCCGGGGAAGCTATTACACCTGCCATGCCGAGGCTGTATGTGTCCAAGAATTTGTCAGATGGATTCAGCCACCCAACTTCCGTTGGTGCCTCTGACGCCGATTGCAGGTGTCCAGGAACGATCAGTTGCGTGTAGCTAGGTATAGTTACTGACTCTTGGAGCGACACACGATACACTGGAGCTGCTGATTTGCGGGCTGAGGAGCACAATGGAACTGACACGCCGCCGGCGCCAATGCTCCTGGTTGCAAAATCAATGGTACACTCCGTGCTCTTGAGAAAGTCCAGTCCCAGCAGAACATCTGGGCCAATGTCAGCTACCATGACATTGTGTGTCGTGACAATGCCACCAATCCGGAATGGGAGTTTGGTCTCCCCATAGATCTTCAGCAAAGATCCATCTACAGACCGGAGGGTGCATGTTGTTGGATGTAACGGATAATTATTCGATTCGATAGATTGGTAAAAGTTATGATTGATGATGGTCACTGCACTTCCGGTGTCCACCAACATACGTTTAGGCTGCGAGCACACAGACCCATTCACATAACTGGAGCCCTCTACCTCTGCCGTGAGGCAGCTCTCAGGAATGTGCACTGTATGGTCTGCTGACCCGTCGGGACGGAACTCCGGTGATGCAGACTGATCAAATGGGTCTTGTAGTACAGCTGTGGATTGACCCACATCTACAGCTATTGGCGGTTTCCCGACTGGTTGAAGCGGCTCCCAGACTGTGGACGGCGGTCATTATGCGGGCAATCTCTTGCCAAGTGCAGAACACTCTCACAGACATAACAGCGGCGGCGTCCACCTTGCGGAGCCTGAAATGCTGGTGTGGCTGTCTGGGTGTTGTCCAGCCTCGCCTCCAGCTGGTCCAGTCGCTTGCACAGCCGGTCGATGTTAGCTGAGAACTGGGGTGTCTGCACAGCACATACTTCTGCTACTACTTGCGGTGCATTGGAAGCTGATTCGGTGCTCTGAATGGCCTGCATCTGGAAGGCGCACTGGAGCGCTGCATCCAATGTTGCCGGGTTTTGTTTGCGCACTTCTACTCGCAGTTCACGGCTATCCAGGCCAGTCATAAACTGGTCCTTGGCAAGGATGTCCTGGACATCCGGGGGAAGTGTCGAGTACCCCAGACGGGCAATGCGGCGAATTGCCTCGCAGTACTCAGAAATTGGTTCTCCAGATTTCTGTCGTCGAGACCTCAGCTCAGCACGATGTATCTCCACGTTCTGGGCAGCTCCAAACCGCTGTTCCAGTAACTGCAGGAGCGGGTCCAAAGGACCATGCCGTACAGCTTGGTCTAGACCATGAAAATACGACAATGCATCGTCTGTCAGGTACAGGCCAATGTAGTCCGCCTGCTGTCGCCGTGTCCAGCCATTTACACGGGCCACTGTCTGAAACTGGAGTAGCCATGTCCTCCAATCGCTGTCACGGTTACCAGAAAATTTCTGGGGAGTAGCCCAAGCACGAACAGGGACACCAGCTGCCCGGTTTCCCACACCACCTGCTGCAGCTGGCATTGGTGGTGGTGGAGGTGGAGGTACTACTGCTGCAGCTGCTTGTGCCTGAGCACCACGAGCACCACGATGAGCCATTATGCTATACTGCTCTGTGACTGATTTTCGAAATTTTATTTATTTTTCAGCCACTTCCAAATTCGAAAGAGCCTGACAAAACTACTTTACCGCTGCCACCAGATGTAACCTGCTTGCTTGCAGGATTACTAAGGATTATTTATTTCCACAGAAGTCAAAGAAAAGAATTACAATTCACTCCAGAAGCAAAGACAAAATCCCACAAGTAAAAGGAAACTTCGTCTCTCTCAAAATCAACATCCTCTCTCTCAGTGCGCATGCTCATAGACTCAAGAAAAAAAGAGATAAACAGAAAAAAAGTACATTGCGAGATTTGAACCCAAAAATGCAGAACCCAAAACCTGCAACGAACGTATGTAGCTAATAAGGCATATAAATGAAACTGCGCATCATATGGATATAAACATGAGATTGCAGACAGCCATACATGTTACATATAGTGTGGGTACAGTGAGGGCTGCGTCCCACCCGCCTGTGTGGATTCACAGGAAGTGTGAGTTACGAAGTCTGAAGAAAACGTTGAACGGTCTCTGCTTGGATGACGACTACACCATAGCTCAGTGGTTAGAGCATCGCTGGCTACAAGCGAGGGTCCCTGGTTCGAGTCCTGGTGGTGACAGTCAATTTTTTCTTCAGACTTTCCCGTTTGTCTCTTTCCCTCAAAACCAGTTAATATATATATATATATATATATATATATATATTATAATACTCAATCTGCGGACAGCATGCTGTTTCGTTCTTTGTGTACTCATCAGCGCAGCACAGAGGAAATGAGGCCGAACCTGATAGCAATGAAAATAAAAATTTCCAATCAGGCCCGAACGTACCTTGCCAGAGTGCTCAAACTGACAAGTTAGTGAGCTCTGCGTAATGCAAACAGCAAAGGCACTACCCCACATGAGAGTACTCAACTACTACAAGAGCAGGAGCGAAAATAATAATAATATATGTGTGTGCGTGTGCGTGTGTGTGTGTGTGTGTGTGTGTGTGTGTGTGTGTGTGTGTGTGTGTGTGTGTGTGTGTGTGTGTGTGTGTGTGTGTGTGTGTGTGTGTAGACCAAAAGTAGGGATTCACTGGCCAGAAAAAGCCACTTCATAGCTGTGTGGTGTAGACCAGGCTGAATAGTGGCGGTCAATTCTTCAGCCTTGCAAGCTGTTGAATGTTGCAATCCCAGCACAAGTTGCTATGGCTTCTGCTGTAGCATCGCTATCATCGCCTCCGGCGATGGGCGTCCAATGGTCCAATGGTGTGTGTGTGTGTGTGTGTGTGTGTGTGTGTGTGTGTGTGTGTGTGTGTGTGTGTGTGTGTATGCAGGGGTTCCATTCGTCCCAGCGAGAGTACATACGACTACAAGGACTGTGATCTGGTGGTGAGCACGGCAGAGAGTAACAACCAGACTGTACGTGGCCACAACCTATGCTGGGGAGTCTACAACCCTGGATGGTAAGACCGCATAGGTACAGACTACACTCGGAGCTCAGAAATGAGCTGATATGCAGCATGGCGTATTCCCCTTTGAACGGTTAGCATGCTGCAATGTTCTTGCTACCATGCGATAATCATGTACTCCAGTCCACAATGTGCAGTGGGTGAAATCCCACCCAATCAGCGGCATGTTTGTTTGTCCCGGATTTGCACTCGCCTCTCCCCCCCCCCCCCATAATGCCCTGTAAGCACACAGTAGATCTACGCCGGAATGCTGTTGGACATACGCATGTACACGGTACAGATACTATAGGGATGCAATGGGAACTGATTCCAGGCGCTAGCCTTGCTGACTTTGAGTGGGATTTCACCTAGTACAACTGCAATTGCTTGTACCGGATGATTTGGCAATTATATTTTATCATGAATCAACGAATGAGAGTTATGCGGAGCCGTGAGAAAATGAGAGTTATGCAGAGCCATGATATCTAACCAACACTGTAGTGAGCATCAGAGAGAGAGAGAGGGGGGGGGGGGGGGGGTAAATCATTATCATCACTGTTGTGAAATTGAAACCTAGAAAAATCACGTCTAAGAGCAGCACAGCTCTATGCATAGTTGGCTCCTGTGAGGACTACTTCGATTAGTTAGTAATCAGTTGGAAACCCAGTTCTCTCATTAGCACTGTGATAATTATACCTTATCAAACGAGGACAGGACTGGCAACTGTCCTACAACCCGCTGTTTTGTTGCTGCCATATTCTCAGTTTGTGTTTTCGGCTGTCTATCTAACGTTACTCCCAGGCTGAACAAGTTTGCTCACAATGGCACTGCTCTGCGCAAGCTGCTCACAGATCACGTGACCAATGTGACTGAACACTACATGAACCGAATGTACTCGTGGGATGTAGTCAATGAAGCCGTTTCCGATAATCCATCCAAGGAATCCTTCCTGAAGAACAACATCTGGTACCCTGCAGGTAGAGGATCATGAGTCATAACACAACCATGCGTGTAACCCTCTCTACAATGCTAGGCTTCCTTCTTTCCAGCCCTGTTATCTCCTAGTGTGAACTGTGATCAAAGAAGTGTACAACTTTCACATGGGAAAGACAATAAAAGACAATACAACTGATACACAATACGCTCACATCTCTTATCCGAGCGGTCTGGGATCGGGCACTGCCCATAACCTCGATATATCCGAAGCTCTGCTGCTGCTGCTCTGCAATCGCATATGTTCCAATGGGGAAGGGTCAGAGATCTGGCACATGTATATGACGTCACTATTCCAACAAAAATTGGCAAACGAGTACATGTAGTAGTTTTCCCCAAATATTCACCTCCAGGACGCCCGGCAGACCAAGGTGCACGTAAGTCCGGATAAGAGAGCTCTGAGTGTGGCTGGCTCCATTCTCTTCACATTATGTAGAATGCCAACCATGTACCAACAAGCCATTGCTTGCCCGTCTGTAATCACACTTAGAACTTTTATAGGATTACATCACAAGTGTGTACGCTTCTCATTGGCTGAGCATTCGAAAGAAACGAGAAGCAATGTTCTTTCGAACTTCGTCTTGCTTGCAATGTGGCTGTCCGCAGCCGACCCTGCACTGTGGTTTTGCTGTTGCAAATGTGAGGTGTGAGAGAGAACGACCTAAACTGTGGTGTTTTGGCCAAATTCATGATTTCACTTTTTCCACTGTGTTTGTATGGAGCTATGGTAGATACGTGGTGCAGGACTGAGTCCATCCCTGCTATATTTCTTATGACTGGTGGGCGACTCACTCCATTGTCCCGTCCAAGAGGCTGGCTGCATGGCACCCTATTGCAGTACCGTCACACATTGGTCTACGCACTTCGAAGGGTGTGTCCATTCATACAGAAGTATGACCCATGCAAAACCGAAATCCGTACATTTGCCATATTTTCCACAGGATTGGGATGTGGTATCACCTTCAAGCCCTGTGTCAGCACTTCAGTATCAGCACCAATCGGGTGCCGCGATAGGATGGCATTGCTAGCCTGCCTAATTGCTGGAAACACTTGAAACCATACCCAGCTCCCACTGTTACATCATACGTATCAATACTGGCAGTGTCACGGTGTGATGCCAGTACATGCTATGATGTACTATGTGTACATGTATGTATGTACAGTAAAACCAAATCCGTTGATCCCAGCTATGTACATGTATGTATGTATGCTATATTGAACTAAGACAATCACAAAGAACTATAGTGTTGCCAATTGACCTGTTGAGAGGAAGTTCTCTTTCTTTGCTATTTTGCCTCTTGATGGCGGCAGTAAAGGATTACATTGACGCAGCATTCAAAGCAGCCAGTGCAGCGGATAGCCAAGTCAAACTATTTGTAAGTGCTCCAGGTTGTGACCAGCAGTGTGTTGCAACTGGATCGAGCCTCTACCAGCATGATCAGAGCCTTCAATGTCTTCCTGAATTGTTGGAATATATTCCTGTTGCCTGATAGTGAAGTATTGTACATTGGAGCA
>NC_088644.1:20489153-20566653 GCF_964019385.1 Sycon ciliatum
GAAGATCTCAAAAATCAGGCAGATGTTTACCAAAACATGCTGAAGGCTTGCTTGAAATTCGCACCCAAGTAAGTTCTTAATTCACGAGACATCGGTCAACATTGTTACCCATTTTTTAAGTATGTGGTTGTCGATACTAGTCATTTGTTTATTATTGTATGTGGTTGTCGACATGGGTCATTTGTGGACATTGGGATCACACACACACAACTGTAGAGCGCTGTGTTTCCGGGACTGGCATCGTGGATCACCTCTCTGAAAGTTGGTTTCAGGGGTGGATTCAGAGATCCCTACAGTGGGGGGGGGGGGGGGGCAGTTTAGACAAAACTGAACAGCTGATACATGTACATGCATATGGTTTCCAGTGGTACATTTGCAAAATTTAGGGGATTCTGCGGAAGCCCCCCCCCCCCCTTGGACTCACCACTGGGTTGTAACGTCATATCTGCCTTGCTTAGCATGATTATCCAATGGCCATATACTCTTCCCCTTTCCGCTGCATGCGTCCATTTCAGGCCATCGCTGCCTCTAATCCGTGGTGTGTGCATCATATTGTGTCGGCTGTATATGCACTATGGAGATATTGCATCGCTGTGTGCTGTATATGCACTATGGAGATATTGCATCGAAGCCGCGACAAAGGCACAACTCAGAAAGGTGCATTGCTCTTCTCAGTTGTGTCTTTATAGTGAAGAAAGTGTATCTTTGTAACATACTTTGATATGGAAATGTGCATATCTTCACATACACACGTTTTATAAGTACATTGTGTTCTTGTATATGTGTGTGTGTGTGTGTGTGTGTGTGTGTGTGTGTGTGTGTGTGTGTGTGTGTCACGTGTGTGTGTCACGTGTGTGTGTGTGTGTGTGTGTGTGTGTGTGTGTGTGTGTGTGTGTGTGTGTGTGTGTGCATGCATACATGTGTGTGCATGTGTGTGTGTGTGTGCGTACGTGCGTGTGTGTGCACGTGTGCGTGCATGCTTGCGTTCATGTGTGTGTGCGTGAGTGCACGCGTCCGTACATCTGCTTACTGCACAGATGCAAGTCGTTTGAAACATGGGGATTCGTAGACAAGTATTCTTGGCTGGCAACGCACCATCCAGACTATTTCGATAACAATTACAAACCCAAACCATGCTTCTATGCGGTGCTTGATACGCTCAATACAACACAGACTGATGAACTATGATAATGTGTTTTGAAGTGTACCATACAAGTAGATAACTAGCAAAATGAACGGAATGATTTTCTCTCACTCTTTGTTTGCTGTTGCTCATATCACCATTGTAACTTCCACGTTCACAACTTCTCTCATCTTTTTTCTATTCTTTCACACGTCAGTACACGACAAAGATCTAAGTTACTTTCCTCAAACTTATTACGGTTGTGAATTCGGCACTGAGTGTAACACCTCCACAGCACATACTGAGAGAGTGGGTGTTAGCCCGGTGTTGAACGGCAGATAATTGGGGAATATGACAGTTACCTAACGCCCTGCGAGCAGTGGCGTCCAACGTGCCTGGACTGATTTCCACTTTTATAGCAGTTCTACACCAGTGATGCATGCCATGTATTGTTATGTCTGTGTATCATACAGAGACACATACATAAGGTGTGCTCAACTGAAACTATGAATACGTAGTCACAGTCATTGGGAATTGTGGAACATCCATGAATGCCGTCGTGCCTTGGTTGCTCCCTATGACTCCGATAGTATGAGTGGTATCAGACATCCGCTTCCTATTAATATATTCGAGAAAATAATCATGAAAAGTGATTGACTGTGCGGTTAGTACGGGTTGATACCGTTACTAGTTGTGTTGCTGGAAATTAGTTCATCTTCATGGCAGGGAGTCGTAAAATACCGGTATTTTACGACTCCCTGGTTCATGGAAATACCGGTACTGATCATGGAACGCCACCGTGCTTAGCGCGTTACTGCATGCCTGCTAAAATTCTCATCATGGCATTACTCTGTTCACACAAGCGCGGAGAAAGAAAGAGAGAGAGAGAACAAGATGCGGAAAAAGAATGGTGGTGGTCACCCTGGGATAATGATCATCATCAATACAATGATTATGTCATAGTCAGTGCAGCATCAAGTGGACGGGAAAGCGGTACGAGTATGTTGCCAAAGGTGTTGATTCGCACTCTGAGTCTCATTAGCAACCGGAACATGACATTGGACTTGGAGTGGCAATCACGTAACCTCATAAAGATGCTATAGGCATCACATGAACTTACTTTACATTCAAAACAGCAGCAGCATGTGAGGAAATAATTTCAGTACAGTCTGTTTCACAAGGGAGTTTGCATGCCCGCCAGACGAAAACTGGGCCACGCTCTGGACCTCTAAAATGAAGAAAAGTCCCCGAGGCTCATCCTATGCTGAAACATGTCTTCGTCCAAGATGACATTGTCTTCCGCGTCTGCGTCTGGACTTATCATGACTACCATTGGTTGGTTCTGGGAACAGCAGGTGCACTTCTCTCACCGGGGCGTGAGTCCGGAACCTTCTCCATTCCCTACTCCAAATACGCGTCTGCAGGGCTGTACATAGTCATTTTGCACAATGACCAACTAATTTACTTCCTCCAAACAACACTTTTGCTTGTGTTCAATGGTTGAGGCTGTTTTGACTCCATCATCCTCGCTACTTCTTGACAAAACAGTACCAGTAGATTGTAGCTGAGCACATCAACCGAAGAGATACTAGAACAAGTTCTCTCAAAGCACATGTCATGTGCAGATTCGGCGAATAGTCTAGTCCTTGCACTCAGCCATTCTGCACAGTGCCAAGCAAAAATAAAAGAGGTGAGAGTGTATGGTCTATTCATCATGACTCATGGTATAGTAGGTCCAGGTGTAGGTTTACATCTGACACTGTTCTGCATTTGATAACATGATGCTCGTGAAGGCTGTTTTGCTGTTGATTTCACACATGTCTGCGGCGTTCAAAGTCTCAGTTTAGCGTGACTGTCGTCGACCTACTCTTGATGCCATTCGAGGACAATGGGGCTATATCGTGGATGTTGGCGGTAGCACCGATACCCCCGTCACCCACACCGTCGATCTACTGCATTCGACGCACCTGGTGGAAGGTAGTGTGTTCACCACTGTTCGTGGCTCGGCACACGGCTTGCGGCATGTTTCCACCGGTGGAGCCGAGCGGAAGTACAAAGTATCACTGACCGCGACGATTCACACCGTGCGTGCACTCATCGTTCATCCGCAGGCGATGGGGATGCTGATGATCGGACGAGGCTTGACCAGAGTCAGAGATCATCGCAGGCATCTCTACTGAAGATCTATCTGCAGTTCAGTTGTGCGTATTTTTCAACTCCTTTACACCCTCGTGTTGCATGCGCCTTCACTCCCACTACTTCATGCTCGAACTAAGGCTTTTCGGATCAACTAACTTCGTCGGTCAGTTTGGCTGAGTGCATATCCATGAGACATTGATCTTGTGCTGGAAGAGTTCGCATCGGACGTTGATGGTCTACACTGCGTCTTGCCGTACGATGAATTTCGAAGGGTTGGTCTTAGCAGGCATTTTCCTGGCCACTCAACATGGCGCTGCCTTCGGTCAGCACCGATACAGCGAGGCGGCGCAACCTTCACACAACACTCCATTCAGCCCTGATGCCTCCCTTGTCCGCCTGAAGGATTTGGCGAGGAAATTCGATGTCTTTATCGGAACAGCCTCGAACGCTCAGTACATCCGTCGCGACAAGGAATATGTTCGGATACTGAATGAGCAGTTCTCGCTGGTGACACCGGAGAATGCGTGCAAGTGGTGAGTTCAGAGTTCAATCTCCTTGCCGCGGAGTAGTAACACACTGTGTGCTGTGAATGGCGAATGCCTTGATGGGTGGGGAACCGATGCATTTGATGGCTGTATGATTGCAAGTACGTGTAGTTATTATAACTACTTACAACCCATGTGCCGCGAAGTAAGTTACTAGTGCTTTTACCAGTTGACTTGTGCATTGAAAACAATTATTATTTTTAGAAGCAAAAATGCGTTGGCTTCAGCCACTCTGCACGTTTTGTAGTGGTTGGGATTATGACCGTGTATTGGAGAGTTAGTGATCACCACTGACCATTCCTCCACGTCGTATGCTACAGGACTGCAATTCGACCCAATGAGGAAACATTCGACTTCACGGATTGCGACTTTGTCCTCGCCATGGCTGAGGCCAATCAGCAGACTGTCCGTGGACATAATCTCTGCTGGGGTATCCATAATCCAGACTGGTAAGGAACTTAGTTCTCCACATGCTATAGTGTGGTGTTCACATCAGTTTGTCATGTGACTAAATGTGTGTAGGAAGCGATCAGGTCATGTGGACAGTGGGACCAACACTCCAACAGTCCAACACTAGGGCTGACATCACGTGACCCATGCATGCCGGGTTTGTGTGGAGTTGGAACCAGCATGGCTGTGTATGATCATGTGCTAGATGTGAACACCACTCTCTATAGGTAGGGAGTTCAGTTCCGGTCACTGAAAAGCGAAAAATGCAGTCACAGCTCGCCTGTACAAAGTTAATGGGCGCCTCGTGGCTGCAGTTCGAGATGCAGTTCGAGGCCCCAGTATCTTCTCCCGCGGCCTTTTCGGCCTTGTCGATGCTATTTTTAGGTAGCTGAGGTCATTACCTTTCCAATGGTGCCACACATGCCATGCTTCCAAAAATCATGCCTCCGGCACGGATGCACTTCGAAGTACTAATTTCGACCAGATCCGTTCTCGGCCCCGCGAGGAACACCCGATCTTCGTGTTCAGCGGCCTCGAATTAGCCTAAACCAAGAGGATTCTAGAACAGCTAGGCTCGCGCATTATCGCGGTAGAAGGAAAATGATCACAGAAACCAGCCCACGGCGATTTCCTGGTGGTAGACGAAAAATATCGAGTAAACTGCGCGCACGCTGTAGAAGCAGTGACGGCGAAAACGTGTGACTTGTTGCAAGTAGGCATGCACAGCATTCGTGCACACTGCATGCATGCACACATCCTGTATCGCCATGTATGCACCAGATAGTGCAGCGCTGGACGGAACCACACGGCTCACATACATACTTGCATTAACTTCTGTGACTATTTCCTCCCCCGTTTTCTGATCTTCAATCGACTATAACTCTAGATCGCCTTGGAATTTTGGGTTCAAATTTTCACAGGTTGTTTCTCACATCTTCCCGGTTTAGAAATACTAGCGTTTTATGCGAAATTCGCGAATTTGGTTTTCGATTGAAGTCCCTACTGTAGGTGTAAACTGCTCTGATTAGGCTAGCCTGCTTCTTTCAGTATGGGTGTACTGAGCATTCCTAGCACCCTGTGGTGAAACCATGCCGGCTCCGCATTGCAATGTTGTATTGTGTGTTTTTAAAAGATCTGATGACAGTCTCCGGTAATGCCGATGGTGGCGATGATGATGCGTTGCAACTTGCCGAGTGAGATTTTCTGTGTTTCATTACTCCGGACTGATCAATCGGGCCGTAACTGGATAGTATCATACCTCTTGAAAAAGTGTGCATAAGAGAGACTGATTGTGCCCTAGCATGGTGTAGTAGCAAGCAGAGCAGGGTACCATGCTCTATGGGCTGCACACATTGGCCTGCCAGCAAATACCAATCATGCTGACAGCAAAATATCGAAAACATAAATGGCCGCAGAGGTGCAGAAGCCAGATGATCGAAAACATTTGCCCAGAAGTCAATGTGTTTGCTGTACACTTGCCCCAAGACATTTCACACTGAGTGCTGGCTTGTGAGGATACGGAGTAGGTGAACTTTCGGGTAGGTCTGGGGCAGGTGAGGTCTCGGGTGGGTGAGATCCGACTGTGAAGAGTCGTCATGCACATGCATTACCTGTGCGGCAGTACTCACACCAGTCAACACACAGTTTTAAAAGGTGAGTTTGCCTTCGAAGGAGGGGATTTTGTTGTGTCCAGGCGACAAGTGCCGCATTGGAGAATGGGCGCTGCAGGAGCAGGTGCCGCTGTGATATGGGTCAAAGCATGCCTAGCTCTCCTTGCTCTCCCCAAACAATAGCTTAGACAGGAAGACTGCAATACTATGTCACAGTCATGTTGCCTATGTACTTTGTGTAGGATCCCAACTGCCACTCACTGTTCTGGTGTTCCTATGTCAGTGTCACTACAGTCCTTATGCACGTTGTACATATGTACAAAGTTCTGTACTAGGGCCGTAGGTGTGTACATACCCGGTTGGGTGTTCATTGTGTGCTGTACATGCGCATTTGACCAATTTAGCCCCATCATTAATGACAAGCAATCACCTTTCCACCTTCCTCTTGCAATAGGACTAATGACTAGCTAGATCTTTGTCGGAAAAAGGTATTCGAATGAAATGCCTTTAGTTGAAATACAGTGGAGATTGGATATTACGCCACTCCTTCGGGAGAAAACAAATTCCCGTATGTCACATGACTGTCGCCTTGGAGTCGACCAATGACAGATCAAATTATGCGGGCTGGAAAGCACGATCCTACCAGCTGAATGGTGATGGTACTAGTTCCACTGTCCGTCGTCAAGTGAAGACGGGCAGTGGACGGAATCCACTGCCCGTTGTCACTTGACGACGGGCAGTGGACAGAATCCACTCATGAGTCTACCATTTCAATGACAAGCTTTTGTGGTCTGAAAGTACATGCAAAAGTCATGTACTGTAGTCCGTGTACGTCGGTTGTCGAAGTCACTCTCACTCAGCTCACAGCCTCATACAGGACTTGAGACACAGAATGGTTCATGTAAACGCAAAGATTGTGAGTGATCTTCTTGGCTTGGGTGCATACGGGAAACACGTTCCAGTCACTCATACTCGGCCAGTACCGCTGCTCATCCAGCCCTTGCCGCTATCGCGGCGCGGGCTGGATTCCGCGGTACTGCCCTCGTACTCGTGCAGGGACCTGTACATGTCGATATACCCGATCTGTCACTAAACCCGATCTTCACATTTAGTATGCAATATGTACAGTCAACTTCGCTTATAACGACACTCGGCGGGGCATCAACAAGGTGTCATTATTCACAAAGTGTCGTTATACCCGAAGTCTCATTTTATGTATTACAGTGGGATGGGACTTTGCTCTGGACATGGAAATTATGTCATTATTCGCGAATTGTCGTTATATCCGCAGTCGTTATTAGCGAAGTTGACTGTATATCAAAATGACAGAAAAGTATTGCAGATATGCATTTGCATAATATAATGCATATGGATTTCAGTTGTGTTTGTGCATGTGTCTTGCATGCATAGTTCAAGCCAAAAGTCATGCACAGCAACTACACCGCTGCACTGCGGCTACAATGTGCAATAGCCAGTGTTGTGTTCACTACTAACACCTCAAAAGTTTCAGGATCGCACAGACGCCACAAGACAAAAGGTCACGTAATTCTTTACGGACTATAATGAATAATAATAATAATAATAATAATAATAATAATAATAATAATAATAATAAAACAGGTCGCGTAATGAAGCAGCATAACGATAGATGTGCAAATGAACAGTGAACAGTAGAATACATTGAGAAGAAGAGACTGAAAAAATACGAACTACATCAGAAAGAGAACTCTAGAACACTAAAGAAAAACAAACCACAGCATCAAGGAAAAGAACAACGCATGAGGGGTAAAGCGCTGGCCAGCCACAACGTGCGTCCAACTTTGGCATGAGCGTACAGAAGAGCGTACAGCGCTCGGAAAGCGGAAGCTAAATTTGGCGGCAAAGCGACAGCAATAGTACGGCGCGCGGCACATAAGCAGTACGAGGCGAGGCACGTATACGCGTGTGCGGCAAACATTACACACCATGTACCATATATGCATGAACAGCGCGGGGCGCATACTAACTCATTCAACATCAGTGCGCGGCGCAGGCATCTAGCTAGCTGGCGCAAGCATGATCATAATTGCATGCCATCACGCAATCAGCGCACATAAATCGCGCATCAAATAAATAAGTAATCAAACACAAATCAACACATCAACTAAATAAATCAACGAGCTAGCAAGAACACAATTCAAAAATGCAACGAAGAAATAATTACTATTCTAGTCGGTTATTCGCATGGGACCAAGCGCAATGTCCACGCTGATGAACTGTGATTGCACAAGGTAAGCCCAAGCTCCTGAGCTAACCGTTCTGGTGTGCAGTCTTCTTCGTGCTGCAACCACACACTACACAATGTGTCGTATCTCGTAACAAGTACTGTACCAAATCACAACGAACACTAACAATACGCAATAGTAAACAATAATCAAAACACTACGCAAAAAAGCAAAGCAAGCAGCACCTAGCCAGGGAGACAAGCAGGAGTCACGGTCGCAACGAGATCTCGACGATACCCCAGAAGACCTTTCTCCGACACGATACACAACATTCTCCCCACCAAAGGGCTTCAACCACACTGATCACAAATCAAGACGAGGTGGTGGTCGAACGGTACGACGAGATCGACGCGTAACTTGCGGTTCAACGGTCGTCGAAGGTATTTCAACATCATCGACGACGTTGACGGGATCAGCGCTCGCGGGTGTCTGCGGCTGCGGCTCAGCGTCCACAGCAGGCGGCTCAACATGCTCCTTCGTTACTTCCAACGGAACCAAGCGTTGAATGGGCCGTAGCATGGACGATTGGCCAACTTGGACTTTGGCCACCCTGCACTTGCCATCTCTTCCAGGATACAGCTCTGCGACCCTACCCAAGCGCCAGGATTGCCGCTTCCGGTTGTCGTCGGCAATAAACACAACGTCGTTCACGACAATCGGAGTTGACTTCGACCGATGATACTCACTGAGACGAATGAGATACTCAGACGACCAACGCTGGTTGAGGTGCTCGTAGACGGTGTGGACATACTTGACTCGAGCGGACAACTGCCGTGGATCGAGTGGTCTGTCAGACGAGGCAATACCGGTTGCAAAGATGTCTCCCAACATCATGGCTGGAGTCAGCGGCGACTCGTCAGCTACATCCGTAGAAACCGGAGTGAGGGGTCGAGAGTTGACGACTCTCTCGATCTCCGTCAAGACAGTGAACAGCTCGTCTCGACTCAATGACGCTCGACCGAGAACCTTCTTCAAGGGAGCTTTCACACATGCCACCAGACGCTCATAGAACCCTCCATGCCACGGGGCAGATGGCGGATTGAAGAACCACGGGATTGCCACCTTGTCTGCGGCGGACTTGAACGTCGTAGCATTATCTGAACGTATACGCAGCGGCTTCCCACGACGGGCGATGAAACGACGCAATGCTAGCAGGAACACCTCTGTCGACAGGCTATCCACGAGCTCTAGGTGCACTGCGCGAGTAGTACCGCACACGAAGAGTGCGACCCACACTTTCTGAACATTTGATGAACTGCGCACGTACAAAGGACCTGCATAATCAATACCTGTGAGACCGAATGGCTGGTGGTGCTTCACCCTGTCTGAGGGCAACGGCGGCATCTCCTCAGCAGCAGTCTGTGCGCGAAATCTGCGGCAAACAATGCACTTCTCCGACACGCTACGAAGAAACCGACGAGCTCCGAGAATCCAGAACTGCTGTTGTAGAAACGCAAGCACGCTCTCTACACCCTGGTGCATTCGCTGAAGGTGAGCATCACGCAGAAACAACTCACTTAGATGACATCTGCCCAGGATGATCGGATGCTGAACCTCGTAGGACAGATCGCTCTCCTGCAGACGACCACGAACTCTGAGCAAACCAGCTTCATCCAGAAACGGAGACAACTTGAACAGCTTCGAACCCTTCTTCAGTGGCTCCTTGCTCCGCAACTGGGACAACTCCTTGGGGAAGCATTGCTCTTGGATGGCGCGAAACATCACAGACTCAGCAGATGGAATCAATTCTGCACGCGAAACACCCTTGTGTCGCCATGACAGCATACTTGCGACCAAACCGCGAGCTCGTTGCCACTTGGAGAACTTCTCCCACGGCCAAACAACTGGAGTGTCAACCTCCACAGCCGACACGCGTGCTTCGGTGACGGACTCATTGGTGCTCTGAAACGAGATGACTGGTGGCCACTGAGACTCATCGCTCAACCATGACGGACCATGCAGCCACATCTCCTTCTGCAAGTCACACACTGGGACACCACGCGAGACAAGATCTGCAGGGTTGCTAACTCCTGGACAGTGACGCCATTCTACTTGCAGCTTCTGCGAAACTTCTTGCACTGCAGCAACTCGATTAGCAACATACGTCTTCCAGTGATACGACGGCTTTGAGATCCAGTGCCATGTGGTTAGGCTATCTGTCCACCCCACAATCCTTTCAATTGGCACTCTCAATTCATTGACGACAAAGGACAACATCTTCACGCCAAGACACACAGCCGACAATTCCAGACGCGCAAGAGTGGGACGTACAACAGGTGCAACCTTCGCCTTCGCACACAACAAAGAAGACGTCAAACCGGACACAACATAGAAACAACAGCCATAGCCCTTCTCGGATGCATCTGAGAATACATGCAACGTGACTGGAGCATCTGGAGTACACCCGATCCATCTGGGGATTTTAACGGAAGAAAGCGCTGCGAGCTCTCCCCACCATGAAGCACATCGGACAGCCAAATCAATAGGGAATGGGTCATCCCAACCACCGCCGAGCTTCCAACTCTCTTGCAACATCATCCTGCCTGGCACAACTGCGGGTGACGCCCAACCTAGCGGATCGAACACAGCGGCAACACAACGCAACAACGCACGACGAGACCAACCAGACACTTCCTTGGGACACTCAACATCACCGAGCGCAGCCACCGAAATACAATCTGACTCGGTGTTCCACACAATACCCAGTGCCTTGGAACCAGCCTCGGGGTCTGAGGTCATCGTGTTCCCTCGCCACTTCCGCAACTCCATGCCTGCTCCCTGCAAAACATTAACGCTATACTCCTGCAGCTTTTCAGCATCCGCACAGCATGGCAAGCTAGAAACGCAATCATCAACATAAAAACTACGCAGCAGCAGCTCTATGATATCACGCTCAGCAGCAGAAGCAGACTCGAATGCACTATCGAGATGAAAGCGCAGCACAGCACTAAGTATGAAAGGAGAACAATTCACTCCAAAAGGCAGCTTCTTTAAACGCCAGATACACATTTCTTCGCTACCTATCTCAGGCCAAACAAAACGCAGATATGGCCTATCTTCTTCACGCATTCCGATCATAAAAAAAGCCTTGCGAATATCGGCTTGTACAGCACATTCATACTCACGGAACCTGAGGAGGATACCAGTGAGATCCGGTAGGAGTGATGGCCCGGGATCGACCATGTCGTTTAGGGATGGTGCTCCGGTGCAGGCGGCGGATGCATTGAAGACGACCCGTGTCTTCGTCGTTGAGGCGTCGCTACGGAATACGGCATGATGCGGCATGTAATAGCCGGCTTCCTCCGGATGCGGTTCCTTTTCAATGGCATCCAGCTTCAAGTACTCAGTGATGAGGACGTCATCATACGCTGGACATTGACCTCGTCTCTGTAGCTGCTTCAGCAGTGAGTGTGCCGCTGCCATCGCTTGGTTGAGGTTGGCTGGCGGACGCTTCTCAGATCGCCATAGCAATCCCACTTGGTAATGAGGGCCTTGCCGCTCTATCGGGAAGTCCGGTAACATCTCAGCTATTTCCGGCACCTCTTCCATCTTCCACAGTCGGTCAAGTTCAATACAACTCACACTGACGGTCGCTGACTTGGTTTCACTATTAGCCGGTCCTGACAGCACCCAGCCTATTTCAGTGTGCCAGGCCGTCTCTCCATTGATTTGCTCCTTGCGGAGAAGGAACTCATTGCAGTAGTCAGCTCCAATCAGCATGTGCACTTCGCTTGATCCGGCCTTTGTCGAGTCATCAGACAGCTGCAATCCCTGTGACTGCCAACGTGCAATTGTGCTGTCTGCTAGCGGATCGAATCGGAGACCTAGCGACTTCTTTTGCCAGGCATTGACGGAAATGGACTTCGTTGCACCCTTGATGGTGACACGGTACCTGTCCATCTTTTCAAACTTCGGCTCCACGTCAAACGCCTTCAGCCTGACAGTTTGCGATCCAAGGTGTGCCGGTTGCAGCGAGTTCACCAGTGGCGCGGTGATGAACGATGCCTGCGCACCTGGGTCGATGAATATGCGTACACTGGCCTTTCGGCTAGGTCCTTGTACCTCAGCCACGCCGGTCATCAAGTGCACGCTGTTTGCACTACATTCATACGTACCGACTTTCGATTCGGCTATCGGTTCGGATGTTACCTGTTTGTCCTCTCTGTGCAGTAGACTGTGGTGTCGCTTGTTGCAGTGCTTGCAACGACCCTTGTTCTGACAATTCATCACTCGATGTCCTGGTCTCAGGCAGTTGAAACACAGTCCCTCTGCCTTGACGTACGCGTTTCGGTGCTCAGACGCCATAGCTGACAATTTCTTGTTAGCCTCATCAACGCTGACCGTCAAACACTCTGCCGACGCAAACGGTATACGTTTGTCGCTGGTGCTAGACTTGGCAGGCTTCAGCTTGCTACGTCCGTGGGCTGTTTGGTAAGCCATACCATCCTCCGCAAACGCCTTCAAGTCCTTCGTGTAACATCTCTTCTCGATCAAGAAGGCCTTAGTTTCTGCCGACACAGCTTCTAGCAGGACTTGACGTACGACACATCCGAACAATTCAGTGTCGTCCCGCTCACCGATTTGTCCGCGGCTAGAGGTACGGCTAGGCCTGGCGAGTTTTGCCCACTTCTCCGTCTCGCGCGTCACTCGTACCACAAACTGGTAGAAACTCTCATCACTTTTCTGCTGTATGGCCATCAGGGCTTGCCACGCTTTGTCGGCGGTCTTCCCATGCGCCATCAGCAGCTCGCGCTTCGCTTCGGCAAAGGTGTTGCAGCCATAGCATGCACCTTCCAACTTGCTGCCAGCAACAGCCACGCGCAAGCGGATCAGGTACTCGTCGTCGCTGAACTCATTTTGCTTTGCCACATCCTCGAACAGTTCGAGATAGGTCTCAACAGTCTGCTTACCGTCGAACTTCGGCATCTTGATGGCAGACCTCTTGCTCGCTAAACTGCCATTCGTCGTATTCAACAAGTGCTCTCATCACTCTGAGTCTCTCGTGTGTGCTGGACTTGCAACTCCAAATCTGCAATCCTCGCAAGCAGCTGCTCGTCATCTTTCCTTTCCAATCTACTTCCTGCTCGTTCGTCGCGCTCTCTGTCTGCACGCACTTTCTCCTCGTGCTTCTCGATACGCTCCTCTACGTAAGTACGCAATGCCTCTCCAGTGTAGCCATAAGCTTGACCATTTGCGATCAGCTTCGCTTCTACCTCATCCATGTTCACGCGTCTCTATCCTGGCGTGGTCGCCAAAATGTTGTGTTCACTACTAACACCTCAAAAGTTTCAGGATCGCACAGACGCCACAAGACAAAAGGTCACGTAATTCTTTACGGACTATAATGAATGAACAGTAGAATACATTGAGAAGAAGAGACTGAAAAAATACGAACTACATCGGAAAGAGAACTCTAGAACACTAAAGAAAAAACAAACCACAGCATCAAGGAAAAGAACAACGCATGAGGGGTAAAGCGCTGGCCAGCCACAACGTGCGTCCAACTTTGGCATGAGCGTACAGAAGAGCGTACAGCGCTCGGAAAGCGGAAGCTAAATTTGGCGGCAAAGCGACAGCAATAGTACGGCGCGCGGCACATAAGCAGTACGAGGCGAGGCACGTATACGCGTGTGCGGCAAACATTACACACCATGTACCATATATGCATGAACAGCGCGGGGCGCATACTAACTCATTCAACATCAGTGCGCGGCGCAGGCATCTAGCTAGCTGGCGCAAGCATGATCATAATTGCATGCCATCACGCAATCAGCGCACATAAATCGCGCATCAAATAAATAAGTAATCAAACACAAATCAACACATCAACTAAATAAATCAACGAGCTAGCAAGAACACAATTCAAAAATGCAACGAAGAAATAATTACTATTCTAGTCGGTTATTCGCATGGGACCAAGCGCAATGTCCACGCTGATGAACTGTGATTGCACAAGGTAAGCCCAAGCTCCTGAGCTAACCGTTCTGGTGTGCAGTCTTCTTCGTGCTGCAACCACACACTACACAATGTGTCGTATCTCGTAACAAGTACTGTACCAAATCACAACGAACACTAACAATACGCAATAGTAAACAATAATCAAAACACTACGCAAAAAAGCAAAGCAAGCAGCACCTAGCCAGGGAGACAAGCAGGAGTCACGGTCGCAACGAGATCTCGACGATACCCCAGAAGACCTTTCTCCGACACGATACACAACAGCCAGCATGCGTGGAGTGACCCAGGAGTCCGAGCATGTGACACAGACATGTCCCATGCATGCCACTCTGCCTGATACAAGAGGAAAGTCGTTATATTTCGATGCATTTCACGTCTTCAGGCACCAAATAAGTGTCAGTAAATTCGATTTGTTGTTATTTTCGAGGTCGTTATGCCCGATCTATAATGTACAGAAAGGACTTGCTAAACGACTTGGGCAACAGAAATATGTCACTAAACTCGATTTGTCGTTATATCCCCGCTCCACTGTTGCAGTAAACACAATAGGGTCCTGCACATTCAACACTAGGCCTATTCACCACCCGACTGGGTCTACGGGATTCTACGAGGTTCCACGAGATTCTACAGTAGTTTGTGCATGTGTACAACGTGCAAAAGAGCTATTGATGTGTGATGTGCTGCATGTGCTGCATGGCATGTGCATGACTGGCAGGCTGGCCAAGTATGACAAGAACTCCAGTGCACTGCGTAGTCTGCTGGTCGACCACATCACCAGAGTGGGCAAGCGCTATGCGGGTCGCGTCTACTCCTGGGATTTCGTCAATGAGGCTGTGCTCAAACCGACTGAGAATGGAACTTACCTCAAGACCAATGTATGGTATCCGGCAAGTAAGTACGGTCAGGCTGCACTGCCGTGTGTGAATCACACACACACACACACACACACACACACACACACACACACACACACACACACACACACACACACACACACACACACACACACACACACACACACACACACACACACACACAACACACACACACACACACACAAACACACACACACACACACACAAACACACACACACACACACACACATACACACCACTGATGGTGCATCCTGATCATGTGTTACCTGTCCCATCGCATACACAGACCTCGTGTCAGTGCGTGTCATCATTTTCCCGGCAGCAAATAGAAGTTCTAGTCCATGAAGTTAAACGAAGTGATTGTTTTTTTATGTGATGTGTGAGTGTACTTATCACTGCACCTGACGTTGGGAACTCTTTACACACGTGCAGACGCATACACACTCTCACTTAGTACATGCACATTTGTATATAGCATGTAGATGGTGGACTCCCCAAAATAGAGTTTCTGTATGGAACGCACATCTCCCATTGTAGCTCCTTGAAGCACTGGGTCCCATATGGTGCAGTGGTATGTGCAGCGATTTCCAATCGATAGGTTGCGGGTTCGATTCCCGACGATTATGGTCACACACGTCTTTCTTCTCTTTCTCAGACTCTTCCTGACTTTTCTTTCATTCTCCTGGGTGGTTACCAACAGCCAGTGCATGCCGGAGTATGTGGTGTGATGTGTGTGCGGGAAAAAAAAATAAAAAGACCAAAAATGGGGATTCACTGGCCAGAAAAAGTCACTTCAAATAGCTGTATGGTGTAGACCAGGCTGAATAGTGACGGTCAATTCTTCAGCCTTGCAAGCTGTTGAATGGTGCAATCCAAGCACAAGTTGCTATGGCTTCTGCCGTAGCATTGCTATCATCGCCTCCGGTGATGGGCGTAGAATCAAATTAAATTGAAGCACTACTATGATGTAAAGCCGCTAGCCGTGGAGCTAGTGCATGTATTTGACTGCACATCATCCGGGAGATCATTTTCCTGTGTGTTTGTGTTGTGTGCCTGTGTGTGTGTATGTGTGTATGTGTGTGTGTGTGTGTGTGTGTGTGTGTGTGTGTGTGTTTGTGTGTGTGTGTGTGTGTGTGTGTGTGTTTGTGTGTGTGTGTGTGTGTGTGTGTATTCATCAGCCTTGCAAGCTGTTGAATGGTGTAATCCCAGCACAAGTTGCTATGTCTAACATAGCTGTTCGCTATCATCGCTTCCGCGATGGGCAGCCTGAGGTCTGAGGTGTGTGTGTGTGTGTCTGTCTGTGCCTGTATGTGTACGTGTGCATACGTGTGTGTATGTGCATCATGTGTGTATGGATGTGAGCATGTTTATCTACTTACTGTGACAGTTCCTGATATCATTGACTTGGCATTCAAGACCATTCACTCCATTGACCGCTCAGCTAAACTCTTTGTAAGCCAAATTTTATTTCGAGTTACATCTGCCATGTACTCAGTCATTTAATTTGATAATTTGCAATGGCTTAGTGCTGGAGATCGTGTGATGGCAAGGAAGTTAATTTTGAAACCTCCGAATGATGTACTGTAGAACGGCTAATTTTAGCCGGTAAAATTTAACCGTTTTCTGAATCTGAACCAATTTACGACAAAATATTTTAGCGATCCAAGTTTCGGAGTTTAAAAAGAAGGATGATTAGTACTGTGCCGTACATGGCGACATGCAAAGTTTCGATAGGTGTGGCAAAGCGTAAGCGAAAACACTCCTTTCGTTAACATCGCTAAAACATCACCGTCGTTAAATCAGCCGTTTTACAGTATTCGATAAGCAGCAATGTGCTGCCCACTAGTACAAAGATAGGACGCAATGTCCAGTATGCATTTTCCTGAGAAGCTTTTGTGTTGAAGATACATGTACCAACTTTGCTCAGATGTGATTGTAACAGTTAGATCTCCCGGGCTATCCCCTACATAATTTGAAAGACAGGAGTGGACATCTGTCTGGTATTGAATGTCTGGCTCTTGGTTAGAAGATGAAGATAAACCAGGAGCGGGCGCAAGTTGAGCGCCACTAAGTGGACCGAGAGGTTTCTTCCACTACCTGGCCGTCTAACATCAGATTCTTCTGTAGTTTACCCACATCCCTTTACTTACATGTTTATCAAATTATACACGCCAAGGACATTTTTGAGAAGAAGGTTGGAGGCTTCCTGCAGTTTCATAGTAGATGCAATTGGGTGAACTCACCCATTCCACAATACTCTGCAAATTTCCGAAACATTCCATTATACCGTATATTCTCTATTATAAGCACCGTGCTTCTATTTTTTCAACACCCCTCTACCCCGTGCTTATATTGGAGACCACGCTTATATTGGAGACCGTGCTTATATTTTTTCAACCAATACATCCATACAGAGCAAGAAGAAATACATGCTAGATATCATGCGTGCAGCATTGATTTCCACCAAGACCGTGCTAATAATAGAGACTGTGCTTATAATGTTTCGAAAGGTGCTCACAGTGTGCTAGTATTAGAGACTGTGCTTATAATAGAGAATATACGGTATACAACGTTTCGGCCAATGGCCTTCTTCAGGTAGTCATGGTGTGGAATGGGTGAGTTCACCCAATTGTATCTAAGGACATTATCATCATTATAATTTATTATTTTCCAAATTCCAAAGCACACTGTGTTTTCTGTGTTGCTTTTCAGTATAATGACTATGGCTACGAGGTCATCAATTCTAAGTCGGATGCCATCCATCGCATGGTTAAGACCATGCTGTTGAACAATGTGCCTGTGCACGGTATTGGTATGGAAGCTCATTTCTTCATCCATAATGACGACGGATCACACACGGAGGAGCGACTCATTGACGGAGGTGAGCGATTTGTGACTGAAATCTTCTTCTTTGGGTTGATTCCATTGGGTCAACTCGCTGTCTTACTTTTTCCAGCAAGCTGGTGAGCTGGAATGATGCTGATTGGAGGGCAGTATTGTCAAGCACTTTCTGCAATACAGCTCACAATTTACTGGAGAGAAAAGCCTCCAAGTTCCATGCTTCGGGTTATGCTTTTTCCACACAAAACTCCATTAGAATGCAGACAGCTAGAGGGGTTTGGTAAGACTTGTGCCGGTCCCTTGCAAGTAACAGCTACAGTGATACTGTGGCAGTGTTGGTTTCCCACACTTTGACAAGCTGCATGCAGTGAACGCACATGATACTTAGGCCAGACTGTAGCATAGCCGAACTAAGATAACTCATGTACGTGTACTTCCAGAAGTCAACGTACGAGCACATGTATGCCAAGGTCTGGCACTGACCCGGCCTCGCTGTTTAGACCTTGCCAAAGTACAATGTACATAGCTTGCTACCATCATGTCATCCGACATGTATTGAACTCTGTCAGTGGCAGCGACTCGGAGAGCTAGAAATGCAACCTGAGGCGGCATTTGCTAGATGTGTCCTGAAAATGAAGTTTCTTGACATGTTGCTCTCTGCACTGCTTGCATACTAGATCACAAGCTAGGTTCGCCAGTGCCAGCGGATTGGTCATCGGTGGAGGATAACTTCAGACGATTTATTGATCTGGGTCTGGAGGTAAGAAAGATCAACAGTGGCATGTTTTGATGAGTATTGTTCTGTTTTCTATTCACACCTGTGTCTGTGTGTGTGGGGAAACCCCTACACCATCACCAATGCAAGTGGTCTCTTTGAGATCGAAATTGTGCAGTGGAGCGAAATTGTGCCTTCCCTGCTTGTATGTCATAGGTAGTTTGAAACTGTCCACCTCTCCACACTGCGCTCTTCGCCCACATTCAGGGCAGTGTGGAGAGGTGGACAGTTTTAAATTATTGTGAAATGGCCGAGTTCGTCGCAGCTTTTGAGTTATTGATACGCTTGTATAGTTTTGAAAAAAAGAACTTGTGGCAACAGCTTACTCTCTCCAACATACAATGATGTGCTTGGTGTATATTGTCACTGGTGTGGGTAGTCTGGCTCATGACACGGTGTGTTTACGTGACTCTCACCAATGTCAGATTCATATCACAGAGATGGACGTCAGTATTCCTTCGATAACGAAGTACTTCCTGGAGAAGCAGGCAGACGTGTACAGGAACTTGCTCAAGATATGTCTGAAATTTGCACCAATGTGAGTACCGATTAATGCTGAACATCTTGCTCAAAGAATCCCATGCAATTATTTTTTACATGTTTTGGGATATCATAGTCATCATATTTTCACATCTTTTCCTAGGCAGTGCACATGCAAAGGAATGATTATTGACATGTCCTTACACAATGAAATGTGGCTGGCTGAGCTCCTTCCTTCACCATACATTTAAACTGCTGGTAAGTCTTAGCGTCATGCTCCGATCATTTCTCACTGAAAACGGCTCGTTTCTTCTGCCTGTGTCATTTTGTGCTCATTGTACCAAGGTGCAAGTCTTTCGAAACTTGGGAATTTGTTGACAAGTATTCCTGGCGAACGGGTGAACCGGACTACTTTGATGACAACTACAAGCCAAAGCCATGCTTCTTTGCGGTCGCTGACACGCTGAATACCACAGTTCCAGTGACCAATGGATAATATGGGTGCAATGGTGTGCCTTTCGGCAAAGAGGCCTGGATTGGAACGCGTCTAAACTTGTGGTGCCTCCACGGGCGTGCAATGGCAGAGCACGTGCCCATTGTCCCCGAATATCATGCTTTACACAAAGACGTAGACAAACTACGGTATGCGCTCCTCATCATCGGATGATGACCTTAGCCAGCTGCAATAGGTATAGTGAATGATTGGGGGCTCCCCAAAACACCATGGATTGCTATCACGGATCCGTTTAAGTCATTCACCTCCGTGTGTGTGTGTGTGTTTTTATTATTATTCATTTTCCTCTCGTCTCTCATACCCTGCTGGCACCTCTAGATGAATTCGTATTATTTTGTCATTTTTGTGACTTTTGTGACTTTTCCATTTAATAGATAAACCTGCTAGTACATGTACTTCCAATGCGCACTGACTTCCAACAGTAACTTAGAGAATACGCTGTACAGCTGTCTGGGTTATTTCCACATACCTGTCAGGAGGTATCCAATACTGTCCTTTGGCGTCTCCGACTCAATGTTTGGTAGCAGATGGCTACAACTTGTAGACCGGCGACGCCGTGCCGCCACACACAAGAGTGACCAGGAGCATGGCAATTGCATGAGTAGTTCCCGGGAATCTAACACACCTTCAAGTTCCAAAAGTGTAGTACACAGTACACAGTACAATTTATTACATGTAGTATAATCAGACCGTCCTCCTCTAAACAGAACTAACATGACAACATGTACATGTATAGTGTTCAGTTGTGGGTTCGATGTTTTGCACTATTGTGCTAAGTCGCTCACATGTATCAAAGAAGGCCACGGTTACCGCCAGTTTGTGCTGCGACTTTTAGATAAAATTCAACAACAACGACAACATGTTTGTGGGGGTTGGGGGTAGGGGGGGTACCAGCAACTACCAATCATTGCTGTAGATCTACATGGAGGACTCTGGAGGCCATTCTCGCCATACTGCAGGACATGCTGGCCTGTGGTAGGGATCTCAGCGCATGAACTGCGCAGCCAGTTTGCGCAGGTGAGATTTTAGATCCCAAAGTTGTGGTGACAATGTCTCAGACTCTCAGTCCCAAGTAGATCTACACTGTAGACTCTGCCGTGAACTCTGAACTCCGGCTGAATATGATAGGGACTGCTAACATGAATGTTGCTATGAGAAATAGCATGTATGCTTTATGCCAGTTTTCCGAGTTAGGTTGTGGCCAGGATTGCCCGAATGCACTAAGCACACCCGTAATAAGTGTGCGAGTGAATAGACCACTGACAAGTGTCTACAGTCCAGTAGATCTACACTGTACAGTTCAGAACGATATGACTATTGTTCTATTGAAGACAGAATTCATGGGATGCATTTGGAGCCCCAAGATCACCCTGAGAGGCGGTACGTCCTGGGCCTGGGGATCTACTGTCACAATACATGTACAGTCACGGCATTACGGTAAAAGTATGTCAATCCACCAACCCTTGGTGCCGCTGACATTTTGATACTGTCCTTCCCTGCCAGTGCCAGTTCTGACCTCGCTCTCCACGTGATCGCTGACAATGTTTGTGGGCGTCTGGGGTTCCAGACCCCGATGTAGAGGCAGGCGTTGATCACCGTGTGATAATTGACTGGTTTTCATTTGAGAGAAACATTGAATCAATCTCTAAATGAGCGATAGTTGTCCACCTTGAATGCATTGCACCATGGAGCTGACTGGATTGATACTGACGGCTATTTGCCTGGGTATGAGCAGTGTGGTCGTGGGGAATGAAGTGAGCAAACACCAAGATCGTCTCGCTGGTCGCCCTTCTTCGGTGAGCGACGCTTCTCTGCCTTGTCTCAAGGACTTAGCGAAAAAGTTCGGCATCTGGATCGGATCAGCATCTAATGCTAAGCACATCCACGATGATAAAGAATACGACCAGGTGCTGGCTGAGCAGTTCTCCATCACAACACCGGAGAATGCGTGTAAGTGGTGAGTTCAGAGTTCACCCTTTTGCAGTGGAAACTTTTACATGAAAGTACTTTGGGAACTGTAGTGAAATGACGACCACGAAAATATACATAATACGAGTCGTATCAAGAGTACATAACAATAATAAAATAAATTACCAGTTGGGAAGCAGCCGGTACATGTATGATGATATATCCAAAGCATCCAAAGCATGGTGCGTACTCTCTAGTCTTACCCCCAAGTGCAGATTGTCCCACAAAGGCATGCAACTGCTAGCTCTTGAGTGGCAGGGTAAGTTGATGGTGGCGCAACACACCTCGCAAAATGGTGGTAAATACACGCCTGGCCACACAGCGATCTCTAAGATGCAAAGTTCCGGTCTAAGAGAAGCATCATCAGTTCACCGCACCTGTGGTCTGGTCTGTGCATGACTGGCGATATCGGCACAAGACCGGATATCACCAGTCGTGCACATAGACCATGCGCAAACTGATGGTAGCAGTGAGAGACTGAGGAGTGCTTCACCCCAGAACTTTGCAGCCTAGAGAGCGCTGTGTGGGCAGGTGTGTATTTACCACCATTTTGCGAGGTGTGTTTAACCACCATTTTTCTACTATTATACGAGTACAGTCAACTTTGCGAATAACGACATTCGGCGGGGCATCAGAAAAGTGTCCTTATTCGCAAAGTGTCCTTATATCCGAAGTCCCATTTTAATGTATGTGAACCCATATTTTGTATAGTATGACATGCATATCGAAATGAAGCTCTTTTCATGCTCTACGTCAATTTGTACTATATTTTCGTATTGCAATTGAAAGGAACAATAAAGTCAATATCCAAGGGAAATAAATGAAAAATTAACCTTTTGGAGCCATCTACAGGGACATGTTCAATTGTTCATGTACATGTATGAAGATTAATGAAAAGCACCCCCCCCCCCCCCTGGCTGTATCTTCTTGTATGTGTGCCTTATCCATCGCCACGGCCATTCTGGTACTTCTGCATGACAGGGTAGTACTTGAAATCAGGGAGTCGTAAAATACCGGTATCTTACGACTCCCTGCTTGAAATAGCTGTCAAAAAGCCAGAAAGTCGTTATTCAAGCAGTGAATATGACCTCGGGGCACTAAAATCATGTCGCTATTCGCGAATTGTCGTTATTCAGATAATCGTTATATCCGAAGTTAAATGTATACAGTCAGATGGGACTTTTCTCTGGGCATGGAAATTCTGTCGTTATTCGCGAATTGTCGTTATATCCGCAGTCGTTATTAGCGAAGTTGACTGTATAATGGTGTATTGGAGTCTTCACCAAACCATTATAGCTGTTGAATGAACTGAATATTGACAACAGGCTTCTACAACCTGCTAGTCAAGATACTGACACCTCATTTCTGCTTCAGGACAATAATCCGCCCCAACGAAGCAACGTTCAACTTTACCAACTGTGACTATGTGGTCGCAACTGCCCAGGGCAATAACCAGACGATTCGTGGACATAACCTGTGTTGGGGTGCCCACAACCCAGCTTGGTAAGCCTGATTTAGATACTGCTTACTTACTGCATGTTGAGTCATTGACATAAGCTACATGTACTAACAATTCATGTTAGAGCCTTGCATGATTGGCACATCAAAACTGACACGGCATCTTGAACTAACCTCCTTACCTTGTACATATGTACACACGGTGTGTAGGTCTGACTAAGTAGAGTACAGCAGCAGAAGTAACTAATACTTAGTTCTCTGTGATAACCAGTGAAAGGAGCACTAGAGCCACCAGGAGTAGTCTACGTGCACTCATCGTTCATTCCAGTTCTTAGCAACTATGTATAATGCTCGGTAGTATTCAAATAATAGTCACTAGCATACCGGCACCGGGTAGAGGCCTGAATTCTATCCTCTCTCAGAAGCCTCTTGTATGGGCAATCACAAAGAATGACATCACTGGCACTGCAATCACAAAGAATGACATCACTGGCAAAAAAGCTAACAAAAAATCAAAATACAGTAAACCCTGCCCTAACCGGACTCTCTCTCTCTCTCTCTCAGTCTCTGTGCAGCGGAAACTGTGTTGATGTGACAGGATTCCACTTGATCCAGGGATGCACGTTCAATCCACAGCACTTTGGTGCATGAAAATGTGCCCGGTCAATGCAGGATTGTGGTTGGTACAGGGTTGGTACAGGGTTGGTACAGGGTTGGTACAGGGTTGGTACAGGGTTGGTACAGGGTTGGTACAGGGTTGGTACAGGGTTGGTACAGGGTTGGTACAGGGTTGGTACAGGGTTGGTACAGGGTTGGTACAGGGTTGGTACAGTACAGGGTTGGTACAGGGTTGGTACAGGGTTGGTACAGGGTTGGTACAGGGTTGGTACAGGGTTGGTACAGGGTTGGTACAGGGTTGGTACAGGGTTGGTACAGGGTTGGTACAGGGTTGGTACAGGGTTGGTACAGGGTTGGTACAGGGTTGGTACAGGGTTGGTACAGGGTTGGTACAGGGTTGGTACAGGGTTGGTACAGGGTTGGTACAGGGCCCGGCACACACAGGTTGTACTGTATTAAAGAGAAGATGACGTTATTGATGTCTGTAGACAATGATAACTTTATTCATGCAAAACCTGTAAGACCTGTCTGCACACCGTACTTGTGTTAGAGACCTGAGTTCTATCGGTGCCCCGCACATACATGACTACTGTCGCAGGTTGGACAAGTTTGACAATAACTCCACGGCACTGCGTAGTCTATTGATCACGCACATCAGCACGGTGGGCAAACGCTACGCAGGCCGCATGTACTCCTGGGACGTAGTCAACGGGGCCGTGCTGGACTCGCCGAAGAATGGAACGTATCTGAAGACCAACACGTGGTACCCAGCAGGTAAGATTTTTTAGTTCAGTAAAGTGGCCTACACCATTAAAATGATGCAAATCTGAAAGTGGTCAGGCCACCCAGAATTAATGTATTGTTTCGGGTTACTTCACTCATCCGTACCAGGGTTGGTCGGTCGGGTTTTATTTTATATTTTACTTCGCTGCCAATACTGTCTTGTGAAAGCGGTGCAGTGTTCTCGGGCTGTCAAGCCTTTCGTAGAAGAAATGCCAGAGATGCAAAGCTTACTGGTCTGTTTCGTCAAAACTGGATTATTCTTGTAACTGCACCTACTGGCCATTCTGCATATTTACTCGTCTATCATCATTAATAGTTCTGCGACTCAGCCAGGCATCTACGGATTAATTTAAATGAGTTGAAACCAAAAGAATTCTCAGCATGAGTCGGTCAAGGTGGTGGTGGTGGGGGGGGGGGGGGGTTATCCAGAGACTCATCCATTTTTAATTTCATTTCATCTTACTTGTAGCCTCCAAAATGCAGTCAAATTGACAGGGCTAGGACCTTCTATCTTCAACTCATTGCTGATTGAGAATGGCATGATGGAAAGTTGAGCTGGGCTGTGTGGTGCTTTGTCTATGACTCTTGCTTTCTAAACAGTTCCAGACTACATTGACTTAGCATTCAAGACAACTCATGAAGCAGATAGCTCCGTCAAACTCTTTGTAAGTGTATAGGGCGAGTACTTTCTTCCCCGCCCTTCCACCCTAGCTATGTTAGGTAAGGACAATTGTTGTCCGGACAACACAATGGTGAAAAAATATAGTTCTGAGGTGTCAACCACTACGTATGCTCTTGTGACCAAGCATTACCTTGAGGAATAGATAGGCTTTAGTTTGGAATTTTTGTGCATGCAATGAATCAGTGCTTTGCTGGTGTTCCAATGGATCCAGATTACCACTGATGTACGTTTTGTGTCTCTTTTACTTGAAGTACAATGACTACAACTGTGAGGTCATCAATGCCAAGTCTGATGCAATCTACAAGATGTTGAAGACCATGATGGCCAACAGCGTCCCTCTGCATGGCTTTGGCATACAAGCTCATTTCTCCATCAGTCATGCTGACGCACGTCATGCAAAGAAAAGACTCAGTGGAGGTGAGGGGGGGGGGGGGGAGTAGCACAATGTAAACTGCTGGGTGTTTGCATGTGCTCCAATAGTCCTTATTGCATCAAACCGTTCCTTCATACAGTCATTTGGGATTTGGCACCAAACACAGGAGGCTTTGCCGTGTTCTTATGCCGATGTGCTAAAACTGCCTCCACGGTCACGGTCACGGTCCGGAACCTCCAAGTATGTATGTGTACTTTGAAGTAAAACATTTCTACGTGTATATGGTGCAACGGTGGTGTTGAGATGGTATGAGGTTGCTGTGATAAACTGAGACGGCATGCATGGCTCTTTTCAACTTGTTGATTCTTGACTTTGCCACGTCTTAGGTCACAAGTTTGCATCCAGTGTGCCCACTGACTGGTCGACGGTAGAAGACAACATCAAACGTTTTGTCGACCTGGGCTTGGAGGTCAGTAGTGAGTGCACACAGTAGACAATGTAGGACTTTGCATCAGAGTGTGTGGGAATAGGTAGCAAGAGGTGAGCGAGCCGGTCGCTGATTGCCATTCTTCAGACTGCGGCGTCTGTGAGAGCGATAAAAACTCACTGGCTTCCATGTGCATACCTTTTCCTGTGTCTACTTCATATACATGTTTTATACATACTTCAAAGTATACGAGTACAGTGGTCCCTCTATAACCCGGCACCATTTGTGCCACGGAAAATCTGCTGGATTAGGGAGGCTGCTGGATTAACAAAAATCTGATTTACTGCTGCAATGTGCATGAAGAGGACATTTTGTCTACTGAAAATTGTGCTGGTTTATCGAGCGTGCTGGATTATAAAGTGCTGGATTATAAAGTGCTGGATTAGAGAGGGACGACTGTACCGGTACGTGTAGTGATCAAGTGATGTTATTTCCAGTCAAGGCGCCTGGTAACCATGGTAACAGAGACCGGGTTTTGAAGATCCCTGGAGGGGTCGTCTTAAACAGGTCTCACTGTATGTCTATTACCGGCCTCAGCACTGACAGCAGGCTACAATGAGTGCCCAATGTACTATGAACAGAGCCGTGCGTACTACCAGCATGCAGCAGCAGTGCAGCCAACTCCTCTTTGTTGTTGCGCAGAGCTCGGTTGTGTTAAAAATCACTCCTCAGACAGCATACATGAAGGAGCAAAGTAGGGGACAGAGGTGGGTATTCGTTATGAGTCCCGCGCATCTGTTGCTTGTCGAAACACAGGTTCACATCACAGAAATGGATGTCAGTATTCCATCCAACTCACAGCAGTATCTGGATCAGCAGGCCGATGTGTACAGGAATATGCTCAAAGCCTGCTTGAAGTACGCACCAAAGTAAGTACAAAGTGGGAAAACTTTGGAGAGGTAGGCGCTTGCTTTCCTTCTGCCCAGTTCAATTTTGTTGGACTCCAGCAAACATGCTGTAAGCTGCCAGTCTCTCAACATACCATCAAGTTACCAGCTTACTGGTACGAGGCACAGCCCCACGGTATCCATTTTGGAGGTGCATTTTGTTTTTGTTTTTTAACTGAAATGGTACTGCGGAGGTGGTCAGAGCAGTGCTGCCAACCAACTGGGTCTGTTTTGCGTACTGCGCCTTCTAATGGTCCGTATTTTGCAGTGTTTTTTCTGTACTAACAATGTACTGCCGTGTACACTGCTTGTATTGTGCTTTTTTGACACTCACATGCTTGTCAGTGGCTGAATTTGCTAGTGCAAAGCATGTGTGACTATACCACGACATGATATTCTGTGCTACATGTAGTCGAAGCATGGCATCATTGGCATGCACTCGCTTTGGCGCAGGGATATTCATCGCTCAGCTTGCGCTTGCCTCGCTTCTACATAAATATCTGTATCTGATTCATCCTCTTCAATTTTCCATACCATTTTGCTCAAATCCTGTACTGCGGACGAAGGAGTGATTTTCCGTACAAAGCGGAAAAATACGGGAGGTTGGCAGCACTGTCAGAGCACATGTGAGGAAGTACCAGGCAGGTACTTGGTGGTAGTATAGTGCGGCACGTTTTGTCTGCCTGGCTCAGCCGGTGGTGTTCTAAATAGAGGAGTGGCGATACACACAGCATTGGTCTGCATATCCAACGATTGAACAGAGATTTATCATAATTGTACCTCCTGGCCCTCCTTCTATGCCACACTCAGAGTCATTCCACTCTTCCTTATTGTGTTGTGACTTTCAAATCAAGGTGCAAGTCTTTTGAAACCTGGGGATTCGTTGACAAATACAGCTGGAAGAAAAACGACCCGGATTACTTCGATGCTAGCTTTAAGCCAAAGCCATGCTTCTACGCCGTGGTTGATACGCTCAACACAACGCACGTTCTATGATGTCTCTATGTGCTGAAGTGACAGTGGTGACGACCGTTTACTGTCAGCATGCATACTAGAACCAGTTGAATGATATTTTTATGAGTGGAGAAGTAGCGTAAGTTAGCATGATATTACACAACCAAATGATTCTCATGATTCAGGATATAACGTGCGATTTTAGAAAGGCTTATTTGGATGTACCGGTATCACGGTGTACGGTGCCTGCGGTAGCTAGTACTGGTAGTAGCTACATGTCACTTGTAAGGGCATGTAACTATGCTTAGCCTGCTGATCACTTTGCCGATATGCTGTATAATCTATTGTTTCTAACCTCCTGTGCTCTATTTGGCTCCACCAGCCTACTAGCCCACTTCACGAGTTGAAGCTGGTGATGCATGTAAAAAATGATGTAATGTTCTTTGAAGTACAAGTAGTCGAGTTTGTGTACGCTCATGATAATTTAATTTATTTGCCGTGTCATAATTCTAGCAGATATCTGTGAGGGCCTATTGCGTGTTTGTTGAAGATGCTTGGGCAGTCACTGAGTGTGCAGGTCATGTAGCCTATGGAGTTTGTTGAGCATTCTCTGGATGCTACACTGTGTAGATAACCGGCTTGAGATTGAACAATACACGGTCACTGATGTAGTATGAGGGGATGGGGGGGGGAGGGGGGGGGGGGGGCAAGCCAGTAAACACATTAGCCGCGTGTAGGGCACTTTACAGTCCAAGCTAAACCTGACTCTTCTCATCCGACCACCAGGCACTCTCGAATGCTTGCTTGCCAACTCCACGCACAGTTGCCAAAGTGGCGAATGTTGGCTCGATGGTGTCGCCAACATGGAGATTCCCTGGGTCCGATAACAACTGTCTGGCACTGAGAACTGCTACCTGTGCCATGTGGGCACACATCAGTGTATAGACAATGCTCTTTTCCTTGGGCAGCCAGTGGCGTGTCCAGGATTTGGCTGAGGGGGGGGGTTGCGGCTGGGATCAAGGCGGGCTGGGGTGGGGGTAGATGACATCATGCTACTGTCCCAGGTCAGCCATTTTGAAAACCGATGTCAAGAAGCTCCTCCTGTAGCCCCCCTTCTTCAACAGTTATTCACCCGAACGGCCCCAGAGACTGTTCCGGAGGATCAGCGCACCACACGGGGACAAGTGTCGAACTTGCTTCAAGTTCCCTTTCTTCGTGGGCCTGCGGGACGATCGACCATGATGTTTCGGGCAAGCATTCTCTGGAACGCTCTCCCCTCTGATTTTAGAGTGATACATGTCCCTGGTCCCTTCCGAAAAGCTCTTTCTGCCATTGATATACTTACTTTGTGAATATCCTCGTTAAACTTTTATTATCTGCCATAAATTCCAACCTTCTCATCTATCACATTTGTGCATGCATGTCTATAAAATCAACCACGTGTTCCTGACTCCATGAGATTGTCTTTCTATTCTTTGACTCCATGAATTGTCTTTCTATTTCTGACTCCATGAAATTGTCTTCATATAAATTTTTCCTTTTCTTCTTTTGGTCCTTTCTGTCTTATAATAGTATTATTATCATTTCTTGTTTTCCCTTGCATATCATCCCTTCATCATTCTGTGAGAACCTGTCCTATGGGCAGGTGAGAAGGCATCTCTGCCTGCTCATTTGGTGAAGTAAAATAAACAACAACAAGCCGTAAATCTCACACACCACGAGCAGTATTTCTGTACACGCAGCAACAATGTACATTGTAAACTTCAAATTTGCCGTTAGGTGAACGAATCAACTGCAATTATTTATGCGAGTCCAACAATTTCTCACCGCTCTCAAAGAGTCAAAGCATCCTTTACATAGGCAGCGTAACTTTTCACTGTGCGCTGTTCTTCATGTTCTGGCTGCTCGCTGACAACAGGTTCTTCCACGTCTGGCGGAGTGTGACTGTCAGTCCGCTCCGAAAGTTCAACTGGAATAACAGCGACTTCATCACTCCCACTGTTTCCTGTTGGAGCGGCAGCAGGAGTTGCGCCGCAACAGGAACGCTTTACAAAAATTCCAGGCTCTGCTGGCTAGAGCTTGGCCTTTTGGGATGTCCCTGAGACATCGAAGAAAAGCCTTCGAGTCAACCAAAACACGATTCGAACGAGGATGATCGCCTGAGCCCTCGGCATTCGAATCGTGTTTTGGTTGACTCGATCGAAGACTTTTCTTCGATGTTTGTACGTATTCGACGTTGAAGACGCGTCGAGCGCGTCCCAGCAGGGATCACACTGTATAACAGTAGATCTACACAGTCAGGTCACCGTGTTTCTGTAGCCGTGCATGCTCACTGTACGCAGACTCTCCTCTGTACTTAGACTGTAGACTGTACTGTACTAGTCCGTAGTGTGTAGATCTACAATCAACACCAGCTCGACCGTGCAACCGCTTTTGGACAATCGTTTCAGGCGGCGCGCCCCCGAGCCTAGTCTACAAGTTGTAGCTCGACCCGGCGCTCTGGCTAGTATTATTTTTGGAAACCTAGGTCGAAATTTTTGAGGGGGGGGCGCGCGCCCCCCGCGCCCCACCCTAAACCCGCCACTGGCAGCAGTGGAACAACATCAAGGAAGCCGTGTACAATAGCTGTAGACACGCTCACACAGGGTCTGCCGTGTCCACCACGAAGAAACCAGCACAGATCGCCAGTTCAAACATTAGAGAGGTTCCGCACTACGTAAAGTTGAGCAACTTTACGTTAGTGGGCGGGGAAAACCCGTGAATTCGCGAGTTTGCACTCTACTTAGGGCCTGGTCAGACTGCGGCAAATTTTGGTTGCCTGACGAAAACAGAACAGCGTCCAGAATTTGAATCGCGATCACACTACACATGTGGGGAGAGTGAAAATTCAAACTTCATTTCGAGCGTCAAGTGGTAATCTCCACGAACGACGTCAAATTCCTTCACCTTGGGGATCGCCAACACCTTCAGTGCAATCCTTGCAACCATCCTTATGAGTTTTGTTGTTGTCCGTGGCCAATTAGCTCCTCGATATCGAGATGAAAAAATCAGTGATTATCAGCGTCAATGGCGTATCAGCGTCAAATCCTGTTTGGAGCGGAAAAGCGTGGTCCGTTCTTGCTTTTTTTTTGGAGCGTCAACTCTCGCTTTTGCCGCTCTGGCGGCAAGTTACTATGGAGATTCGGATTATAATCCTAGGATTATTTCGATTTTGCCGCAGTCTGACCAGGCCCTTACGGAAAGTTGTCTACGTAGAGTACGTAGATAGGGCTCTGATAACGTAGCTGGTCCGTAAGTGGATTGGGGTACAAACTTATGACTCTCTCCCCAGGTCGATCTGGTCGTACACTGCCGCGTTCGGAGTTGCCAAGGGCAGCTACGTGATTTGAAAACTCCGTATGGCGGAACACAGATGCGCATGCAGTTTACGTAAGACTTTCCGTAGATCGACTACGTTTTTTACTAACGTAATTACGTTATGCGGAACCTCTCTTTTTTTTTTTTTTTTTTTCTAGGTCACCAGGTCACTGCATGCATGCATGCAGTATCCATTGACCACGGGCTTTATTTTCCAAGGTGGACTAGTGAAAAACGAAAAAGAAGTTAAGAGAAGTGCAAAGCAGAGCTGGAGTGCAGCCGCCCAATAGCGGACTGAAAACTACTAGTAGTAGGATGAAAAGAGCACAGACGAAGCCAATACAGTCAAAACCAGAGGCAAATGGTATCAAATGCGAATGCCCGCCTCAGCAACCGCCAAGGTGGGAGGTGAGTCCAACTGCACCGGCCGAAGATTCCGGGATCCGCGCAAACACATCACGCTGGACCGGAGTAGGGCAAAACTCAATTTGCATCGAACCCAAGACATAACACAGCTGTATGCTTCTCCAGTCTTCGCGGCTTGAAGAGAAGCTATCCGCTTGTAGAGCGACTCCGCGTGTTTGCCCAAACCACCAGTGGTAGAGAATATGGCCGGAACAAACGACGAATGCTCTATGTCGCGGACACGTTGCTCGTAGCAGCGCCGCTTCTCCTTCTCGTGCTTGGTGTAGCAGGAAGCAATGGAGGTGGCGCGGTTTGAGGTCGCATGAGGATTGAAAACCCTCACATCGATGAAGGTGCGCTCAAACCGGCCACCCCAGATGCCACTTGCCGCAACGTCGAGACGGGCCTGCTCAGTCTGAATAGCGGTGCGATACCGGAACTGCTCCCCAGTGACCGGCTGCAGGTGGGGCTCCACGGAGACATTGTGAGCCACTCGCTTCAGCATATGGGCAGTGAGGTCACGCACCTCATTGTGCCGCACCGACGGAAACCCCCCTGTGGGGCAAGACAAAGCGTGAGCGACTGAAAATGTGGCTCCACAGCTGCAAGATGATGGCAGTCGCTGTGGAAGCCAGCCGTAGCGCAAGTGGATTCCGTCGCGGAACTCACCCTTGGTGAGGGTCAGGCCATGCCGCTTCAAGGGTCGACAGGTCAGCCAGGAAGAAGCTCCCTTCTCCGACGCTAGCGCAATGACCCGCTGCAACTCAGTATCCACAGATGAGGAAAGAAGCACAGCATCAGCCCGAACCGAGGCGTCAACTGTGTTCTTCGCTTGCTTCTTGGCAGCGCGTACATCGTCAATGGCGGTGCCTAATTCCATATCTTGGACCAAGATACGGCTTGTCAGGGGCGCGGTGATGTCTCGAGAAGACTGATATTGGGAGGCTCGCGACGATGGGTGGGGCAGCCCGAGACCGCCGAAGCGACACGGAAGAGCAAGGAGGCTGCGCTCCTGCGGAACCTCTCTACTATGTAGCTGAAGTTACAGTCAGTGAAGTCGATCAGTACAGTCCACAAACACGATTCTGCGGACAAGAGCCGTCGTCATCGTCGTTGCAAGTGAGAATATTTGAATCAGAGAGATCACCATGAATTACGCCGCGCCTGATTTCATTCTTTTCGATCAGTGGTACGGCTATCATTTCATACTCCTGTAGGACGTCACTGCAGATACGCTGACGCTCTGTAGACAAATCCAGGTGTTCCAGGTATTGTCGGATCGTCAACACATCCGTCGGGTTCCAGTCCACCAGACCGGCGGATTGTATTCCGTCGACGATGTCCTGCGATAATGTCTATAGTTGACAAAGCAGAGAGCAGGGGTACTGTTGCTCCGCAGTGCCACAGTGTGTGTGTGTGTGTGTGTGTGTGTGTGTGTGTGTGTGTGTGTGTGTGTGCGTGTGTGTGTGCGTGTGTGTGTTCATCAGCCTTGCAAGCTGTTGAATGGTGTAATCCCACTGCACAAGTTGCTATGTCTAACATAGCTTATCGCTATCATCGCTCCCGCGATGGGAATATCCGAGTGTGTGTGTGTGTGCGTGTGTGTATGTGTGTGTGTGTGTGTGTGCATGTGTACGTGTGTGTGTGCATGTGTACGTGTGTGTGTGTGTGTGTGTGTGTGTGTGTGTGTGTGTGTACATGTGTGTGTGTATGTGTGTGTGTATGCACATGTACGTGTGTGTGTGCACATGTACGTGTGTGTGTGTGTGTGCACAGCGCGTACAGCATACACTGATTTATAGTAGCATATACTGCCCTTGTCTATGTATCGATGTAGCATTAGCAACTCAGCTACAAAAACTACAAATACATAAAGTAGGCCGTAGGACAACAGGCAGTGGTTCCATTGAATAAACTAATTTCAACTCCCACAAACCCCACACTATATATGAAGTGGTCACTGGCCATTCCAAGCCATGCGTTGTTTGGATTAAAGCAATACCCCCCCCCGTCTCCTTCCTGCACTTCACTCTTCAGTACCATATATACAGAGAACAGAAAGCAACCACGCATACGCACTGATGCATAGGGAGATGGAAATCAGAGTGTGGTAACACTACGTACATGGGGTGCTTGTTAAATTACCCACTCACATTTCCCAGTTCTATAATAATACAGACTCGTACACATTATATAGGTCTGTTGCCACCAGGGAGTCGTAAAATACCGGTATTTTACGACTCCCTGGTTGCCACTGTTACCCCAGCAACCCACCTTACCAGTACTACAGCTAACCATCATGAGATGCATTGCTAGCACACCGCCGCCGACTTACCTCGAAGTATGCTTGCAGCGCCCCGCACCAGTTTCCAACATCCTCCATTAGATGCACACATCTAGGATTAGAGCATGTGTCGATGCTAATCCCGTCCACGTACTCCAGAACTCAGGCAGAAGCATGGCATTGCAGTGTTCAGACGACGGCGACGCCAGCGGCATACCGCCATCAACACCCCGCCGCCGGGTGACTGGAATTTCCGTCACACAACTTCCGTCCACACTCTTCACCGCCCGGGAGCACACCACGCCGCGTTGGCTAGCACCATCCAGCAGCTGACCAAGCGCACGCAATCTCCGCTCGCTGCTGCATGGATCCGGATGGAAGACTTTGAGCACAAACTTTCTCACAGGCTGTCTCTCTTCTTCGGACTCCATTCTGGGAGATTGGCCGTGATCCAGATCGCTTTTTGTTATGGCGTGGCCACAAATGATCAAGAAGTTCTTATCTTGAAATGCACCCAAGTCGCTGACATTAATGGTGCATTTCTCCAGCTCGCTGCTGGCCATGCCATATGCACTTTGTACGTGCTCTGAAGCGTTCAGATCGCCCCAGCTGCACTATTCATGGCATAGACTCTCTGCTCTAGATGATCAGTTCCGATGATCATGAAGTGAGTGAAGTAAAGAGTCCACAACCAGGGAGTCGTAAAAGCTAAAAGCCCTCCCTGTCCACAACCAATCGGACCCGGGAGTCGTGATGTCAAAAGCCCTCCACTGTGACCACGTAGCGAGTCAGCGACTCGGCTGTGGAAGATTTTCTTTTGACCAGACGACGCTTGCAGACACCAGCAGCGCAGCACGAACACTCACTGCCACCAGTCACACTCCACAACAGCTAGAAGCTGTGTCCATTATGATGTTGGGAACTCATCAGAGGAGATGTACATGTAGATGTTGAATGAAATGCCGGGATAGAACTAAAATGATAATAATATTCGCGGGATCCGCGTTAGCATCACTTGAATGTTCAGAAACACACACAAGCTATACTACATAGCCTTCGCTTCCGCAGGCCACCACTAATATGTATATATTATACCAAGGAACCGAGTGTATATATCTCGATATACACGAGGTTCCTTTGTTATATTTATACCTCTCCATATTCACCGTGTGTGACCTAATGGCTTGTTCCTCGCTGACAACTACTGCTAATTCCCTTTAGCGGTGTATATGGAGATATATACACCACTAAGGGAGAGCATGCCTAAGACTGTAAGTGTATATGGAGTGAGGTATAACAAGAGTACCGTATTATCTCTAATATAAGCACGGTCCTTTATTTTTTCAATGTACCTCCGCCCCGTGCATGCTATTAATGGAGACGTTCCTTTATTGGAAACCGTTCCATTATTATTTCAACCTCATTTCAGAGGCATGTTGCCATGCCAAATTCATGTCAGACACACACATTTCAGGGTTTTTTCGCCGGTACAGATAATGAATTTACACAGTGTGCTTATAATGGAGACTGAGCACTTTATTTTTTGAATGCCGCCCCAAGGTGTTCTATTATTGGAGACGTGCTTATATTAGAGATAATACGGTAATTATCACTGATATCAGTTCTGGTGATCAAGCATATTTTGAGCATATTTTTCTGCTTTTGTGTGATTTCGAAGCATATTTTGAAGCAAATGGCCAATATGCGAAAAGCATAATATGCGAAAAGCATAATACCGGTATGCGAAATTTTTGAGCATATTTGGGCCCTCCCTATTTGAGGGAAAGAGACGAAGGGGAAAAGTCTGAAGAAAAAATTGACTGTCACCACCAGGACACGAACCAGGGACCTTCGCTTGTAGCTAGCGATGCTCTAACCACTGAGCTATGGTGTAGTCGTCATCCCAGCAGAGGCCGTTCAACATTTTCTTCAGACTTCGTAACTCACACTTCCTATGAATCCACACAGGCGGGTGGGACGCAGCCCTCACTGTAACCCACACACTTCACGTACAAACTAGCACGCGGGGAGCCCCAAGTCATAAAATATTAACTGGTTTGAGGGAAAGAGACAAAGGGGAAAAATAATTATTAAAAGGCCAAAACAAATAATGACCTTGTTTCCGGTCGGCCGACCGGGCCACTTTTTCCCAAATTCTGATACTTTTTTTGGTCCCAAATGTATACAAACGGTGGCAATGCCATGTGTGCAAGTGCACTGAACGAGTCAAAACTCAGTCAAATCTCAACCGAATTCCACAATCGAAACACCTACAAGGTAGCAGAGATTCTCAGCTGTCGGCTCGAAAACCTCCGGGGTCGATTATTATTATTATTAAAAGCATGTCCGCGTAGGTGGCGGGGGTGCCACTTTCGCTTATGCCATTCAGGATTGATGTCTGAAGAGTAATACGATACAATGAAATGACAGAAGTGACGTCAACAAAAGCCGGTAGCAACAGGACTAATGCCGTAATGGAAAACTTCATCCACTCACGCTGCTATCTGGTGTTCACGAGGTGTTTGTCGCGCTGGAAACAGAGCGTCTCTGTAAGTTTGTATCCCTGGTGATGTTTGTGCCTGGAGAGCACTATAAAAGTGGTGCTCTTCCACCACCACCGTGCATCGGCACACACACCAGGCTTTCCTTGGCTTGATACAGAGTGAGTTAGGGCGCGTTCGAATTGTCACTCTTTGACTTTTCGAGGAGATTCGTTTTTCGATAATTTATCACTATACACGGAGACCCCCTCGACTTAGGCCTCGGCCTTTGGGGAATCCATTAATAAAAGATTTAAAAAAATCCGGTGCATCACTATAGCCGATTTGCATGTTTGACTGACACATGGCACATGCCTGTGCATGACTTGAAATGATGCGTACACCCTGGAAAAAGCATGAAAAGCAGCCACGTGTACATGTGGCTGCTTACAGCATACAGGGAAGAATTTTCTCTCACTCACATCTGCTGCCAGATGCATCCAGGCAACACTGGATCAGTTTGGGAAGAAGTGAACTTTATTGGAAGAACACTTGTTTTGTGATTTAATATGGTTTGCTTCCTGAAGCCCATCACAATCATAAGCGATATATCGGTATAGCCGATAATAGTGTGTATAGTGATATTTTTAATAGCTGTATTTTTTTCGGATTTGATTTTGATTTTGGCGAGTTCTATCATTATAGCCGGTATATCGTTATAGGCCATTCACACGACGGGCAAACTTACTTTTATCGTACTGTTTCCAGGGATATTTACTCGGATACGATAAACTTGGACACACGCTTGCAACTGATTTTTTATCTTGGCCAAGGCCCTTTTGCTCGCGATTATCTTTGCACGCCAGGAAAAGTGTCGGTTGTTGAAAGTGCGTACTGCAAATGCAGTGCATGAACAAGGGAAAATTCAAAATTGAACATTTCCCGGCATTTTTAGGAGGTCACTATGGATACATTGACGGTTGCAAAGTTTGCCCAGCACCGTGTGAACAGGAGCACGGTTTGCCAGTGTTATCTTGGTCACACACGTGCAAGTGTTTCAAAGTACACGTCGTGTGAATGGCCTATAACACGTACACCAAGAGTCCAAAATGTTTATGCACTCTTGGTTAACACCCGGTCACTTTATAAACGATACTCACTGTACGTACGTGGATTTGGTCGATCTGATCGGACGTCATCATCGCCATGACAATTCCACCGAAGAACTCTAAAAATGATAGAAGCCGTTCTAATGCATTGTGGGACACTTCCACTCTCTACAATTGTAGCTCTTTGTTCGAACAGTTGATGAACAGAAGTCATTCAAGACAATTCGAACGCCCCCTACGTCTTTCGGATACGTAACGACTCTACGTACAAACACGTAACGAGGTGTTTTTGTTCTGCTCTTGACTCTTGCCTTGTCTTGGCTTATGAATATGAGTGACTTGGTGCATGTACGACAAACGGTACACAGCAGGGAGTAGTATTTTACTACTCCCTGGTACACAAGTACATGACTGTACTCATAATGCACTTCCCCCGCCGGCCGCGCCCGCGGTGCCCTCACGTCACGTTGCAGCAATCTACTTGACTTGTACCAAGACTGGCAAGAGTGTTTATTATGCACTCTTGCTTGTACGTGTTTGACTTGCAAAATAAAAGGACTGCAAAATTTATTTTGATTGCAGCTTCCACTTTTTCACTTGCTTCGTGCTTTTTGTCTTGCTTGCTGAAAGGCGAAGCTGTGGACAGTTGGTTCAATGTTCTTATAATCCTTTTAGAGTTTGTGGCTCCTGGTCAACCTCGGCCATGGATCACATGGTGTATGATGGGGCGTTGTTGGATGATTCACAACTTCAGGATCAGCTCGACCCGGATGAAAGTTTGAACGATGAAACATTTGGTGGAGGGCTTGACGATGGAAGTGCCTGGGAGCAAAATCAGGCAGAGTTTGAGCGCCTGCGTCAGCAAGACCTCGGCTTCTTTTCACATAGTCTTGTTGGTCGTCCTGTTGGTCCTCCTGATTCAGTCCCATTAGAGTCCAGTGGTCAAAGTCGATTCGAGCGTGGTGCGGATGCAGATATTTTTGGGCGATCAGTGTCATTCCCATCCTCGTCTCAGGCGGATAGTGATTTGATGCCCCCGTCATTTTTCCATAATGATGAGGATAGCCAGCCATTAGCTGCGCTTGATATCAACCAAACCCTGAATCGTCTTTTGTCTGACACAGAAGAGGAATATGATGCTGAACCTGAAACGAATCATAATGCTGTGAGAGAAGTCCTGCAGCCGAATGGAAGGGCTGCAGACCTCAAGAATCAGTGGAATTGGCATGGTCATCAGCAGCAGCATCATCAGTGCATACCACGCAGAACTGCTACTGGCAGTATCCAGTCGGCGGTGAATGAGATAAGTAAACTTGATTTGAACGAACTGATGAGTCCTCATAGTAGACGACAGGAGTCCATGCCCCCGTCACGGGCGACACCGACAGAGTCTAGTATATCAGTGTCGAATCTACTTGCATCTGGGACCGGTCTAGGCCGCCAGAAACAGCAGCAGCAACCGCCGCCGCCAAGGAACGCTGTTGATCTGAGTTCTTTGCTCGGGGGTGGAAATGCGCAGACGTCATCGCCACGTCTCCCGCCCTCGTCTAAGGGTGGAAGGTTGGAGGATATTGAATCTAGCATCAGGCAACACAGCCACAGTTCATCGCCAGTCCACGATCGTCCTGACGGCTTTCGAATGGGTCCCAATGACCATGGTCATCAAACTGGTAAAGAATGGCTGGAACATATGCAGGCAATAGGCGCCCCGGAAGGCCTACAGAGATCGAGTGTTGATGCTGGTATGCCACCTCGGCCGCCTCACATGTTTCCCCCGAGACCAGGCATGGCTAGGCAAAGCTCGCCCTCTCCAGCTGGCCCGCCAGCACCTCCGCGTCCCGATGGAAGACCTGGCTTTCCACCAATGCATCCGCCTCCGCCGAACATGCCGCCTCCACCGATGCACCCGGCATTTCGTGGAATGCAGCCGCCACCCTGGCTCTATGGCAACATGCCTCCTCCACCATCAGGCAGCCAGCGCATGCCTGACATACTCCATTACCCTATGCCGCCGGGTATGCGACCACCGCCGCCACCTGGTGGTGTCGATCCTAATTGGCGTGGCCCTGGCCTACCTCCCAACTTCCGCCCTCAGCTGATGCCAATGGGACCACCACCGCCACCGAACATGCATGGATCAATTCCACCCCCTTCGGCATCATCCCCATCTGGTGCGCCACCACGTCAGTCTTCGCAACAGCGACATCAACAACAGCAGCAACAGCGCAATGTTCTCGACTACCCGTTTGTGTTCATGACCAACAGGGAGAAGGATTGGATACTCAAAGTGCAGCTTATTCAACTCTCAAAGTACAGTAGCTACTTGGATGACTATTACTACCTGCGTCATCGCCAGCGCAATCCTTCCAGTCAGCCAATGCTCGGCTTGCCGAAAATGGATGATGACTTTGAAGTGAAGCCTGAGAATCCGCATGGCCGTGTTACGATCTTTGAGGGTGCTCTCGGAGGTCGCATATCAGCCGGATCTGTTCATTGCCCTCGGCAAACGTTGCTGCTCAATGCTCCTATCAACGTGTCGAAAGCAACGAATCCCAAGGAGGTCCAATCCACCATGCACCGCCGGCGCACGATAATGCACTCGATTGAACGTGTGTATGATAAAGTGTTGGCATTAGAGGATCAGCATCTTGATCGTTCGTCGCCACCTAATGATGTCTCTCCGCAGACGTCACTGTCCAGCATCTTCAAGCTGATGAAAATCCGCCCACTGCAGGAACGCGTCCAGGACTTGAAAGATGTCAGCTTAGATGAGCATGCAGTGGCCTTCCTGTCCGTGCCCAAGGGAGCTCGGCTGGTGGTGCGTGTGTCTGCCAAGCTGTCTGTGTCTGAAGTGCAGAGCGTTGCCGGATTGCTCTGCCATCATTTGTTCCCCTTCATTAAGCGTGACGAGGACAAGCGGTCGGTGAAAGCTTTGCTCTCCGGTTTGAATGAGCACCTGCAGCGATGGTCTCTCAATGTTCTAGCGTGCCTGTTGGACATGCTTATTGCGCAGCCAACGTTCAACAAGGTGGCCACGGTTGCCCTTCTCATTGAGCAGTACCCATCCACAGCGCTCTCATTCTTGGTCGGATTGGTGGAGAGTGCGTATCGCCAGTGCACTGGGTCGCCGCAAGCCAGCAATAGCTATCCAGTGCAGCAGTGGTGTCAGCTAAGCCAGCGCATGCTTGCACAGCTGGAACCGCATCACGAAATCCTTATGCAGCACCTCAGCAGCACAGACAAGTCAGCATACCGAACCCTGGTTCAGTACTTGGTAAGTAGTGGGCCTGCTCTGTTCACATCCTCGACGCCTGGGACAGCCGCAGCCAGCAGTAGCAATTAAAGTGGACGGTGAGCAGTGGCATGACCGTATAGCAATGTTTATCTGAGTTTTTGCTGTCTTTTTGAGACCATTGGAGCTGATCTGGCATCAACGTCCAAGGAGCATGAGTTGATCTCTTCTTCAAATGCTTCCACCTCCAGTTTTGGTGGAACGAAAGTCCATACACTCTCACATGGTGTTTGATGTAAGAGACATCTGGCTGCTTTTGAGTTCAGGTTTCTTTGGCCTTGGTGTCCGCGTTACAAACTGACTGTGTCGTCTCTCATTATATTTCTTGTGTACTGCTGGCACCTGTGCCGTGTAATTCTGACGTTCCGCTGACCATGCAGCGACTACAAGTAAATCTTTTTCTAGTATAACATTTTACAACATACATATCCTGGCCACGGCCGGGTGCATCTGACCTCTTGGTCGCTCTCTCGGTCTGTCTAAACATAGTAACAAATGGCACATGATTTATTTCACCGTTCCGAACGTATAATACCTTTGCATGCGTAACCGCTTCGCTCCCCTTACCAGTGTGATAGCATTCATGTAAGTAACTCATGCAACATTATGGTCTATTTTTTGGCTCCTTTTTTACGTGCTGGCCTGTATTGTTTCAGTTTCTTTGGCGGCCTTCGGCGCACATTCTTGCTCTCCAGGAGCTTGAGTTGTAGTTTATTATTGTTTGTCTCGTCTTCTATTCCTTTTTTGATCGAAGAAAGTATGTAGTTTGCAAGCAATGTCAGTGTGTTGTGATGCAACTGCATTTATTTACTTCAGCTGGCTGCTTAGAGCCTTACCTACAATCTAGCTACGCTGTGCATTTTAGTATTGCATTGCCTCTCACCGGTAACAGTATAACATATTGAAGATGGAGAATGTGTGTGTGTGTGTGTGTGTGTGTGTGTTGATCTGTCTCATTCAGATCTTGCCCGCTACCGTTGCTATATAAGAGAAAATCTGTGGGTGCACATCCAGTGCATTTGCAGATTTGCGTGCTTCTCTTGCGACGGGGGTATACATAGTACATGGTGTGTGTGTGGCTGTTGAATGGTGCAATCCCAGCACAAGTTGCCATGGCTTCTGCTGTAGCATCGTGATTATCCCCTCCGGCGATGGGCGTCAAAAGATCAAGGTGTGTGTGTGTGTGTTGCTTAGCTCATCCTTCGGACGACTCTGTCTCTCTCACACACACACTCCCTCGCTCTTCTATACCTTTCAGACAACAGTGGATGACTTCAGACTCACACAAAAAACGTGAATATTGCTACTTCACAATGTGCTTCTCTTGAGAGGACACATAGTTTTTTGTCTGCAACATTGAAGCGTTAGTTAAAAAAAATAGCGAACGGTATCTTTCGGCCATTCAACGATACATCAATCTATCCTCGTCTCCTCTGTTTGTCAGCTGAGAGAGCATGGAGGAGACGAGGAGAGATTGCAAACTTAAGTTGTCACAATTATGCATAAGGTAGGTGTAGGTATAGGACATATCAACAAAACTATAGATCATTCTTACATTGCCAGAAACAATGATGATGGGGTTAAACGATAATACTTTGAAGTAGCAGGTTACCGGTACTTGTTCTTATTCATATGTTTGAGTGAAATCTTTGCATGAGTTGATGTGGAAATATGCATCGGCATCAAATATATACGTGGGCTGGCAGTATCACGAATAACCAGAAATCCACAGCGGTGTGGATGTACAGTGTCTGCGGTGAGCACAGTGTTTGTTTGCAGCGATGCAAGAGCATTTGCCTTGTCAGTTTCCACATACTAGTAAAATTAAAAAGAAGGAAAGGAGGACTTTTGGTATGTAGTCCGGATCCGGGTGGGCGGATGGAAGAAAATACAATCGTTACGTTTGTATTTGGACGTTTGGATTCGAAGAGAGAAGTGGTGAGCACACATGCTCCTTCCCTAGATTCGAAGAGAGCTTGAGAAACGCTGCTACTGGCACAGAATGAGTACCAAGGCATTACAGCACCCTGTCATGCCAGTTGCTGAGGCTTTGCAGAGTATGTCACGGTACACTGTAGAAACTCAAAGGTGCCGGAAGTGCTCCCCTGAGTGGAGGCACACACACACAGTTGACGGTCGTGCAACTTCAACTGCACACCTTGAACAGCAGCACACAGCCTGTCTTTGCTTATGGTTGGCTTATCCCAATACTGAAACCTATGACCAGTCACGGGAAGAGAAATCTCAGGTCGCAGATCCGCAGCCAGCACGCTCAAAGAGCTCCAGACTGTGTGAATCTTTGGTGGAGAACACAGCATCATCATTATCATCATCATGATTGTCGTCATTGTCAAAGGATGCCAATGATTCAGTGAGCGATGCCAGGGAGTCGGCCGAGCTTGAGCAGCGAAACTGAACATCCTGTGTGCAGAGAGCATCTACAAATCCATCGGCGGATCTTGCCAGGAGGCACAGTGCTTCATCTTCGATGTGCATCGCACGGAGTTGTACGCCATCACACTCTTCACCCATTCCACGTGACTTGAACACAGCTTGTTCAAGGACTTCACTTGCACTCGGTCGCCGTGTTCCATCAAACGTCAAGAGGCTCGTCAGCAGAGACATTTCTAGAAGGAAAAAAGGGCACAGGAAAGTCAGAAATCACATTCAGAGTTTCACACACAAGTCATGTACTTCATATGAAAATGTGTGCTGGTTTCATGCATTTCTCAATACATGTATCAAAGAAGGCGGTCGTACAAGGATGTCCAGGATTTTTCCAAAGCAAAAAGTTTTAGTTCCGGCGGTGGTGCCTGAGTGGCATTTTCTGGTAAATACGGTATGCATACAATCTAACATGCTAACAGTCAACACGCTAACATTCCCGACATGATACGCGCTGCTTCGCTCTTTTGAAGGGAGTCTTTCACATGATCAAAGCCCATATAAACAGAGGGCAATAAATAATTAATTACCTTCAGCTGTGATGTGAGGTGGCAGCAGGCACTGTAAGCCACCATCCACTGCGTCCACTGCTTCAGGTCCGTCGTTGACGGTGGCGGTGACACCAGGCAGATCAGAGGTGCCCGGCAGTCCCATGAGATTGCATATGCGATGCAGCTGGTCGGTGTCATTCGAGCCGCAGAAGAGCACGACGCCGTGCAGAAGGAACTCGGCCAGGATGCAGCCCGTGGACCAGATGTCGACCGTGCTCGTGTAGCTAGTCCGGTCAAGTAGCAACTCGGGTGCACGGTACCAACGGGTCGAGACGGCATGGGTCAAGTACCCGTCATGGCTATATTCTCCATCGATCGCCCGCGCCAGGCCAAAGTCTGCGATTTTCACTACGGTTGGACGGCCTGAATTGTCAACGTTGACCAGGATATTGCCTGGCTTGATGTCTCTGTGCAGTACGTTGGTGGAGTGTATGTGCTCGAGACCACTGAGTACATTGTGAACAACGCCAAGGCCAATACTAGACCAGTCCTCGTCTGACCAGCGTACGCCCAGACCAGACCGCGGACCACGCTTAGCCATGCGGAGCAGTTGCCCTACGTCCATGTCCATCTTCTCCAGTGTGACGTGCAGCGAGGTGACGTCGCTGGACGTCTGGTCCACAAAAGCAAAGCTGGAGTACATGTTCACAATGAACGGGGACGGCTGCAGTCGAGAGAGAATGAACAACTCTCTGAAAGCGGACATACGTACGTATCCATGATGTAGTCGACCCATTGTCTTTATCACAACGGACCTGGAGGATCGTGACTTTCGTTCCCAGAATTCTTCGCGAGCAGAGAAAACACGACCATAGCCACCAGAGGCCAGCAGCTTCACGTTGGAAAATCCTTCAGCGGTATCCATGGTGGATGAATGACCGTGCAGGTGATTTTCCCAAGCCAAGATAAATCATCTGCTCCAAACTCAAACACCGACGTTGGCGAAACGCTCTTTGAACTGGCACGCATTCTTATTTTCTCGCTGGCACAAACTTGTTTGTCTTGCAAACCTGCTTGCATCGACAAGTTGATTGCATGTCCACACGAAATTTCGCCTCTCTCAGCAATCGTCCAACGAACGAACACCCTCACGTGCCGCAGTTTGATCAGATCATCGCGTTCCGGGGATCGTAGATCTTGATCGGAGAGTGGAGACTGAAGTCGTAGATCCTACGCGCCATGCGCCAGTGATGAGTCATCCTGTCACCATGGTCACTAGCTGCTACTCATGGACGCCCATACCCGCGCTGGCGCGCGGTCGCGACTCGCGGGGGCCGGGCGCGATGTACGAGTACTGAATCGACTAGCGGCTAGCCGCGGACAAAAAGCCGCGGACGCGTAACAACTCACGATCACGTCACTATTTTGTTTTTATACTTGCAGTGATGTCATTATCGTCGTGAATTGGGCAGTACCAGGGAGTCGTAAAAGCCCGGGAGAGGACACGGCACACATTCCCAGAAAACATCTTTGCCTCGCGCTGCCGGGGAACGCTGCCAGGGAACGGTGTTGCGAGGCAAGGAAATTATTATTTTCGAAAATTGTGATGTCTTCTTGAAATACTAATTGGGACATTCTCCGATTTCTCTTAGAGCACGGAGACGATTGCTCCGTCGAGTCTTCTGATCTCTATTTTCATCCTCATCTTCCAGCTGCCTCACTCATTCTCTCTCAGTTTATCGAAGTTAATTTATTCTGAGGCGATGGAAATGCAAGACAAATCCCTAATTGTACTTCACTTTTATTTGAGTTGGGGTGAACGAAATGAGATTTGTGGAAAATGACGCCACTTCCCGTGTTAGCCGCTGGTCGTATCATACAGCCCATATTCCATTGCAGGTGATGGGCCAACGTTCGTGTTGAGATCCGCTGAGTTTCCTCGTACTCGTGGAGTTGAATTTGTGGCAGAAATTGCACTGAATTGCAGTCAAATGGTTGTGAATGAAACGAGATTTGTGGAAAATGACGCCACTTCCCGTGTTAGCCGCTGGTCGTAGCATACAGCCCATATTCCATTGCAGGTGATGGGCCAACGTTCGTGTTGAGATCCGCTGAGTTTCCTCGTACTCGTGGAGTTGAATTTGTGGCAGAAATTGCACTGAATTGCAGTCAAATGGTTGTGAATGAAACGAGATTTGTGGAAAATGACGCCACTTCCCGTGTTAGCCGCTGGTCGTAGCATACAGCCCATATTCCATTGCAGGTGATGGGCGAACGTTCGTGTTGAGATCCGCTGAGCTTCCTCGTACTCGTGGAGTTGAATTTGCGGCAGAAATTGCACTGAATTGCAGTCAAATGGTTGTGAATGAAACGAGATTTGTGGAAAATGACGCCACTTCCCGTGTTAACCACTGGTCGTATCATACAGCCCATATTCCATTGCAGGTGATGGGCGAAAGTTCTTGTGGAGATCCGCTGAGCTTCCTCGGCGTACTCGTGGATTTATGAATTTGTGTCAGAAATTGCAGTCGAGTGGACTTCTGTGCGTGTGTTGTGAGTAAATCGCGACGGCTCCCTTCCTTCAGCATCGTCAAAACGCAACATAGAGCATTATTACGCACTCGTTCCATGATTCATGATAATGCCTGGATTCTTTTAAAAACAATCAATGTGTGTTCCCTATCTATCTACATTGTACATGGTTGCAGGTCGTTATTTATAAATCTTGATAATTTCAACACTTTTCTACTCGTATACTGAGTACGCGGTGACTTGAGCCGTTTAGGAAACGGAAGTCTTGGCGAGTGTACAAAAGGTAAACCTATCATTTGTACTTCATAACGGAATTGTGCACAAAAATGCACACACACGTTCGTGCGCACACACACAAGCACACACACAAACACTGTACAAACACACACAAAAGTACAAGCACATATGCACATACACACGCCTCCCCCCCCCCCCCCCCCACACACACACACTCAACTCCCCACCCCTGTACTGAGTCTGACAGACATACAATCATGTTTATCCTTCCTTCGCCACCAGTTTCGGATAATGGTGTCAACAACGAGTTGTAAAATATTGGTATTTTAGGACTCCTGCCCTGAAGACAAGCACAGCGCCGTGGATCGAGCAGATCCGGCCGCGCCGGCCTAGCGTGCTTCACTTTCTGGCCGAGGCAAACGTCGTCCGCGTGCGCGCATCCCGTGTCCTCTCCCGGGCTTTTACGACTCCCTGGGCAGTACAGTGGGCACCCGGGCCGGCCAGCGGCCACCCTGGATCATGGAGTGGATCCATGGACGTCCCTGGCCTAGCCTGGCCTGGATCCATTCGGCATTGCAATGATTGTACATAATAACACGTGTGGACTGGTCTTGATAATAATGTCTCCTGGCTGCATGGACCCGGGCGGCGGGCGCCCGGGCCTAGTCCTGCATGACGTCAAGACTCAACTCTCAAGCTGGTTCATCATCACGATCCATGATCCACGACTTCAGGTCAGGTGTTCCCGGGCTGTATCAACCTTGGTTGAAAAATAGTTCATTTCAATTATTGTTCTTTCCTATGCTTGTCTCCTGGAGAAGAGAGGATCTGGGCATTGTCAGAGCTGATTAGATGGAAGTAACAGAAATAACAGAAATAAAACTTCGTGCCAGCCTTATCTAACTGAACTTGAACTGTTTTGCGGTGGATGTAACACAAAATCTTCATGTCTAGATTTTGAACTGGTTCAAAGTCCATTGATTGCAAAAGAGCAATTGTCCTGGACTAACTGTTTATCATGGCCTGCGTCCAGGAGAAGGACACTGGCCAGTGGCTGACTAAAAAGCTGACAGCCGACTCGACCTGGGATGCGCAATCCATTTCGGCGTTCCTCAATCAGAAACAGCTGGAGAATGTGGTGCAGTGTTTTGAGAAATTGAGCACCATCCTAAAACTGAAGGTGAGGTGCTGTAGTCATGGTAGTAGGGTCCTCGTCTTTTAAATCTAGGTATGGAGTCTTGGGAGTGCGGAAGTACAATTCATACAATTCATAGGTGGATCAGATCACGTAAACACAAGGGAATGCCCTTGTGTTTACGTGATCCACCTATGTTCTTCTGACTCTTTACTTTAGATGTAATGGTCAGTGTCATTACGCCCTTAATCAGCTTAGATTGAAATCCATTTGTTGCAGTTAGGAATTCAACTGTATGGGTGACCACTCCGTGGAATATTTGAATTCAACTGTATGGGTGACCACTCCGTGGAATATTTGGTGACTAACTTCACAATACTCTGCACATGCACTCACTTCGATTCGGGCGAAATTAGTACTCATGCTCGCACACACACACACACACACACACACACACACACACACACACACACACACACACACACACACACACACACACACACACACTTACACACACACACTTACACACACACACTTACACACACACACACATGCGCGCACACACGCACATACATCCATGCGCATGTGTTCGCACACACACACACACGCACATACATCCACGCGTGTGCGCTCGCACACACACACACACACACATGCTGTGAATATGTTCACTAACCTGCTTTCAGTGTGTACGAAATCCCGATCAGTGTTTGGTGTCTGGTATAGATGTACTGTATATCTGCTACGCGCACTCAATTTCCGGAGAGTCATTTTCATTACCGTAGAATCCCGCGGATAAGCCCACCCGCGTAGAAGCCCATGCTTGCGCATAAGCCCAGACCAAGTTCGAACAACGCGAAGCTTCGTTGTACATGCCCATGGGCCAAGGTCGAACCATGTACGTCGTACATGTACTTTCTTTTTCTTTTTTTTTTGTACATTTCAACACAACCATCGGTTGTTTTTTGTTTGCACAGTGATTTTCAGCAATGTACTTCTCACTTCCTTCGTACTTTTCAATAGCACAATTTTAGTGTCAGCGTATAAGTCCGTGTCCGCGTATAAGCCCATGTTCTTGTATATGCCCACCGAAATGCCCTTGTGAAACAGATAAGCCCAGGGGCTTACCAGCGGTATTCTACGGTATACAGGCTATAGTTATTCAAGTTGATTACATACCGTAAGCCGGTGGTAACGCGGATGTACAAATGTTACTTCTTTTGTTCTACAAGCCATTGTGTCAGTTATTGGAGGTTTTCTTGTTTGTGGGCATTTGACATGCCTTAACCTTACGCATAGTATAATGCAGCAGATAAAGCTATGAAAGGCGACTACATGTCGTGAGATTGTAGCCTGTTGCCACTGCTTTGTATGGCGTGTGTGTGTGTGTGTGCGCGTGTGTGTGTGTGTGTGTGTATGTGTGGGAGTGTGCGCATTTGTGCGGTTTGGCTGTGCGCGTTCTGAACTGAATGCAGGTAATGCTGTCTCTGCTGTACGTTCCCGCGCGGAACCTTGTTGAAGGGCAGGCACATGTCGACTCGCTCATTGCGCTGGGCCGAGGCGATGAAGATGCATGGGTGCGCTTGGTGGCTGACATCATGCAGCCATTGTCAGTGCATGGCACACTCAACTGCATCAATCTGTCTAGCACACAACCAGCACACGCAGCCATGATCAAGCAAATCAAGGATGCATGTAAGCTTGCAGGCACCACTTTGATACGTATGAAGGACATGTACTGCCCAAGCATGAGGGGCAATAGTGGCAGATATCGCCGCCGGTATCGCCCGAGCATGCAATTACCAAAGTTCAACTTGATGGCGTACAGCACACATCAATTGCATTCAGTTGTTGCGTTGCGTATGCATGTATTTCGCGTGGGCTTGTATGATGTTCACTGTTCAGTACATGAAGGTTTCGCAGTAAACCAAAAAATGGGTCGCGTGTCATTGTTGCTGCTTGTCGCAAGTGTCAAATGTCGCGCCTCACATTGCAGAAAGTGATATTATTGTGAATGGTGTGCCGTTGTTGCTGCCTGGCACACGTTGCTCATATCGCACATCACACTGCAGAAAAATGATATTGCGAGAATTGTGTGTTGTTGTCGCGGCTTGTGGCAAGTGTCACATGTCGCACATCTAGGGTGAAGCGATCACTAAAAGTTGATAATCGATTACTATTTTGTCAATGATCGAGTTGTGGGTTATACTGACTATTTTTTAAATGTGTTCAAATTCATTGAAGTATTACTATTTTTCTCCCTTTTGTCAGAAAATGATAACGAAGCATATCAGATTGACGAGGCTACAGATACCTGGTCATTTGGAACCACAGTTCTCCATCGTATCATGATTAGAGTCGTGAGTGGCTTGGCCGGCCTGTTTTTCCAACATTTCTGTGGCTGAAAAGCCTTCCCAGTGCAGCCAGTCTGGGTTGCTGCTGTGTGTAGGGCTTGCTAGTACTTCCAAGTACCGCCAAAGCACAGTACTACATGTACTGTGATAGACTGTAAGCCGTAAAATCGACTCTTACGAGCCGCCCATTTCGATTGTGCAAAATCCCCCAGCATGGTGGCATGGGCGGGTACAATCAACGGAGGTTTTAAGTGTTGGTTCTGTTACTCTTTGTCTCTTCTGCACCTGGTGTGGTGTGTTTGTATTACGTACACGCTGTGTATGTGTGCGTGTGTGTGTGTGTTTTCCTCTCCATGCTAGTGAAAGAAACGAAGCATTCAGAGCTCTTTCCGCGTGAAGCATCGTATCTCAATACCACCGCTCTGAGTGCGGTGGCTGGCTCGCGGCAGCCTGTTGCCGATCATTTCGCGTTGCGCCGATCGAGCAAGGCCGGATCGTCTAAGCACGATATTTTGCAGAAAGGTATGCGGTCAATCAGTGTATTGTTTCACACAAACTCGTCCTGGCGTGTGTATGGGTGGTTGGGATACGTGCGTTCCCTTTTCTCTTCAGGCGACTTAGCCTTGTAGTACAATTAAATTATATTATTTTATATTTATTAATTTTTAATTTAACAATTTTGTCTGACTATGATGGTATCAAGAGTGCATAAACAAGAGTATGCAACTGTGGTTATGGGTCAGTGCGCGGCGCGCTGCCTTCATTACGTAACTTGCCTTCATCACGCTCTGAAAGCATGCATTCAAACTCTCAATTTCTCGCACGAGCCCATCCGTTTTTGCTCGATTCGTTCTAGTACCTACACAATCTCTGAATTCTGGCGCGTGAACTCCAGTTCCGTACGAAAGTTCATTTCAAACTGGAGGGAAAGTGCGGTGTTTGATTTTCCGCAGTGCGCGGACTGCAGCTGAATGATGTAATGAAGGCAGCGCGCCGCGCATCTGGCCCATAGAAAAGAGATCACAGTTGCATACTCTTGTTTATGGACTCTTGATGGTATCTAATGGTATGCCGTATTTTGTGAGTAGTGCAGTAAAAACTCTGTTGCCGGACCCTGTGCCCAGCGGAATCCTGTATTAACCGGACACACTTTTATGCACTAAAGTGCTGTGGATCGAACGTGCATCCCTGGATCAAGCAGAATCCTGTCATGTCGGGACAGTTTCTGTTGCACCGAGGGCGTCTAGTTTGGGCAGGTTTTTGCTGTATCGCTTTTTTCTGGTTAGACTCCAATCTGCAAAGATACGTGTGCAGTCAATGGCTATGCGGCAGTATGCGCACACACCGTGGAAGAGGGGAGTGGTGACACTGACTCTACTCCATTGTCCAAGGATTGCTCTAACATGGTTTTGTGCGCTTTCTCCCTTTTCTCCATTTTTACGCATCCATACTATTTTAATTTAGCTCAAGATGTACTGCGGAAGAATGCTAACTCTTCTCATCGGAGAGAGAACCTTGTTGCTCCTCAACTCGGCAAGTTTCGCAATAGTACTGATGCCGTCCCACTGCGAACACCGACCATTCCGATGGCACCATCTGGTGTGTCGCGGTCCACGCCGTCTTCAGGCCGATCACAACTGCCCTCCAACTACACATCGAAGTCAAAACCAGCCCGCACCACACAGGTTAGTACCCTGCGCCCAGCATGGGGTTGTAAGTCCCCGACCTGCCCACTCAAAGCTACATTCTGTTTCTCTACTTCCCAGCCTTTCTTCACGCTGTTCTGTTACCTGGCAAGAACAGGTGGACAATGTATTGTCAGAGCAATCAGAAACTCTCCTGGGATCATGAGTCTGAACTAGACAGCAGTCCGGTATTGATGGTGCATTCATGTACTGTCTTTTAATACAGCTACTGGACATCGCAATGCCTATGAGCAGGAAGCGAGGTCGTGATAAAGGTAGGTTTAATGGAGCATGAGCTCAGTAGTATGCTGACTGCTGCTGACTGCTGCTGCTGACTGCTGCTGCTGACTGCTGCTGCTGACTGCTGACTGCTGCTGCTGACTGCTGCTGCTGCTGCTGACTGCTGCTGCTGCTGCTGCTGACTGCTGTTGCTTGGCTGGAAAGCTAACAGGATTGCAAGGTGATTGTGGCCACCTCCAGGCTCTCATGAAGCACCCGCACTGCACTTGCCTCTTCTTTTTGATCTTGTACTTTACCTTAAAGGGGAAGTTAAGGCTAAACTCAAAGTTTTACCAGTTGTAGTCTTCGGGGTGCTGAGTCGAATGGTCTTGGTCCGAGGAAGCTGAGACGCTCCCTTCCTACTTTAATCCCAATCGAACTCGCGCACTTCCACCGAAACTGGGTGACTGCGCCCTACTAGATGGGGATTTGTATGCAAAATGTCACTAAAAGCGCCATTTCGTTCTTATAAAAGCACGGATGACCGCGATTGGCCCATATGTTGTAGTCTTTTGGCCGCTGAGTCGACTGGTTTCGGTCCGAAAAGGCTGCGATGCAGCGTTTGGCTCTTATTCCCAATTGAACATGCTTGAACAAGCGGTCACGTGCTCCTGCGTACACCAGTCACCTGGTCACCGTGCCTGCAGGGTACAACTTACTAGCCTGTTTGACCTCCTTTTTTGGGTGCAGTCTTGTCACTCGAGTTGAACTCGAGTTGAACCTTGGTGTGAAAGTTGTCGCCTGCTGGCGCTGTGACCAGGTGACTTGGGCACGCAGGAGCACGTGACCGCTTGTTCAACCATGTTCGATTGGGAATAAAGGAGGAACGCTGCATCGCAGCTTTCTCGAACCAAAACCAGTCGACTCAGCATCCAAAAGACTACAACATATGGGCCAATCGCGGTCATCCGTGCTTTTATAAGAACGAAATGGCGCTTTTAGTGAGATAACACCTCACGTTGTGGCTGCTGTTGAAAATATCCTGTGCTGCGCTTTCAGTGCCTGTCGTATGCTGAAGTACTTTTGCCGTGTATTATGTGCCCTGTGTTAATTTTTCTTCTTCTTGCAAAGCAACAGGAAAATATAGGATTTTTTTAGTCTTTGTATGGATGCATGCATGTGACGAAGTCAAATGTTTCCAGTTGTGACAGGAACATTCTGTTTTCAGGACATGTAGGTGGTGAGATGTTATAAATGATGCTGACAAGATATGGCATCATGTTTTTTTGTCATCTGCTCGTGTTATGGCTGGGGTGTTGCAGCGGATACTGAAGCAGATGAGTCCAAGTCTAAGAAAGAAAAACCAGATCCAAGCTTGCCAAAGGCGGGTCGAAGGAAATCGTCGACAAAGGATGCTGGCAAGAAGAAGGACACTGCCGGTGCACCCACAGCTACAACTCCTACCACCCCGTCAGCTGCTCCAACACCGACAGAAGGTGCAGGCGCGCCATCGCTGTCATCTCCTAACGGCCTATCTAGTGTGAATCCCATGCCAGACTACGCTAAAGGTGTGTACATGTAGTGCATGTAGTACAGTCATGTACATGTAGTTCTATGTGGATGCACGGTGGCTGTTGTGGCTGTGCAGTCTGATATGCTTGCTGTATATACCACTATGCAATTCGTGTTTTTTTTGTTTGGGTTGGAGGTGTGTGTGTGTGTGTGTGTGTGTGTGTGTGTGTGTGTGTGTGTGTGTGTGTGTGTGTGTGTGTGTGTGTGTGTGTGTGTGTGTGTGTGTGTGTGTGTGTGTGTGTGTGTGTGTGTGTGTGTGTGTGTGTGTGTGTGTGTGTGTGTGTGTGTGTGTGTGTGTGTGTGTGTGTGTGTGTGTGTGTGTGTGTGTGTGTGTGTGTGTGTGTGTGTGTGTGTGTGTGTGTGTGCGTGCGTGCGTGCGTGCATGTATAGGTGGGGTAATTTCCAAGTCCATCCAGAGTCTGGGGATTTCAGGGGGTTGTCAGCTGTTGGTTTGTCTTGTGCACTGCTCACAAACATGTTCCTAATAATCGATCGGTCGGATAAGTTAATACTGCACTAGCGAAGATGTGTTTATCCACTTCTAGAACATAGTTTGGTGCCCTGTCTCAGGTCATGGTTTGAGAATACCGGTATACAACTTCCTTGCTCCCGGTTGGAGCAAGAAATCCTATTGTGGTTTGGCTTGGCATAGTCTAGATGCTATCTGTATGAAACTTGTAGTGGAAGCTGAAGTTGTTTTATTGCTTATTAGTTTTTGGAAAGGCCAGCATTGATGGTTTAGTGTCCTCTCATCTTGTAAGGAATGTAGTTATATTTACCCAGTGTTGTGTGTGTGTGTGTGTGTGTGTGTGTGTGTGCTGTGCTGTGCTGTGCTGTGCATACATGGTCGTGTATATTAGGTCTGACGCAAGCCAGTGATGCGGTATCGTCTGAACCACCGCTGACTTCACCTCCCCCGGGTTCCGCCACTCCACCTATTACTCAGCTGAACGTTGATGTAACTTCACCAGTGAAGATCTCAATGGCGCCATCATACCGGCCTTCTCTCGGCCAGGACAACGATGCTGAAGAGGAAGAAGAACATGAGGAAGGGGAGGCAGAAGAGGTTTTCCACACTAACAATGTCAAGAAGCAGCCTAGTTCCACCGCCCCACTGCATGCTTCTCCTGCAGCTGCGGCGAACCTGACGAAAACACCACGGAAATCGTTGGGTAAGCTTGCAGGGATGAGTTTGGCTTCTTACATGGATTCCAGAGCGAGCGTGCAGGCATAGTCATGCGCGTACGTGTGTGTGTGTGTGTGTGTGTGTGTGTGTGTGTGTGTGCCATTGCCCTTTCTTGTCAGAATTCACTGGCCGATGTGTGTTACCGGCTGTTCAATCTTCTCGTGCAGGCTTGTGGTGCTGCTTGGGCATTGGCCTGGTAGCCCAGATTGGCAGAAGATTCACTTACTCTGTGTGCAAACTTGATTTCCATGAGCATGGATGGGCTATCTTAGTCTTGGCTGCAGACTAATGATACTCTAGCAAACTGAATGGCTTCACAGTTGCTTGCATGATCAGATATCGGCCGGTCTGCTGGCCCACACATATACAAATCAGAGGCAACGAGGACCCTGGCTAGCACCATACACTACTACGTAACGTCTTTTGCATAGCTTCGGGAATAGATTATGTTTCCAGTCTGCTGACATGCTGTCGAAATCAGATGTCTCCCTTCCCAGCGGCAACCAGTCACGTCGTGTAAACCGGCCCTTGCGGAACCTAGTTTGTCGACCTATGCATGCCAAGTTCAGGACTGGAGTGAAACAAAGTCCAACTGATCATGCACTCTCACTCTGTACTGGTCTATGCTGTGAGACGAAGTCAAAACAACTCAACCCAGATCACTGAGCAAGCAGCTAACCAAACTTTCTCTTGCATCACTCCGAAAACACGGCCGAAATACTGGCCTGGCGGCTGCCAGACCTACCCGGACCGCAGCGAATGGTTCTGTCATACTATATGTATGACTCTACATTGAAACCCCCTAGGCTTTAACCCTTTACCTTCTGTGTGTACATGAATCGACCGAATTTGGTCGATGGACATGCATGCACTAAAACTTGCGTAACTCAATCAATTCCTGACGGAATCTCAAAAACTAAATATGCAGGAAGAAGCCAAAGAGCCTAGCTTTGAATTGCAACAATCGGCAAAGAGCTGCGATGCCGCAATTCAAAGATATCGCGCTCGACATTTCAGCCACGGCAAAAGTCGATTTTTTTCTGAGTGACTGGCCTTGAGCTGGGGATTTCCCCTCTCCTGACATGCTGAGTCACCTGGGCATGTTTTGAGCGCGTGGGCAGCATAAAAAGAAACTCAAGCAAACAAATTTGAAATGTTTACGATGAAGAAGTGAGAAATGGCTGATGAGGAGAGGATTTTCTCGGATACCCAGCGGTGGGGAGTATTTGAAGCACCCTGGCGTTGGATATGTGATCTCAGTAGTGTCCAGTTTGAGCTCATTGTACGCAGCTCGTGGAGAGCTTTCCAGAATGCCCAAGATTGTGAAAATTGGTTGATTAGAACCAAAGATATTCTCAAAATGAGGTGAGAAATATCGCATTTGGAACTGCCTGGGAATTTTGGTCAGAAGGTAAAGGGTTAAGGGGTACACTTGTGCTGTGGCGTACGCAACATAGCGATGCTGTGTGAACTCCTTTCACGTAACACTGTAGCGCTGTGTGAACTCCTTTCACGTAACACTGTATAGCTGTGTGAACTCCTTTCACGTAACGCTCAGGCTGTAGCGCTGTGTGAAATCTGCTTTGTGATGTTTGCTATTCACTCCTGGCACGTTGTGTGTGTGTGTGTGTGTGTGTGTGTGTGTGTGTGTGTGTATAAGTGTAAGTGTAAGTGTAAGTGTGTGTAAGTGTGTGTGTGTGTACTGTGTGTGTATGTGTGTGTATGTGTATGTGTACGGTGTGTGTGTGTGTGTGTGTACTGTGTACTGTGTACTGTGTGTGTGTATTGTGATAGGTTCATCGCGCACTGTACCGTTTAGCCGCACGCCGGCAACGCCGCCAGTGGCCAAGAAGTCCGAGAGCTTGGCATCGCTTCGATCCCCTGCCAAGACTCCGTCGTCAACCGTGCCTGCTGCCATCACGGCAACAACGGCTCAACTGTCGTCTCCCGTTGTGCCAGTTTTGCCTCCTCTGTCAAGTACAGCGGATGCAGCTACGCTAGCAAATCTATCCCAAGCGACACGCCTTCCTCAGGTATGTGTGCATGGCAGCCATGTAGCTGCCCCTTTTGTCTGACTTGTAATCGTTGTTTGTGTCGTGAAGCGAAGAATGAAACACGGCCCTGCAGTAACACTACCCGATAGGATTGCCGTGCTACCTGGATGGAATTACCCGAGCCTGATAACCGAAGATAACGCTATCCACTACGTCCCAATTTGATAGCTCCGCTGCAAACCCTGCAGCACTCAGATTATGTAAATGCTATGCGGCTAGCAGTAGAGTGGTCAGAGACTAGATGCATGCCTTTGTTGTTTGCTCTTGAGACACGTCTTGGTATGATTGTACTTTGAATACAGTGAAACCTGTCGAAGGCGACCACTCAAGGGAAGAGAAAAAATGGTCGCCTTGGCCAGATGGTCTTCTTATCCAGGTTCAGTGGGTCACGTGACCATATCCACTTCATAATGCATGTGATATTATCATTTTGATCAGTGCATCACACTGCGCACACCTATGCTACTCTAGCAGGACCCGTGTGCCTGGGGTCCTGAGACCTGTCAAGTGCCGTGCACGCATCGTGTACCATTGTATATCTACACTTCCTTCGCTGATGTGTACATCTACCATGCATGGTGCACCATGCAATGCGTACATTTACACATACTATCAAGGGCGCAACGCGGTCGCGTTGAGCGAGTGGTCGCCTTATCCGAGCTGTTTTGAATGTGAATGCGCCCGTGACAAGGAATATTGGTCGCCATGGTCGAGTGGTCGCCATTACAGGTTTTACTGTATGTGTGTTTGTGTATGGTATGCTTGTATGTTTGTGTATGGTATGCTTGTATGTTTGTGTATGGTATGCTTGTATGTTTGTGTATGGTATGCTTGTATGTTTGTGTATGGTATGCTTGTATGTTTGTGTATGGTATGCTTGTATGTTTGTGTATGGTATGCTTGTATGTTTGTGTATGGTATGCTTGTATGATCGTGTATGGTATGCTTGTATGTTTGTGTATGGTATGCTTGTATGTTTGTGTATGGTATGCTTGTATGTTTGTGTATGGTATGCTTGTATGTTTGTGTATGGTATGCTTGTATGTTTGTGTATGGTATGCTTGTATGTTTGTGTATGGTATGCTTGTATGTTTGTGTATGGCGCCTGGTTTGTACCTAATGTGCATGCATGTGTGGCCTCTTCCCCTTGCAGACGGATATTCTCCGTGCAATCCAAGATCAGAAAGACCGGCACGATCAATCTCCTATGGCGTCCAGTTTTATTACACAGGCCCTGCTGAAAAAGTCGCAGAAATCGCCTCAAAAGGATAACTCAGCAGCTACAGCAACTGTTTCGCATCTCCAACAGCTTCGACAACAGCAACAACTGCAATCACAGCTAGAGAAACAACAGCTCGAACAAAAGCCACAGCAGCAGCAGACACCACCACAGCAGCAGACACCGCCGCCTTTGCGGCAGACACCGAAGCAGCAGCCACAACAGCAGCAGCAGCAACTACAACAACAACAACACCAACAACAACAACAACTGCAGCAGCAACATCAACAACAACAACAGCAGCAGCAGCAGACTCAACAGCAGCAGAAACAGCAGCAGGCTCTGATAGCACAGCGACAGTATCTACAAGCTATTCAACGCCAGGCGCATCTGTCCAGACAGGATCAGCAGTTACCTGCTGCTAATGCTCCTACCACCGCAGCAGCAGCCACTGCTGTGCCTGGAAAACTTCTTATCCCAGGAAGCGCCACAGCGTCTGCCCCGAATGTTAGTGTAGAGCTACTCCGGCAGCATAATCAACTTCTGCAGCACCTTCAAAGTGTTGGTACACCACAGCAGGTTGCGGCGTTAACTGCTGCCATCGTGAAGCACCAGCACCAGCAGCGACAACAGCAGCAACAGCAACCGCAACAACAACTCCAGCAACCGCAAAGCCAACCGGCTTTGGCATCCCCTACGCCCTCTAGTGCTCCTGCACCTGCTGCTCAAGCTGTTGCAGTAACTACCAAGCAAAGCCAAGCCAAGAAGTCTTTGACACTGACGGTATGCTTGTCCTTCACATACATACATACATACATACATACATACATACATACATACATACATACATACATACATACATACACACAGACACACATACACACATACATACATCTTGATCTTGATTCTGCTGCCAAGTCTGGGTACGCAGTCCCCGAAGGGACAGGTCAAATGGTACTAGTCACCCTGCTGCATCGGTGGCGTGTCCGGCCGCTAGTCGAGCGGAAGGTCCGGTGACAGGCGGAGCACTCCAGGGGTGGTGCCGCTGTAGTTTGGATGTCAGTCAGTTTGCACTTGTGTCGAGTCCTTCCACTGATGGACGTGAACATACATACATACATACATACATTTTTTTTCTTTTTTCGGGGTCACGGCCTCTTTTACGGGCAAGATAAAGTCATGTAGATGTGAAAAAAATAGATACCATGAAAAGTAAAATAGAATTTTATTCAAGTACAATACATTGGAAAACTCCAAGAAATTCCACGTAAAACAGACGAAATTCAGTTCTCAATGGCCGATGCCTACCCCAGCACCATCCTGCGTCGACAGGCCTGTCAGGCACCTTCTGGACCCGCGTAGCCGGAGGTCGACTGCATGGAAAACTGCAAATTGGTTATGAATTCGCACCCAAGCCATGATGATTGAAAATGGCTTGTCCCACTTGAGGGCGAGGTGACCAGCAAGTCGCTTCTGATAGCTGGCGTATTCGCGATGTAGCACCCCATCTGTGGAACAAACCAGTGATGTGAACGACCCACGGAGGTCCTCGGAGGCCTGACGGCACTTCTTTTTCTTCGCGTTGCCAGCGCGGTTGGAAGCAGCTTCCCAGGATGAATGGGAGTAACTGGGTGTGTTGGCATCAATGATGCGATTATCAAAAAAAATGCCACCCCGTTATCCTCCCACACACCCCGGGCAAGCCAATCTGCCCGAAGAGCAGGCTGCCCCGTCCGATCACCCTCCGGCACCATGATCGGCTCGACGACAACACCACCGAATGCCATATCAGCTAGCTTTGCATCGCTATCACGCAGATTATTGTGGCCTCGCTTGATAAGTCCACCTTTCGGGCAGTCAAGGCCATGCTGAAGAGAGAAGGGCTTCCCGCCACCATCACATTGCGCTGGCAGGGCAAGCGGCTGCCGACCATAGCGGATGTCAAGTTGATCTCGGAATTCTGTACTCGACAGATCATACCCCTCGTGCTTCAGGGGCAACACCGTAAGCCATCCGGAGGCATTTCCCCCGTACGATGTGGGAGAGGGTGCGCTCCTCAAGCTGTGGCAGGTCACTGAGAATCGATTGGCTGATTTCAGCGGAAATCACATCCCGTTCCCTGCTGATTTGGCTTGCGATGCAACGACAGTGAGCGCTGTGATCATTTATGTTTACGGGGTTACCAGATTGGATGGAGTTGCGCAGGATGTCAGTTGCGTTTCTCGAGTTCTGGTAAGCCTGGGGTGCTGTGTGGACAGGGTCGGCCAAAGCCAAGCCACCATACCTGACTGGCAGGGTGAGGAGCTTGTGATACATACATACATACATACATACATGCATACATACATACATACATACATACATACACTTGAGAGGGACGAAAAGCGTTTGGGGTGCTGTGTGGACAGGGTCGGCCAAAGCCAAGCCACCATACCTGACTGGCAGGGTGAGGAGCTTGTGATACATACATACATACATACATACATGCATACATACATACATACATACATACATACTCAAGTCTGTGGACAGCAACTGTTTCGTTCTGTTCGGCTGCAACCACACTAAGTACAAAATCACGTACAAACGGCATTACAGTCGTTTTCGCGCTCCTTCTCCTGTGTACAACTTTGTTTTTGTACCTGGTCATCGTACATAGCATCAGCATCAGCATTGTTTTTGAATTTCTCGGTGTTTTCCAGCGCATGGCACACGCTTTGGTACGACAACGTCACGTGCTGGTCGCGCGAAAACGTCATCTATGCAGACCGAAAAGTGTAGTGTGGTTGCGTACCGACTTGTACTGAGATATGCATGAAAATTTGTACTGTGATTTTTACTTAATGTGGTTTCGGCCTTAGGCTGCAACCACACTAGGTACAAAATCACGTACAAACGGCATTACAGTAGAAAACGTCATGGCGACGTGTGCTAAATGCAAAATGCGCTTTGTAGGTTTTCAGCAACTGGCGCACCCCTGTAGAAAGCCACGTTTGTCGTTTTCGTCGTTTTCGCGCTCCATCTCCTGTGTACAACTTTGTTTTTGTACCTGGTCGTCGTACATAGCGCACCCTGTAGAAAGCCACGTTTGTCGTTTTCGTCGTTTTCGCGCTCCATCTCCTGTGTACAACTTTGTTTTTGTACCTGGTCGTCGTACATAGCATCAGCATCAGCATTGTTTTTGAATTTCCCGGTCTTTTCCAGCGCATGGCACACGCTTTGGTACGACAACGTCACGTGCTGGTCGCGCGAAAACGTCATCTATGCAGACCGAAAAGTGTAGTGTGGTTGCGTACCGACTTGTACTGAGATATGCAAGAAATTGTGTACTGTGATTTTTACGTAGTGTGGTTACGGCCTTACATACATACATACATACATGCATGCATACATACTTACATACATACATACATACATACAGTCAACTTCGCTAATAACGACTGCGGATATAACGACAATTCGCGAATAACGACAGAATTTCCATGCCCAGAGCAAAGTCCCATCCCACTGTAATACATATAATGAGACTTCGGGTATAACGACACTTCGCGAATAAGGACACCTTGTTGATGCCCCGCCGAGTGTCGTTGTAAGCGAAGTTGACTGTACATACATACATACTGCGAAGTACATAAATTCATACTGTATTTCCCCGATTATAAGTCACACTTGGTTATAAGTCGCAACCCATTCTCAGATCTGAGCCAAAACTGGTCACGTGGGTCTCCCCGGGGGGGGGGGGGGGGAGAGAGAGAGAGAGAGAGAGAGAGAGAGAGAGAGAGAGAGAGAGAGAGAGAGAGAGAGGGAGAGAGAGAGAGATTCAAAAGAAATCTTGGAAAGATGACTCAATTGGCTATGGAACCGCCCAATGGCAGTCACCCCCTGAAACTCTGGGTGGACTTGGAAATGAACAATGCTTTCAATCTGCTTGATGCAGCAAGCACTACTTGCAATTTACGCTCTACACATTGTGCATGTTGGTGAGTGGTAAACAAGAGAAAATAACCCCCAAGAGTGTGCAAGTTCAGCTATGGAGTCTGCGATGACAGAACTTCACATCACGTGACGAACGCGTACACATTATTTGCACCCTGTGCATGATAGATACATGGTTGCGCGCAACGTGGCTCAACTCTCTTGTGGTCACTTTGCACTGTTTGACAGAGTACTAGTAACCTATTGAATCATGTCCAGTGATGCGAAGTTCTACCGTCGTCGTAACACTGAATAGAGGTTGTGCAGGCAGCTGCACACTCTTGGGGGGTTTGTACTCTTGGTTTAAGCTATTGATGTTTGTGAACCTTTGATTTAATTTGTTTAGACGGATCAAGCACGACAAGCCCGTGAGATGTTCAATAGTGCTAATCGAGTCACCCCGGTAGAGAAACAACACATCCTGGAGTTCATGGCTGGCAGTCGAGGTAAGACGTCTGGTATCCTTTTCTGAATGGGTTTACTTACTGCAGGAACTTTGTGTATGGTGTGTGTGTGTGTGTGTGTGTGTGTGTGTGTGTGTGTGTGTGTGTGTGTGTGTGTGTGTGTGTGTGTGTGTGTGTGTGTGTGTGCGTGTGTGTGGGGGGGGGGGGGTGCACTTTGTCAGTACATGTAATACTGTAGCTAGAGTCCATGACCAATACATGCAGTATGCAACTGTATCCTCATGGGCCAGTGCGCGACACGCTGCCTACATAACTTGTCTGTGTCATGCCCTAGGCGCTTGCACCCAAACTTTTGATCTCTTATGCCAGCAGATGTGGGTGTGTTTGATTCGTCCGAGTCCTGACACAATACCTAAAAATTAATGCTGTTGGCATGTACTTCAGGTCCGTTTGATGCTTTGTTGCGAAGTACAGGGAACAGCTGGTTTTTGTCTTCCATACTCTGATGTAGCTGCATGGACATGTACATGGTGCAATGAAGGCAGCGTGCCACTGAGCTGTACGCCTATAAGTTAGAAGACAGAGAGAGAGACAGACAGAGACAGACAGAGACAGGCAGGCAGGCAGGCAGACAGACAGAGACAGACAGACAGACAGACAGACAGACAGACAGACAGACAGACAGACAGACAGACAGACAGAGACAGACAGACAAACAGACAGACAAACAGACAGAGAGATACAGACAGAGACAGAGAGATGAGTTTTGCTTTTGCTTTTTTGTTAGCTGTTGCACCAGTGATGCCATGCTCCGTGATTGCCAATAAAAGAGGTCTTCGACTCGGAGTACATAAGGCGGAGTGTGCTATTCCTCATATCCACATAATATGTGGATATGAGGAATAGCACACTCCGCCTTATGTACTCCGAGTCGAAAACCTCTTTTATTGGCAATCCCCCATGGGAATGCGTTCACAACAACGCTGTTTTTCATTTACATCATTTCGACCTCCAGGATACGATAAAAGCTGATGTCCCAGGTTGTATTGATGCCGCGTGGCACTGTAGTCGCAGATTACAGCTCCCGTGATTCATCAAAAATGACGCAAGCGACGAATTCCGTTCTCCCAAACCAATACTGAGTTACACACTCTGGTTTATGTACTGTTGTCCACGCTCTTTGACTTGAACGCAGACTTGAGGATAAAGCCTTTCAATACGGACACGATACCTACACTCTCCAAATACGAGGAGGCTGCCTATCATACATCATCATAGAAAACATAATCCCGAATCCAGCCTAGTCCACGATCACACCATGCAAGGGGTGAGAATGACAGGGCATTCTTGGGGAGATTCTACGCTGCTTTGAGAGCATGTACATACCGTATTATCTCCATTATAAGCCCAGCGCTTATATTTTTCAACCAGTCCGGACCCTGGGCTTATATTGGAGACTGGGCTTCTACTAGAGACTGGGCTTATAATGTTTCAACCACCTGGTACATGTACATTGCCTATTATTTTTCATTATATCAGTAGCAGAAAGTTTCCCAATCCCAGCAGGTACCGGGACTGCAGTTTTGTGCTTCCTGGTACACAGAGTCGGTACTTTAGATCTCGGGGATCACAGACTTTTACCACAGCATGTGTTTATGTTTATGTTTATGTTTTTGTACGCGAACCCCGTCGAATTTATTTATTTATTTATGTGTTTATGTGATGCTGTGTGACGTCAAACATGCATGAACATGATCCATACGGTTCTCCATTATAAGCCCTGCGCTTATATTGGAGACTGTGCTTGTATATCTTCGAAGCCCTCTTGGAGTGCGCTTATAATAGAGACTGGGCTTCTACAAGAGACTGCGCTTGTAATAGAGATAATACGGTATGTGTTGGATATGACCATTGACTACCGAATCATGTGCCAAGAGCAATTTGTGGACTTGTAATCCTGTTAAAGACAGCTTTTTGCTCTGTTGTTTTGCCTTCTCTTCTGTGTGCGTCTGGATAGAAAACCCCTACCCAGCGCGTGGTGATAAACAACTTATTGTGCTCAGCCAGGCGGATCAAGTTGAGGTCATTGACGGCCAGAAGACGCTCCTTTCCGTGGAGATTGTCTTTGAGCTGAACTACTCGACTGGTCAATGGAGACGATTGCAACGCAAGAAAGTTGTTCCGCATGGAATGACAGCAGCATCGGCGGCAGCGGCGGTGGCAACAACAGCAGGTGTGCTCTCTTCTGCACAGGCTCCTCCTGCCAAAAAGTGAAGAGACTGCCACAGCTTGGGTCCTACTTCGCATCTTAACGACCCATCATTGAAACTTCTGCGCAGTATTCTGCCATGGAATTATTGAGACTTGGGAAGCTCCCTGCTGCGGCCTTCATTCATCCTAGGTGGACTTGTTATAGAACACCGCCATTGTGTTTGCTATGGCCCACATGTCCCAGGTAGGATTTTACTTCCTTCTCTGTTGTTGTTGTTGTTGTTGTTGTTGTTGTTGTTGTTGTTGTTGTTGTTGTTGTTGTTGTTGTTGTTGTTGTTGTTGTTGTTGTTGTTGTTGTTGTTGTTGTTGTTGTTGTTGTTGTTGTTTTTTACTGCCTGGCATCTTACTAACCTTACTACATGTTTCTTACCCCCCCCCCTGCTTTTAATGTTTTTATCCGTCCTGGGTTTTTCGACACTTTTCGTTCATCGTCCTTAGTCAATGTGTTGTGCCAATGTGCTCCCCGGCCTCGCTCTGTGTCTTATCACTACTATACTACTACTGTAGTACTTTATCTTTCCATAGAAGTTGACGTTGTGTCTGCACTGCGTGTGCCGGTGCTTGGACACCCTTTCTTTGCTGAAGCAACTCAGTTATTGAGTGAAGTTGCTGTTGCTGCTCTACTACACTGCTGTTAGTGTCCATGGATGTTAGTGTCCATGGATGTTAGTTTGCCTTCGGGTCAAGTGGCCGGCCACTATTAACTATTGCTGAAATTGCGGTATTGCTGGCAGTTCGATAGTGAAACTGCAAAGTTTCTTTGAGTCCTTTTTGTCTGGCTGTTGATTTCCATCTCATAGTCTAGTATGCTATTTTTTATTCTGCCCGCCAACCTGATTATAACACCTTTTTTTAACCATCCCTGTTCGTATGTATGACTACTAGTCTAGTACAGTGTACTTGCCTTGCACACTTTACTTTTGTGAGTGACTGTGGCACTGCTTGTTCACTAGTGCCCGTGTGTGTGGTGGTGGTGGTGGGGGGGGGGGGGGGTAGGGCGTTGATGTGTGTGTGCTGGGGGGGGGGGGGGGGGGGTGCGTTGGTGTGGGTGGGCGTTCTTGTGCTTGCGCACAAAGGACATCTATAAGGAAGGTACAGTAATTGCGAAGAAGCTGACCATTTCCACTCACCCGTGTGGTACAGTGAATTGTACGGCAAAAATAGTAGCTATGCGGTCTACATTGTATGCATCGTGCGTGTGCACCAGGGGCCAGGGGGCCGTGTTTTTATGGTTGCAACTTGCAAGCCAGAGAAGCATGTGGTATGTGTCATGTACGCACAGGCCCGAATGGGTGATATTTTGTCATCAGTATTGATTTTTACAATCATAGCTGTCATCGTGGGTGTTGTAATGTATAATGATGGTGTATGCTATGATCATGAATTATGCGAAAAATTAAAGGAAAATAGGCGCTGTGTACGTACAATGCAAACAAGTGATTGTACTCGTACTACAAAAATCAAGTGACCATATATTTATAATATCAAGAGTACATAAAAAAAAATAAAAAAATAACATACCCCCTTCTTAATTCTTTGTACCCATGGCCCGGCCGGGTGACACCAAGATCAAAAGTACATACCCCCCCCCCCCCCCTTCGGTCATTATACTCTTTTATAGTAGGCACTTCAGTCACGTGACAGAACCTGTCAAAATTTGCTGAGGTGAGAGTGCGTACTTGCGTGGCACCAGTCAAGTGCATGCGCTAAACTGTACAGGTACGCGCTATGCTTCGTTGTACGGGCTGATAGTTGGGCGCATCGTGTTGCTCTGACGTTCAGCTTTCAGTAGATCCCGCATACGTCATAGTGCGTACATTTTTGCGAGTTGTAGATCACGTACACTACCAGCAAAGAGTTTTTTCACAAAGAACTGTTGTTTGCTCGCGTTTGAAACGTTGCTTATCGTCTTCAGCGTCGTCTTTCCATTCGGAAACAGTAGAGTTCTTGTTTACCAGGGTTTGCGCATCGCTGCGCAAGGAGACATTATGTACGTAGGCACTGAAAAGTATGCGCTTTAGGCGGAGGAGAACGACGATGCGTCGTCCTACCTGGGCGAATCCTCAAAGCGTACTGAAAGCCAAGTTTTGACACGGTTGCGCTGGAAGGCCTACTGATGTTTACGAACAATCAAAAGGCACAGTGGCTGCTGGAGAAACCCTCTGATGAGGGGATGCTTTGATATACGCAGCCAGGCACGCTTCACCAAAATTTCAAAGCTCACCAGCAGGCAATTCATGACTGCTGCATGGAGCAGTTGAAGGATAGGGAGGCAGATATCACACCATGGAAAGAAGCTACCAACAGAGGTCCTGAAGAACTTCTTGCCAACTTGGAATCACTTGAAGTGGCATGACTGTGAGCACGAATGTCCTGTGCAGTAATTCGCGCGCGCGCGTACATACCCTCCACGTTGCGGTGTCCGGCGTACAACGAGGAAGTTCTCTGTTGTTTTTGTGCCAGAAGAATGTCTTTATAACTCTTACACTTTTGTACCCGCTGGAGCCTGCCAGTATGTCGTTATCAGTTCATTTCACAGCAAACTGAAGTTGTTACTATGGGTTACTATGGCGTTGCTATGGGTTGCTATGGAGTTGCTATAGTGATTGCGGTCACAATTGCCGTATTCTTGCCTATTCTGAACTTTGATCTGTATTGTTTCGATCCATACAGGGTTGTCGGTGTAAGTGAGTGATGTGTGCTTGAAAAAAACACTCTGATGTTTTGTGACTATATCCACTGATGATACTTCGGAGATGCTGTTGGTGCCACAAATTGTATTGATCTCGCCTCATCCAACTGCCTATCTTCAACCCTTCATCATGTTCATATCTGAGTGGTATCACTGTGGATTTCAATAAAATTTTCTGTGTGACCTTGTGATACCCACTGCACCATCGATTGCCGATGATAAACCTGGAAAAAACGCGATTTCAAAAAATGGGGTGAAGTGCCTATTTATAGTCTTCGTGACACTGACGACTGATGACAGTAATGTGACGTGACCAGTGACATATTCTAGTAGTACTATATACATGGTAGTAGTGACTACAATTATTGTACACGAATTATTGTACTACTCCCTGGTTCTACTTCTACGAGTACTGTACTTCTCGTTCTCGACTCATCTCTCATCAATCATTCATGATCAAGCTTCAACAAGCCTTCATCCTCGGGCCTCAACACTGACATGTCACATGTGCATGGGTCTTCTTCAGTTTTCCCTACTAAAGACTAGTAAAGTAAAGCTTATAATTACTTGACCTGACCAAAGGAGTTGCTTTTTTGGGAGGTTTACGACCTTTCGCACCTTTTTGTTTCATACACAAACAATCTCGAGCTTCTGCGCGAGCGGGCTGCGGTACCTTGTACTTGTACTGTTGTAGCTTGCGAGAACGAAGGTCTGCATGCACTGTACATGACCTGTACTCTGTTGTGGTACGTCACAAAGCCGCTTCCGAAATAATTCATGTACATTTGTACTGTAGTTGGGAATTGAGTAGCAACAGAGATAATTGTTTCCTTCCGCTAGTTCTGTGGGGTGAAGGCGTACCCCTAAGCGCTTGCCCCGACTGGCCCGAGCGCAAATCGTTTCTAGGATGGCGTCCTATGACAATCCATCTAGTGGTGCCTATTATGGAGATTTAGAAGTGGAAGTGAAGGCTGGCAATGGCAATGATTCCTACTTCAAGGTGGGTATTTTGTGCATACACATTATGTGTCTCTGCCTATTCTTATTTCTTCGTGTTTGTGCATGTTCTTGGGTTTGTTGACAGGCATTTATTGTTGACATCTTCGAGAATGAGGTCGTTGTGGCGTATGAGGATGAGTACGTTAAAAGTTTGTGTCCAATTGGCTTTAGAATTATTTACCATAGTTTAAGAATTCGTTCTGAAATAACAGTTACTATTACTTCTTTCATTGTGGCCGTGATAAGTGTGCACAACTTCAGTATAAAACACAGCGGCAATATGTACAATATATTGAGATTCAAACTTCAGAAAAATATGTTATTTATATTATTATTTTATTAGTGCAATAAAGAGTATAATAGATGCAGACATGGCCAGACAACAACGAGTTCATGGAATTTTAAAGGATTTTTATGTTATTCAAAATCGATTTTCGTGTTCCGCTCATCAGTGAATAGTATCGGAACTGAGGGTACTGTGTACAAAAAAGAACTCAGTTCCGATACTATTCACTGATGAGCGGAACACAAAAATCGATTTTGAATAACATAAAAATCCTTTAAAATTCCATGAACTCGTTGTTTTCTGGCCATGTCTGCATCTATTATACTCTTTATTGCATTAGGGGCCGTCCAAGGTTACCAATAATATTTTCAAAACGAAATGTTTTCGTTTGTGGGTGGGTGGGTTTGATGGAGTTTCGTTTTGAAAATAATTATTGAATGCTGATGGAGAATGCCCAGTTACTTCTGGGTGTCGAAAATTGACATCAATATTTTATTGGAATTCGTTTTACCTGCAGTAAAGGTGGGTGGGTGGGTGGGGGCTGAAAAAGACTAAAACCTTTCGTTTTGTAAAAACGATCGGTAACCCCGGACGGCCCCTTAATAAAATTGCTTTCTCCACGCCGACTCTTTATATTATTATTATTATTATTATGACGGATAACCCAAAGGCAATGGTACCTAAATCAGGGGGTGTCTCCGGACCAAACACAGAGCAAGGAGCTCAGCCAGCAGAAAATGTCAGAAAACAAACAAACAAAAATATGAAGCCTCGGATGTCAAAGAATTACGTGCAGGGGTGTGCCGGACAACAGCAGCACATGCACACGCGATGGGAAAAAGAAAGAAAAAACAGTTTAAAATCCAGGGATCCCAGCAATGTCGTAACAGTACTGAGAGAAATGACGCTTTAAGTCTCTTTTGAATGTATGAGCATGTGCAATCTCACGCATGTGGACAAGTTACCTTACGTGTTTTTGATCTACTGTAAGGCATGTTATTATAACGAGTCGCAAATTTTAACGATTGTCCAAAATCCATAGGTTAACGAGAACATACGATAACGATCTTGCGGCTTCAGGCATATCCACACACAACATATCAGGCATTACAGCCTCGACAAAACGTATTACAGGTGGAATCCTGATAATTCGAATATGGCTTTATACGAACATGCCGCTTAATTAGAAGTTCTTCCAGGACCGATTTCTGTCAATACGATTCCCACATAAAAAATTCTGATAATTCGAACATCAAACCGGACATGTCCGGTTAATTAGAAGTCCCACGGATTTCACTTACATAGAAAATGTGTGGGATTTGTGCTGATAATTCGAAGTTAGTACAGTGTAATTCGAAGTTCACTGTACACTGTGCTGGTCAGTTCAGTTTGCATGAGCAGGCTGTGCTGGTCAGTTCAGTATCTCGTGAAATCTGTGTCTAAGGTCCACAGCGCAACTCTGCGTGACCATGAGAGCACTTTGACATACTTGTACCAGGGATGAATTTACTGTCATATTTTTGCATAGCAGTTTCTGCTATACGAAATCACAATTGTGTAGCAGTCTTTGATTTTGATTAGCATTTTTCTTTGAATTTTGCAGTGTTTACCACATTGTCCTTGTTGAGAGTGATGCCTGAAAGCCCCTTTGCAAAAAACCCGACTGAAGCATACAAGTTCACGCAGATTGAGAGTACCTGCACCACCTACACTGCGCTGTATGCATGTTGCTTGACAGTGCAGGCTAGGCATGGATAGTCTGTATGTAGCGCAATTTTCTGCTAGTCACGGTGACTTTTGAGTAGCAGTAGATCGATTTTGCATCGCAAACTGCGATGTGATACAGGATAAATTCATCCCTGCATACATATTGTGTCGTGGGTTCATGTTTGGATAATTAGAATGTCCGGGTAATTAGACGTTTTTCCTGGCATTTTGAGGTTCGAATTATCAGGATTCCACCTGTATAACGAAGAAATGTCAGCCGTTAAAACGTTAGATATGTTTCCTCGTTAGATTTACATGTCTTACAGTATTGAAGTGTCTCTTGTTCCAAATGACCCCTCCGACGGCCGAAGAGGTTTTAAAAGCACACACCAGGACGTATTAGGTTTTTGGCACACCGGTAACATGGTGCGGTTCTTGGATTAATCTTGAACCGAACACGCCCAAGGAAAAGCACAAGGGAAGTTCCATTTATACCTGAAAATATGCAAAAGATGCTGCATAATGGTGTTAGGAATGCCAGGGTCCACAGTGCTTTATGTCATATCTGTGTGTGTGCACATGTGTGTGATGCGCAGATTTGCGTGCTTCTCTTGCGACGGGCATACATGGTGTGCGTGTGTGTGGGGGGGGGGGGGGGGGTCGTTGCACGTGACTGGTCACGCGGGCGACCAATAATTTTATCTCAAGTATAAGCAGCGCAGAAAAACATACACCACACTGTACATGTGGCATACCATCAAAGAAAATATCTTATATCTTGGTTCCCGTATTGCAAAGACGTTTCAATCAGTTTGACTAACGCGTATAGTAACAGGTAAAGGCCAAGCATAGCGGGGGCCCTGAGCTGCCAGCCCTCTCGTTCATTGTTTAGAATTTTTTTTATTGGGCCAAGCCAGGTGAATTTGGTGACGCATTGCCGCCTCGAGCAATTTGCTTCTCTGGAAAAGGCGTCATGATTACAGTCCATTCCTCCAAGACTGACACCCTAACTTTCTGGTGTCTCCCACGTATGGTTGTAGATAGCGTGAAAACAACTACAGTCAACTTCGCTTATAACAACACTCGGCGGGGCATCAACAAGGTGTCCTTATTCGCGAAGTGTCGTTATACCCGAAGTCTCATTTTATGTATTACAGTGGGATGGGACTTTGCTCTGGGCATGAAAAGTCTGTCGTTATTCGCGAATTGTCGTTATATCCGCAGTCGTTATTAGCGAAGTTGACTGTACATCCTGCATTGTGTGACCCGTGCGTGTGTGTATTCCTTGCCACACGTGAGGCCGGAAAAGTCCCAAGGATAAGGAATTGGAAATTCAGCCAGGTTTTACAAAATTAGGACAGGTATGTCATGGCAAAATGTATGGAGAAGCAGATCCAAACCCCAGGTTTCCTAATTTGAAGTCGATTTTTGAGCTTCAATTCGACCGAAATCGGGCTTTCAAAGCCAGCGGGACTGTTTTGGATGAATAGTATCAATAGTATATGTGCTATGAGCTGTAGCAAGAGTACGTAAACCAGAATTTGCAACTCCGTCCATATCAGTTTGGGAAACGAAATCCGTCGTTTACATCATGTTTTGGATCATCAGGGTCGCAGTCCGCGCTAGGCTACAATGCTACACTGCGTCAGTATGACCTCTGGCATCAGATTTTACCGCATCTTGGGGTTTGCAGTCATTTAGAAAGTTATGGAATTGTACAAGTATTGAACTCAACTTTAATTTCCAGACCTGGAAAGTTTGTAATGCTGTACTGTGAGTTGGTGACTGTGCTAGAATGATTCTTTGCGCTCTGCAGTTGGTAGCACTGTAGTGTTGGTAGGTGTACATATCATTGTTAGCTACAATAACAGACCGCATTCTGTGACCATTCCATTCCTACAGCCTTACTTGTATTTGAATACCTCGATTTATCCGAACGCAAAAAAGCAACAGCAACAGAAACAGGCGCATTCTGTACAGCGCACCGCACATATTATGTCTTATCAACATGTAATCTTGTTGAGTTTTGATTGCTGTTTTATGTGTGTTGGGATTACTGTATGACTTTGTAGGTAGGCACACTTGCTCCACTTGCAAGCAATAAGACTAAGAGAGTACACATTGAAATAGAGTCGAGTTGGACATCACTCTTCGATGTAAGGGTGATTTGCATTACAGCGGTCCGTTTATAATCCGGCACCATTTGTACTAAAGTGCTGGATTGAAGAGGGACGACTGTATCGGAACATTATGGATTATCGGAACGCACCTTCGAAACAGCTTACAATAAAGTGTTTGGATATCCATGATAGGACTATTATAGGTATGTGTATATTACACTTGCCAAGATAATTACATCCATTATCTGACCGGCAACTTCAAAGAGCATTTCAGCATCTGATCTCTTCTCTATACAAACTGTGTCTGGAAAATTGGAATCTTGACGTCCAAAGTCACGTAAACAATGAACTGCGCTGTCCTGAACCCGTATGTGAAGCTGCGTGCTCTAGTTCATGTACTCCTGGGAACAGCAGTTGTGGATTGAGCATCATGCTTCTGGAGCTTTTTTTCTCCACTGCCTGAGCAGCCTGCCTGTTCGTGCGTACGTACGTATGTGTGTTCGCGCGCGCGCATGTGTGTGTGTGTGTGTGTGTGTGTGTGTGTGTGTGGTGATGTTTTGTATGCATAGGTGGCAATCACGCCGCAAAGTGCCATTGGCTGATGTACGCCTGCCAGACAATCAGGGCATGGTCAATCTCAAAGTGGGAGACAATGCTGAGGTAAGAAGGAGGTATGTCACGATTTCCCCAGCACCGGTGCTAACGGTGGAAAGAGCTGACCACTGCAGTAAGGGACTTCCTCTCTTGGCAGCCAGGTCACCTTGGTCCCAGGCTATGCTTCAGTCCATGTGCAGTCATGCTAAGACTGTTATGTAGAACTGTTCTACATCATCAAGGTGCAGAGGAGGGGGGGGGGGGGGGCTGGTACAATTCTTGCATTTTTGTGCCTTCACATGCCCAATTTCAGTCTGGCTTTCTTCTCCACTCGTCCCGCCCAAAACGCCAAAAAAAAAGGAAAAAAAAGTATCCTTGTGTCTACTCGTAGCCTTGCTCCTGTTGTGTGGTCCGGCTATCTACCATTGCATTCTAATTTCTATGAATCCCTTGCCTGGACCTGTGCTGGTGTGTCATCGTATGGATATCAAGCTTTTGCCGAACTGTCTGCGTCTGTCTGTTCGTCATTCTGAAGGTGTTCTCCAGAGTCAAGAAAAGTGAGCCATGCAGCTATTGGCAATGCAGAATTGTTCAGCAGAAAGGCGAGGTGTGTATCCGTGCTTTGTTCAATGCTCAGTATTTGAGCGGGGCTTTTATTCGAGAGGGGCTTTTGAGGGGCTTCTATTCGAGTGAGTATGTGAGACCCAATTATACACACTCAAGTGAAGTATGAAATATTTCAGCGGGGATTTGAAACGTACCTTCTTGCCATCCTTCAGCTGTCTGACCCTTGCAAGAATGCAATGCTGCCCTTTTCTCTTGTGCCTAAATAACCAGCTGTGGCAGCACCAGTGGGAGCAACAACAGCATTGTCGTTTGTTTGTTGTTGTACGGTGCTACTGTTGCTGTTTGTTGTTGTGTCTGCAACTCTTTTCTCCTGCCTTTCTGTGTGCAGTTCTTCGTTATCGAGTACACCGGGCTGGATGCAAACTTTGCCAACGAAATTGTAGAACGCGACCGCCTAAGGTTACCTAATCACAAGTAAGTTTTTTTGCCGATGTGCTACTGTTTTCCTCGGTATTATGTCACCGTGTTGATTACCGGTCCTGCACGGTCTTTGTTTAAAAAATATATCTTGAGTGCCTTTGCCACAGTCGCATGATGCAGGGCTCCTTGGAATTACTTTCTTCAAGCCAAAATACTTTGGTACAAATGGTGACACTTTGACACAGATAGAATTCCATGTTGTTTTGTTAAAGGGGCACTCCGGGAATATTTTCGGTGGTGTGTTCTCTTCATGGGGGCCGTATATGGCCCCCAAGGAATGGGGAATCGCGAAAACTAGACCCAAAAAGTCGATATATGAAGCCAGGGAGGGCCAAGTTTGTCTCCTCTTTTGATGGTTTTGATGACGTCACGTGTGATTAGTATTCAAATTCTCTGCATTTGAAGATCTTAGTTGTTTGAATTTTCTGGCGATGAAGAACGATGTTTGGTCGACATTCCCAAGCTTCACAACTGCGGACATACTCTAAGGAACCTGAAGGACCCCCTGAGGTGCCCCTGGTAGAAGCGCAGCCTGATGAGGGCCAGGAGATTGGAGCGGACGACTTCACTGGGCCGAGTACGAGGATCCCGAAATTCTCTATACGCCGTGATGCATATGGTCAGAACAGTTTTGTTTAGACAAGCTGACGCGAAGCCGGGGGGTAATGTGTAACGCATGTCAAAGGGCTGCCAATGCTAACAGCTGCAGCGCTCTCTCGGCAGCGAAGGTAATCGACTGCCCTCTGCATCACCCCACATTTCTGGCAGGAACACCAATCGTTACTTCCTTGTCGACCAGTGAAGTCGTCCGCTCCAATTTCCTGGCTCTCATCAGGCTGCGCTTCTACCAGGGGCACCTCAGGAGGTCCTTCAGGTAACTGGTTCCTTAGAGTATGGTCGCTGCAGTTGTGAAGCTTGGGAATGTTGACCAAACATCGTTCTTCATCACCAGAAAATTCAAACAACTAAGATCTTCAAATGCAGAGAATTTGAATACTAATCACACGTGACGTCATCAAAACCATCAACAGAGGAGACAAACTTGGCCCTCCCTAGCTTCATATATCGACTTTTTGGGTCTAGTTTTCGCGATTCCCCATTCTTTGGGGGCCATATAAGGCCCCCATGAAGAGAACACACCACCGAAAATATTCCCGGAGTGCCCCTTTAACGTTGACTTTTGTGGATGTTTTGCGAACAGCGAAAGATATGTGGGGTCAGAAGTTCAGAGATTACCCTGGCGGTAAATTTGACAGGCTTTTGCTCAGTTTTATGCTGGTATGCATGCATCATAATTCCTGCCACAGTACCTCATGACAGGGCGTTCTGCTTGTGTTTTATGGTTAAACTATTTGGTGATTTGTGATGGGCACTGTGGGGACGAGTCTTTCCTAATATTAGGGACGTTTAGCAATGCGAAAATTCGAACTTTTGGTGGCGGTGATATTTCGCGAAAATCTATTTCGAAAAAGAAAACCTTGTGAGGTTTAGCAATGCGAAAACAACTTGTTCTCGAAGTTATTTGAATCTTATAGTACCGTACCATATATGCAGCTCAGTCTCAAGCAGGGCCTGTAAACATACTACTCCCTGTCGTCAAATGCGTACCGAGGAAAGAGAGAGTTACTTTCGTAAATCACTGGAACTTTGCGTCCACGTTTTCGAAATTTCAGGTTTTGTTTCTGTCCCAGACTCGAATTTTCTTTCAAACTTTCGCGTTGCTAAACGTCCCTATTGTAGATCAGTTCTATTACTTACATCATGGTTATGTGGACTTGAAGAAAAAGTCCGTAAATACTGTAAAAGTCCGTAAATAAGTACGTATTTACTTTCGAATTTAGTGGCCACACCCGTACTAACTTTCGGGCGGTTACTGACTTTCGGGCACGAACTAACTTTCGGACCTGACTTGTGTGTAGTGGAGAAGTCATTTTCATGTCAATGTACATGCTACGTGCTGCATGTGCGCACCGTACCGGTACTTATTTCGGGCAGTATGTTTATCGGGCTTGACTTGACTTGACTTCAACAGACAGAGGCAAAAGAATGAAGGGGGTATTTCTTTCGGGCAGGTACTTATTTACGGACTTTTACGGTAGTACAGGGTATCTACTATAGTCAGCGTAGAGGCTGCAAGTGCCTGGGTCAGGACATGAAGACGAGGCTACAAGAGATGGACATCACTCTATTATCTACTAGTACTACCAGGAGTACATAACCCCCCAGAGTGTGGAACGCCTGATCCAGCTCTGCATAGTGTCTTGGTCGAGCGTAATCGGATCTTCTGATGTCATGCGTACACTCCATACCAGCGCAAGGCCGGTCTCGAGGCAGGGCACCATTGTTTTTGATCCGAGAGTACCCGCGACTCCCCGGGTTCCTCTCAGATGTGTACGGTATTATGACGCAAAGATCCGATTACGCTTGACCAAGACCCTATGCAGAGCTGGATCAGGCGTTGCACACTCTGGGGGGTTATGTACTCTTGGTACTAGTAGATGTATATGTACCTGCAAATGTGGAAGTGACTTGCTCTCTCTCTCTATCTCTCGCTCTCTCTCGCTCTCTCTCTCGCTCTCGCTCTCTCTCTCTCTCTCTTTCTCTCTCTCTCTCTCTCTCTCTCGCTCGCTCTCGCTCTCTCTCTCTCTCTCTCTCTCTCTCTCTCCCTCTCTCTCTCCCTCTCTCTCTCTCTCGCTCTCTCTTCCTGTTTCTAGTCCACCGATTGCATCCAAGTCATTCTACAAGTGCATTATTGAGCTGCCAGATAGCTTGCGTGACGTGTAAGTTAGATAACCATGCCTGGTGGAGTCATGGTGTTCATTGATATTCTGATGTTTATACTTCATAGCCTAGGTCTCTATAATGTTTGTGTGTGTGTGCCTGTGCATGCATGCAACCTGTGTACGGAATAAGCAGGGAATTGCCCGGCGCTGTTCTCCAATGCGCTGCGGCGGAGTCCGACTGTTCTCAAACCTTGATACGGGTCAAAGGGTAACTTCAAGTTTTTGTCAGAAACCTATCCCTATGTAGTGTCCACTCCTAGTTGGTCTCACTGACGATGTAAATTATGATGTCATCAGGGTTCTAGCCAAAGGGGGGGGGGGGGGGGCGCAGCGCCCCCCCCTACTCCGTTTGCGCGCCCCTGTGAAAAAGTGCCGCCCCCCCCCCTACTCATTTTCCGATTTTTGTGTTTTTCATGCAATTCAACGAAAATACAGTCGATAGTCACTACTAGAGGGTTCATAAAAGCACATTTGTGAGGGGTGAAGTCAGGGTTCACCCTGTATGTTACATTTTGTATGGCAAGACAATTTTGGACAATGGAAAAAACGGGTCATGGGGTAACTTTTTCCCATGCCCGCCCCCCTACTATATTGACCTGGCTAGAACCCTGCATCATGTTGTCACCGGTTTTGATCATCACTTTCTGGTGCGTAATATCTAGAGCAGTTTCTCCGGTGAGAGCTTGATGAAATTTGTTTTGAATGAAGTAAAGTTCCTGGTTTAGTGATCGTGGTTGTTTTCTAGTCTCCCATTCACCTGTTTGCTATGCTGTCTCTATTT